>NC_060166.1:8155807-8228544 GCF_021292245.1 Micropterus dolomieu
GAGCAGCTGCTTTTCCAAGCTCCTTCCCTCTGGTTGAAGTTGGCCTAATCAGTGTAATCAGATGCTCTAGTGATTGTTTTGAATGTGACTCGGCATAAAAACAGCTCCTGATGACACATTATTAGATAAAACTACAGAGCAACACCACTGGAGTGGAGTCTCTTGAAAAAGGTCAAAACTGTCCATTTAGACAGAGAATAGTCCTCTGATGAAATGTTCCTCCTGCCCGTCTATTGTGGGGTAACAGTCAGGAAGACGTAAACCAAGCCACTCATGCTACCTTTGGAAACCTTGTTGCACAGGAGGAGAGGAGGGAGGAGGTGTTTTCTCACCTTCAGAACCGGAGAGGAGAGGAAAAAGGAGGCAAAAGGAGACTTGCCGTCACACACACCAGCTGACTGGGTGATAATTGATCTCTGGGGGGAGACAGAAACACAGGCAGGCAGGTAGAGGAGAGATTTGAAGCCGTTCAGACCCTATTATTACCTATTACAGTAATAATTAAATATATTCTTAAAAATCCCCACAATTTCTGTCTCACCACCTTAATTTATATACATTTCATGTCTGCTGAGGATGCCGCTGGTGAAACATAGTCACCCTCACCTGGATTCACCTTGTGAGTCTGTTTCAGGAAACAAGTGGGTGGTTTCACATCTTTCAGAGGAACAGAGCAGGCACAGAGGAAAGAGCGCGCACGATTTGTGAATATATATGGCTGGACGGATCTTATAGAGAGACGCAGGCAGACGGGAACAGACGCAGAGGGGATGATACAGGGATGGAGGTGAAAGACAGTTAAGCCTCATGGCGATGCGCGGAAGAAGACCTGAGACAAAAGTGGCATTTCCAGAGATGCAATGTGAAATGCAGGCTATGACGAGGTCCCTGTATCTTTATACAGACTACATTTCTGGGGATAAATGGAAGTATGACTCACAAGATATTATTTCGTCAGTGTGATAATTAGAAGTACGGGGGTCATAAGACCCCATCAGCATGGGAACGTTGGGCCTGAATCATCCCTTTTGATTCTTAATAGATTTCTGAATATTTCTGCTTCACCTTTGCCCAATTTATAATTGAGAAGGTCATACTCCATTAGGCCATACCAGACCCGTTCTGGCCCAAGAAAGAAAGAAAAGGAGAAAAGTGAAAACAAGGCAAGTAATGATGTCATGCATAGGGAGTTGAAGGACCAGTGGTTTTGCCTGTTTACTATCTGCTTATCTGCTTTTTCTGTCAATTATGATTTTGCTCCTAAAACAATCTTTTATATTTGGCTAATTTCCATGGTGGAGATATACCTTCTTTGTGTGTAGTTCTGTGTTGGTTATCAGGACAGATGTCCTGGCCCCGATGATACAGCTTGGCTGTGATCTGTGACATGCCCCCGGGTACATGGAAATAGAGCCCTAAAAGTGAACACGTACTGTTTGAAAATATGAACAAGTATGTAAGCTAAGCTGTGTTATGTTACATAACATAAAACCCTAATCTTACTTTTGTTCAAATAATTGGACTAATAAAAGATGACTGGTGTTTCTGTATTCCGATGGCTTCTACATGGATCATCAACTTGTCAAGATGCTGACTTTGTGCCTTGAGCGTCAGTCATGTAGCACAATTTCATGTATGTAGCCATCAAGTCAGTGATGGAAAGTAACAAAGTACAATTACTCACAATGCTCAAGTACAATTTTGAGTTGTTGTACATTCTTATAGTACTTTATGTTGTGTTTTGCTTCTACTACGACTACATTTCAGTGGCAAATATTGTAATTTTTGCACTGTGTTTATTTCACAGCTATAGTTACTGGTTACTTTTGTGATTATGATCTTGCAATAATAAATGGATCAGTTTATTAAATATGATGCATTGGTAAAGATGAGACCACCTAAAAGTGCCTAGGCAGTTCAAATGAGCTCCACCTTGACCAACTACAACATTATATAACATTAATATTATAACAATTATATAACACTCACAGAGGCCATTGTGCATAATGAGTACTTTTACTGTTGATACTTTAAGTACATTTATAACATGTTGAAAGAATGACTTTTATTTACTATACTGAGGAGTTTTTAGTATTATGGTTTGCTTAATTACTTATAAATATTGTGAATACTTCTTCCACCACTGCATATTTAAGATCCACAGGGTCAGCTGGAAATATCATAAAGCCAGCCAGTGCAGCATTTTCATCTCATGGAACCAACATTAGCTTCATTAGCTAGCCAGAATCAGCTGATAAAATCTGCCATTGACAGTTGTCATTTCAATGAGTCGCCTGCATTTGTTTACTTCTGTCTGAAATAAAGGAACCATTGTTTTAAAAGTTACTAAGAATTTCCAGCGTTAAATCTACCCCAGTTATCATTGTAAATGGCTACAATGGAAACCCTGACTTTAACAAGAAACAATGCAATGAGTGTAAAACATCACAGTTTATATCTGTGTATGCCTCAGATGACATACCCAGCCCTCCGCCCCACCATTCTGCTGGTAGCTGTCCAGACAGGGGTGGGTGACCTCAGTTCGGAAATGGGGTGTGTCTCCCTCTCTCTCTGTAGCGTGGGATTCTGATCTGAAGCCAAATACATCATGAGCTCTCTCAGCCTCTCATCTGGTTTTTATTTGCACACTACTGGTCTAGCCTATTTTGTTTATTGCCTTAAACCGAGGTGTTGTTGGAGAGAAGTGGTAGATTGTCGGGATAAAGAGGGAGAGGAGTGAAGCATGGGACCGAAGCGCAGAAACATTTCCCAAGAGACATCAGACAAAGGTTGAAAATAGCGTGTAGGTTGAGATGTGTGTGGTTTTGCTTTTCTTGATCCATGTATGCTTGTTTCCTGTTGTGTGCAGACAGACGGAGCTGGGCTGGGAGAGGGGAGGAGCAGCCGAGCATGGGAGGGGAGCATGAGCTGTAACGATTAGATCACTGGTCTCAAACCACGGGTAACAGAGACGAGGGCATTGCTGCTCCAGCTGTGTTAACTAATTAGCGCACTTTCACTCAGAGAGAAGGAAATGGGCTGCTGTGTAGACTTGCGTTGGTGCATAAACCTCCAGGGCCTCTGTCGGAAGTGGTTTTAGACCACTTACACATAGTGACGGGTAGCCTCATCAGCCTCAAGGTGTTTTTCCCCCCCCCCCCCCCCCAATTCATATATGTTTACATCATAGACTGTATATAAAAAGGTTTACATTGCAAGAAGGGACTTTTTTGTACAATGCAAAAATACAAAACATGTGAGAAATCCTTTATTTTCTTGTCAAACCTCAGAAATAAAACACTCCCATGTAAAACCCTCATATTACTGTACAGGAACGGTGCTCTGTAATATTATGGAGGAGTGATACTATTTATTATATTATTAACGGACTATTTGTACAATATTAAATTATATTAATGTTGCCCTTTGATGTTTTTTTGCTAGAGTTAGATTACTGTCAACAAATCACATTAAAAGACCAAAACATTACGATTAAATGGTTTCATTTTATATTTAAAGTTAGCATTTTTAAAAATGGCTCAGTGAAAACAGCTAGGCGCTTTAATTTTTAGTAAACCTTACCAAAACAGGAGTAAACAGTGCAGTTGTTGGGGACTATTGCCATGTCTACACGAACACGGGTACTTTCAAAACCGTGACTTTTTCTATGCGGTTTGGCCGTTTGTCCACACGGAAACGCAGCCTCAGGTCACTGAAACCGAAAACTTTTGAAAACCCCTGCCAGGTCGCAGTTTTTGCCTTGCGACGTCAGAGTGCGCGCCGTAATCTGCTGTGTTTGAAGTCAGATTGTGCGCCACTTCCTGCTTTGTTTATGATTTTATTAAGCTCTGATTGGCCAACCTGGCTTTACAGTTCATTTTGCCGCCTGGTGGTTTGGCATGCTGTTGGTAGCGCTTGAAAGCATGTTTTTGCGTTTTTATGTACAGAGATATTTTTTTTAAACGAAGGAGGAAAAACTCCAGTTATAAAAATACCCGTGTACGTGTGGATTAGCCCTTTATCCAAATGTGGATTAATACACATTTGGTACGCTACTGAGTATGTACAGCACCACGATGGGGAATGGTGGATTTAATAGAAAATACAGAGGCGGGACAACAATTGAGCTCTGTGGCACAGAGAAATAAGCTATATCATGCTTTAGCCGCACAGATGATACTAGTGACGAGCTAAAGACAACATCATGCACACACAACCCATTATGTTTAGGAGACAGGAAGTGTGTACCATTTCATTCGATTGACACAGCATCTTTGTTGGACCCAGGGGATGATGCAAAATGTCTGGCTGTTGCCTGATCGACTCCTAGTTTTGACCATAAACACACCAGGTTTTTTAGAAAATTCAAATTTTCTGTGTAATTGTTATATTTAACGCTAGATTGCTAATAAATAATGTCATGTTGTGCAATGAAGGTTTACATCTCTTAAAAAACACATCTTGTGTGGCTGATAATAATAATAGTAAAGGTTATTTATATGACACTTGTAAAGCACTTTGTAATATGTACAATGTCTGCCTTGTAAATTACAAGGCAGACATAAAAAGAACAATAGATAGAATAAATACAAACATATTTCCTAAATAAATGCAGATTATAAGAAAGCCTAATTACAACTTGATGACCTTTGTCAGCCAGAGAAGTGGAATATATTAGGCCAAGCGTTCCAAAGGTTATAACTATTTGTTGCTTTTCCTCCCCGTGTAGGCGTGAGGGACTTGAGTGGACCATGGTACAAAACCATGGTACTGCTTTTCATTGCCCAGTTTGCTTTATTATAGAGCAAAAATAGTATCAACAACGGGCATAAATAGTAACTTGAGAAAAATAATTTGAGGTATTTATTTCACTGAAACATAAATATGGATTTATGTGTACCATTCTTTTGGCTTCTTTTGCTTGTAGTTCCTGCCCTGATCATAAAGCGCTGTAGGAACATCTACCAGAGTTTTTTGTTGGTCACATTTGAACTGGAGATGTAAGTAACTGCAAAAGAAATTTCAGCGACATGTTGAGGTCCCCTGAGATCACTGACTGTGTTTCATGGGAAATCCCATCACGGAGAAGTAGGTCCATAAAAGAAAAACACAAAAGTGATGTGACGGGCAAAAACCAGATCAGAGCTGTCCAGACTTTTTACATGTTATCTGTCGTGCTGCACAGTGTTTAAGAATATACTGCCAACATCTCTTTCCTCTGTTAAAGTCATAAAGAAGCAGGCTATTGATATGACTGTGGGCAGATTGAAACAAACCAGTTGTGTTCTAAATGAGAAAAACCAAAAGATGGCAGCAGATAGCAACAGTGAAGTGAACAACCCCGAGTATATCAATTGTACTTGAAAAGTGTCCAATATGTAGACATAGCTAATGGCAAACATGACAAGAACAGGAGTCTATAGCTATGCTAGCAGCTCTGCGCCTAGTTACAGCACTGCTGTAAGTTAAGTGCTAATGCTAATGAGAGCAAAGACGCTGCAATGATTAGTCGACAAATCAATCAGTCGATCAAGAGAACATTAATCCAAGTCAACTTAATCACTGAATAATCATTGAAGCTATTTAAGTAAAAATGCCAAAAATCTGTGGTTGTAGCTTCTCCAATGTGAAGCTTTTCTCTGTTTTATGTCACCGTAAACTAAATATCTCTGGGTTTCAGACTGCTGGTCGGAGAAACTAAGACATCTGAAGTCACCATAAGGACTCACTATTTTCTGACATTTTAACCATCAAAGTATTTGTAAGTCAATCAATAGTCTGCCAATTAATCTATAATGAATATAATTGTTAGTACTAAAATAGCCATGAATCCCCACATCCACCCGGGGACCTTTGTTGTGTTTCTCTCTCCCTCATTTCCTGTCATTTCTCTACCGTTTGTAATGAAGGTGCAGAAATGCACAAAACAACACTTTAAAAAAACATGCTAACATGTTCATTATGACAATGTTAACCTGCTGATGTTTAGCAGGTATAATGTTTGCCACTAACCATCTTAGTTTAGCTTGTAAACATGCTTAATATTAGCTCATTTGCACTGAACAAGGACAGATTGTGCTGTTGGGATGTCAATCATTTTGCAGGTATTTGGTCAAAAACCAAAGTATTGGACAAATTAAAATTTTGACCTGAAGATGAAAGATGCAAAATGGAAATTTCCTCTTCAAATTCCATGGCGAGAGATTTCACAGAAAACCACAAATGTGAACCACAAATGTGAACCACATGGTGGCGCTAGATCACCATAGGAGGATTCATCCCCTGGAAACCATGAACTTTTTGTACAAAATCTTATGCCAATCCATGTAGTAGGTGCTGATATTTTAGGATCAAAGTGGTGGGCCAACATTGCCATCCCTAGTGCCACACCTCAGTGTGGCTAAAATCAACTTAGTTTCTATCTGTTTCATCCACTAAATCCCAGATGATGTTGGTAGATTGACAGACACTTGTATGTTTTGCCCCCAAAGATCAAACCAAATATATAACGCAGTGACAGATCACCACGTGTATCCTCTGGGAGAGTGAGTAAAACATTTTTGGAAGGCTAAATTTGACCCACGTTCCCTGCTTTGCTTTGGGCTGTTCTGGCCTACATTCCTCTGAAGTCCCTCTGGTGTGTGAATAGATAAACATGTTCAGCTGTTAACTGAGGATAATAGTTGAATCCCACAGTCTGTACCACAGTCACTTGTTTCTCAGTGCACCTCTGGCCAGCTTTGTGCTCATCAGTGCTGTACTGGTACTGTAGGTACAGCTCATGTCCTTTCAATGTATAGTCGCTGGGGAAGAAGACTTACTGCCAGTTTATCATTTTTATTTATTAAATGGAGTATCCTTCTTTGTGTGTGTGTGTGTGTGTGTCTAAACCTCACTTGCATGTGTTATATGTGGGTGATAGTGGACATTGGCCCTCAAATCCAGTGGGTGTTACACATATTGTTTTCATTTGTAAGCTGGAAAAATTAAACTTCCGATCTCAGTTTTTCTTTTTTTACAGACCAGACCCCAGATCAGCCCTTTGTGCTCGGCTCACTTAATTCTCGGCCAAATCCAGGCGCCCAACTGCGTTTATTTTTAGCTCAGACCATGTGGTTGGTGAGTTTAGGTTTAAGTAATTCGCTGCTGAACAGTCATTTTACATTCCCCAAACATCAGTTTCTGAAGCCCCAACGTCCCCTTTGTGGCTCTGTCTTTGTCTGTGTGTCCCCAGAGCTCTCTTTAGCTGTTTTGTGCTCCTTAAGTGTGCTTTTTATGTAGTTTCCATTAGCTGCCATGATACAATGCATGCTATCTGTGCACATCACCGCATGCAGTTATATTCTCTGTGTCTTTGCGTTTAGTCTCTAACAGTAGGGTTCACCACAGGGCTTTGAGGGGCAGATGCAGCTGCCGCTGCTTTTGGATGAAAAGTTGCTGATATACCTGGTTTAAGTTTCTAACTGAAGAAATTGTTTTTGAGACAAAAAAATACGCTTGATCGCTTTCATGATGAGAAGTTCGGTGAGAAAATTGATATCACACAAACGGGGTTGGACTGCGATCACAATTCGGCCCTGGCAATTTTCCCCTGGATCGGCCTCGGTCAGTTCACTCTCAGTTGCCATGAGATAAAGTGCTTTTGCGTCATCTTAGTCGTCAGTTCTTCTTCAGTCCTGGACAGGACAGAGAATGATGGCTGCTCCTTCTATCTCACCAACAGTGGGACAGGTGTTAATGTAATCAGTGCAGTGATTAAACACTAACTTAAACATTTTGCAGTGCCAGCCTCGAGATTATTTCTTTTTCTCTCTGACCTTTTCACTTTTTCTGTCCTTGATCCATTTATTTTGTGTTTTTTATTCTAACTCCACTCTTTCTGTCCTGATTTCATTTCAGCAGGTCAGTTTCCCCCCCACATTGCTGTTGGTGGCCATGTGGCCCACTAGGTGAGCCAGCCATCTGGCATTTGCCAGGATCATCACCAGATTTCCAGTCCGAGCCTGCACACAAATATGTTAATTAGTGAGCTTTACAGGTGCTGCTAAGCAGATTTGTTTTTACCTCAGACGGCGCCAGGGTAGCTGTTTCCCCCTGTTTCCAGTCTTTGTGCTAAGCTAACTTGCTGCTGGGTCCAACTTCGTATTGAACAGACAAATATTGATCTTCTCATCTATCTTTCAGCAAGAAAGCCTCAAACTATTCCTCTTAATTCATTTCACCTCAGTGTCTTCATATTATACAGAAGTGGGCCATGTGATAATAAACTGATAAGAATGGAAAGCTTCTAATAAATCACATAAATAAACCAACCACCCCAACTCAAGGTCTTACTTGCTCTTTCTGGATCTCTAGTAGCTGTTATAATTGAATCACTTGCGCTTTAAGACTTTAAGGTTCATTTAAAAAAATGGGGAGTTATTAAATGGACCTTGAGCTGGGATTAATAAATCAATAAATTTAAAGTAATTCTAAAAATACAGTTTCAAATCCGACAGGTACAGTGAGTATACATGTTGAGATGTCCCAGTATGCTCCAAAAACAGGGCCCATGTTTTAAAAAAAAAAAAACAGGTCATATTGTCCTATGATTCTACATATTACTCATTCATGACTGGTTACATTAGACATGAGTTCTGTTCATTGTTCAAATGATGAAGGTGTAACTGATTTCCAAATCAGAGCATTTTATGGTGGCCTGTAGCCATAATATAGGATATTGCCGGCTGGAGTAATGAGTCTGGTCAGATGCTGTAACACTGTCTTTGCAGAACTGACTGCATAAACCAGAGCAAACTATTAGAGGTAGCGGAACAACATACTGTTGAATGCATCGTGTGCTGGCTTCTTCACGGTGAATAAATTACAGCCAATGGGACGCAAACATTGAAATGGAAACATTACCATGTCTCCATGTTGTCACTTTGATAAGTGTGAAGTAGCAGGTTTTATGTGATTAGTGGAGGTGGCTAATGTTGCATAATGTGTGATGTTATTGTATATAATTTTTATGTGCATACTGTCATGGAGAGAAACCACTAAAAGGGTGACAAGTGCAGTACGTTAATGCAATATGATGAACATTTAAGACCGTATGCTCTTGGTATTCATTGGTAAATAGATGAACAGGACAAAATACTATCTAAAAACCACCTGTCTGCTGGCCCTAAAAAGCATTTTGGCTCTAATATTCGCTCATGTGTCCATCTCCAGTTTGAAGGCGGTGCTGTCGGCCCCTCCGTCCAGCGGGGCGTTGGATCTCTCTGGTATCCCTCTGACGGCTCGGGACATGGAGCGTCTGTGCGCACACCTACAGCGTCACGCGTCCATCGTGGTCAGCTTGGAGCTGGGCTTCACCGAGCTGACAGACGAGGCCTTCCTCCTGCTCCTGCCCACGTTGGCTGCCCTGCCACACCTGGAGACTCTGGCACTGAATGGAAACAGGCTGACCAGAGCTGTCCTGAAGGAGCTGACTGACGCCCTCAAGGTCAGAAAGTCACTTATCTTTTGAGTAGATCTTGGCCATTTTGGGGAAAAAATAATTTGTCAGCGTTTAACTTGTGCCATTTTTCTTTGGCATAAACTAGGCTTTTTACCTACAGATACCACAGATCTTTGTAGTCACTAGAGCCACATAATTAAAATCTGGGCAGAGGGTGGTGCTGGGAGTGGACCCATGATCTAATCCCAACTATACTTCTCTTTAAGCCTTAATATCTTATATATCAATATTTTTATAGTAGAAAAACTTTGGACGTCACAATTTGGCTTTTCGACTAAATAGCTCCAGGAGCTAAATTAGAAATTAAAAATTATTTGTGTATTTGTATTTCTGCCGCATCTGAAGATCCATGAAATTTAGAAATAGTCTGAAAACAGATCAAAAAAATGACATTTGTTGATGGGTGGTGATGGTGCATAGATAAGATGCTTGTCTTTGGTGTGAGAGACCTGGGTTCAATCCCCCACTGTGACCTATCCACCATTGTGTCCCTGAGCAAGACACTTAACCCCTCATTGCTCCAGAGGCGTGTGACCTCTGACATATACAGCAGTTGTAAGTTGCTTTGGATAAAAGCGTCTGATAAATGTAATGCAATATTTTCACTCAGTGACACATCTTTATATTTACTGTTGTGTGACGCTGATGTCTGAATGACTGTATAGGAGACATACAGTACAGAGGTGCTGCAGGTGCCATTATTTGACCAATGACAGATGTTCAGCACTGCGTACTTCCCCCCAGTAGTTCCTGAACCATCAGAGCAAGGGCTTTTTGGCCTGTGGAACAAGAGGTGCTGCTTGTTTAGTTCCTGCCAGAATAACTAAATTTAGTTCCTGGTTCATCTAATCAGAAAGCAGGTAAAGTTTATGAGTTTCTCAAAATGTTCTTGGTTCCCTAAGAAAGTTCCTGCAGTAGAAACACCCTAAAAATTTAGAACTTTAAAAACACTTCTTTATTGGTTCCACCTGGTGGTCATACCAAGTATAGCACTATAGCCGACATCAATGCTAGGCCACCTTTTAACACAATTAAAAAAGTACTATATTCTATAATAACTACACTAAACTATTGTGTAGTACTACTATCATTTATTTTAGGAAACCATACTTTCATTTCTTTAAGCATTTTTATGCCTTAATTCTAGACTTTACTGTAAAAAGATGGCTGTAAGAGATGGAAGATAGATGGAGAAGATAGGACACAAAGGGCTCCTGTCGGACATGGTTCATGGTCATTGCCCTAGACCCCTAGGCCACATTGACTTTCAATTTGTTTAGAGAAGTTGTGGATTTTCTAGTCTTGAAACCAGCAGCTGTGTTCACTACTTGTTGACTGGTTCATATTTTCTACCCCAGGATCCAGGCAGTTTCCCTAGCGTGACGTGGATTGACCTGGGCAACAATGTGGACATCTTCTCCCTGCCACAGCCCTTCCTGGTCAGCCTGAGGAAGCGCTGTCCCAAGCAGGGAAACCTGCCCACCATCCTGGAGTTTGGAGAGAGTCAAGCCAGCGACCCCCCCGAGAGGCTGAGGGGGCTCGGGGAGGAGGAGGAGACGGACGACACCAACCGGACTGAGAGCATGGGCGAGCTCCGGTCAGAGGTGGAGGAGGAGCTGGATGGAGAGATGGAGATAGAGGAGATGATGGAGGAGCTGCTGGACTTTGACAGGGAGGTGCAGGGGAAGGAGGACGAGGAGGAGAGCATGTGGACAGTGGAGGAGCAGAGGAAAGTGGGGAGGAGGGCGGCGAGGAGAGGGGAGGAGAAGGAAGCGCAGAGGAAAGAGCAGCTGCCGGGGAGGAGGGCGGTGATGGTGGAGGACGAGGACGACACGCAGAGCCACTCCTCCCACCTGTCCTGCTCCAGCCAGTCACAGCACTCCTCTGGAGCCGTTGAGCCAACGAGAGGGGAGGAGGACGACTTGACCTGATCGCTGCTCCCTACTCTGCTCTGCTCTGCTTATGTTTCCCCTCCTGTGTCGGGTCCTGTGTGGAAGGAGGCGAGAGAAGCGTTTCCTGCAGAGGCTAACTGAGGGTGCTCAAAGTCAAACAGGCTGCGGCGTTGAAAGGATGTAATCCATATTAACATGCCACTCGATACTCCCTCCACCAATCTGATTTGTGACCAGCCACCGCAGTGCTTAGACACTGGCAGAGTGAGAGTTGAACCCAGGTGATTCTTCGTGACTGGAACATGAGTTGACAATCCCCAACAGGACGTCTGTTTTATCTTAACTGTGTGTTGTTCAAAGTATGAATAGACTAAAGATGCTAATGCATAGAATAGAGTGATTAATTATGTCACATAAGGCTTTTATGTATAGAATGTTAACCTTTATTCAGGTCCTTTCCTCCTGGTAACCCTGCTAATACCTACATGTGCCTGTGACACCTCCCGTTACTGGTTAAGAGTGTGTGTATGTTGAGAGATTTAAAAAAACAAAAACAAAGGCCAGACCATATAAAACCAGATACACACAAACTAGTCAGGGCCCTTAAACCTTTAAAAAAAATGATTTGCCAAAAACTAGAAGTGAAAGTGTATAAAATGTTTTCCTCCCACGTACAGCGACGGCTAGCCAGCTGGATCGAATGACAGACAAGAATCAAAAGTCAAGACAACAGCTTCGTGGAAATCAGTTGCTTCTTAAGTAATGAACAGATGCCCAGTGCTTTAGTGCACTTAAGATGAAATTAGTCAGCTGAAACCAAAAGAAATAAACAACTGATAAAGAAAAGCCCCGACAATTGCAAGGAAACCGAGTGAAAACAGTGAGAAGTGTCTTGTTTTGTGGAAGGACAAGGGCTCGCCATGCTGTCAGTGTACAGTGGATAGACGTGATCATCTTATTGCCATGTGTCCCCAGGCAAAATGCTGGGCTATCAAGTTGAAATATTTAGTAGCCCTTTTCTCATGATCCAGGTCATGTTTCACTCCACGGTACTGTACAGTAGTGCACGTCACACGCTTACAGTGCTGTGTTTATATATAGGCCGCAGCTATGATCATATTCAGGTATGCTGTCTGCTGGGTTACATCTAATTATATCCTTTTTGCAGTATGTAGCTCTCCCCTGGCCTGTGCTCTCCACTCATGTGTCACTTGTAGTCAGTGCAAAGCTTTAAGAAACAAACTGTATTTTTGGATGTACAGTATATACAGTATATATATATATATTATATATATATATATATATATATTGTTTTATCTGTGAAGGGGTGATTGCTTATATTGTGGATCAGCTATTTAAAGAGGAATACCATTTAATTTAAGGATTCATAGATGTTCTTTTTTTGTGGTTTGGGATAGTTCAAGCAATATTTGTGTACAAAGGTGAACCAGACTCTTAATTTGTGATATTATAAAAAGGCACTCAGTGGTAAGGTGTTGATAATATGGAAAGGAGGACTTTGTTGAGGCAGAGAATATTAACTCCTCATCCTAAAGCAGTTAAAAATTAATAAATGCATATTACGTTTCCCCAGACAGCTGCCCCAGGCGCCAATACGTTCACCTTTCGAGCTGTGAACGTGTGTGGCATCAAAAAGGAAGGCCTTTAATGACATGCTGATGTTTGCATTTGCAGCACCTCATCAAGTTCATATAGCCAAGCACATTTGGCTATATGAGGACGACGTTAATGTTAAGTGATGGACACGTAGACTTTATGGTGTGCAAGAACTTTTGTTTTTAATTGCAAGCCAATATATTTGAAAGGAGCACTCATGAAGGTAGGTGTTGCAGCTTTTCAACCTATGGAAACCGTTGTAAAATGTCTACTGTGGCTCTGGAAGGAGCTCTGTCAAGACATATGAGAAAATAACCCTGACGATTTCATAGTGATGTCATCAGGGTTAATCTCAGATGGGCTTTAAATTTTTAACAGAAAGCATGTGTTACAAACTGGGGCATGGAGTTTGAGGGATTTTGGGCATTAACGAGAGAAGGTCTTAAAAAATGCAGTGTGGAGTTGCATTATGGGAACTGTAGGAGTCAGTGTTTTTGACCATTCTCTTTTTCATCTGGCTCACAAATCCTCCAACTTTATGGATGTGCAATACTGAATTGCTTGTATACCACTTTATAATATGGCAGTTATTGCTCATTTATACATATGTTGAATGGGAGTTTATTATGTCTTCTTGCTTGCAGGATTTATTACCTCTGGAAGGATTTGCATGAGGTCAATGGGTGAACATGGTGAGAATCCAACATGTAGAACCAGAATATCTAACATCTAATTGCATATCACTGGTATGCAGTATGTAAAGTTGCCCATTGAATAACAGCATCTTTCTTTTAAGACAAAGATTTTATTGATGCCACAATCTGATAAGCAAAAAATAACCTGTAGAAACTAAATTTCTGAAAAGGAGAATATTAGGAAAAAGACCTGATCTGTATAAATAACTTGGTTCTCTAACAAGTAAAGTGCTGTTTAAATAAATGGATACCATTTACTTGTAGCAAGGCAAGCAAGTACTTAGGAGTTATTAAATACATTTCAAAGTATCCAGAGACTTCACCTGGAATTCAGTAATTTAGCATGTCCATATGCAACAACTCTGCGTAAATTAAACAACCCCTGTTTTGTAATACATTTTGGCATATTCATATGATGATTATGAAACATTGTTACCCGGGAAAACCCTACAAGTTCACTTAAAGCCAAAATCTGTTTTCACCTACCTTCTAAGTGAAGTTTGGGAATTGTGATAATTTACATCCTTTTGAACTTTGTGGATATGATCAGTGGCAACAATGTGACACTGTGTGGATCACATACATGCCACCTGACAGCTCTCCGTACAACGAACAGTTCCCATTCGCCTCATTAATACAAATTAGCCCGCAGACATTAGTAGTGTTGCGCTTGAAGCTAATTACAAATGCAAACTTCCCTTTAAGCTACCTTTATAATAAGCGATATTTGCATTGTCCTCGCTTAATCAATTTTACAGCTCATTACAATGCTCCCTTTATACAGAGGCAGGCGGGTTGTGATGCTGAACAGTAGAGCAGCTCAGCTGAGCACATCATCACTGGCAGAATCATCACAGTTAATGAGACGGAAGATTGTCCTTAAAAACCACAGTGATTTTCAGCTATTGAAGCCATTGTGTGGAGAGGGGCGTTAAATCGCCTATTGATTGTTGCATAGTGAGTTCAGATTGTGATGTGACCATATGTCAACTATTGGTGTTTACTGTACTGTTGGTACTGTATGTAGTTGGACATGATGCGCAGGGTGGGACTGACTCACTGTACGTGACTTCAACACCAAGAAGTATTGTGGAAGCTTATAGAATCTATTCTCAGGTTTACTGTGGTTTTCTTCTTGCTCCTGGAACAGGACTCGTTCTGACTGCAGAGAGAGAGAGTTGGACAGTGGAGATCAGAGTTATATATATATACATATGTTTGTTATGTGCTGCAGCCATGCACTTGTCTGCTTTTATGTTAAGGTCACTGCAAATGAAAGCAAAGAGATCACATCTGGAATCAGAAAAAAAAATCAACATAGATGCGGGCTTTTCATTTCAAACCTTTGATCCGTCACTTTGTGTCATCTACCTTTGATATGAAGGATTCTGTTCCTGCTTGATCTTAAACCGATTGCCTTTTGGAGGACGTTAACCTGAACTGGCGCCCCACATTGATCTGATTACACAGTCCTAACAAGAAAAAAGTGTAGGCTTATGTGCAACACTGAATAACGTGTAACTCTTGTTTTGCCCAGAATATTCTTGAACATAAAGACATATAAAGATTTTGCAAATTGTCTTCAACCCCTCTGTTGGTCTGATGGTAAGACTCACTCTGCTCGTTACTACAGACAGAATGACTGTTGATGAATGTTTGAATAGGACTTGATCATTTTGTTTAACTTGGACTCATAGAGCAGGTGGGGATATGAGTGCTTTATGTGACTAGAAGATGCCGTGTATGTCTTGCTCAAGGACTCTGCTGAACACGGTAATGTGAATTTGAAGGCACGAGTGTAGCTTTGGATATTTTCTCTCTCCGTGAGTCTTTCTTCTGTGTGTATTTCTCAATCTAAAGTACCTCTGTATTATTCTCTACACAGTATCTTCACTCAACCCTTTCCTCAAAGCTACCATGGATCTTTTATTTTCATGCCACTTTACTGAGGTATTCCATTGAAAAGAAAACACGCATTTATTTACAGATGACATTGCAAAATGCATCCTGTTCTGTTATACCATGGATCTTAATAAATTCTATGAGACAAAAACAAAGCCTGCCTTTTCTTACTTTTGCATTTGAATATTATGACTGCTTAAGGAAAATGTGTAATTAAAATTTTGATCTGATTTTGTATTTCATGCAGTAGTACATAAGTTTATATATAAATGTGATTCAGGAGGCAGACAACACCAGCAACAACCTAGCAACCCAAATGACGTTGTTATTATTAATGGTTTACAACTCATTTAGTATTAAACAATGTATTAATCAATAACAAACCCGCTAGTTTCAACTTATAAATCATTTATAAATGTTTCCTTATTGCAAAGAGATACAGAGGCATACAGCATAAATGTGGCTGACAGTATATTGATGTTTTTTGTTCAGTGAAGAAGTTCCTTTTTTTTTTTGATAGTTTATTGTGTTGACTATTTATTTTGGAAAAAGGATCTGATGGTGGATATCAAACCATAACAGTTGGGCATGACAAAATCGATATTGAAATGATTTAGGATTTCTATTAGTTTTTGGCTGACATCTAGTGGCCGAACATACAAATTGCAACCAAACCGGTATGAACGGGGATAAATCAGCCACATGTATTTTTGAGCGCTTCTAAATGCTTATGTTCACAGTGTAATCACAGCAGTGCTGCTGATCTGGCGCAATAATGAGGCTAGCTTTAAATTTCAAATCGACCCCCCCACCCCCCTCCCAACGTGAAGGACAGGACCTTCAAGTTAAACAGAGTTACCCTGGGCAGGAACAGCACTTTACTGGCTGTATCTCCAAAATAAAAGCTTACAAATTTCTCACTTTTGAAAAAGACAATATACACCTGCACCAAGATTATAATAGAAGATTTACCAAATACTACTCTTATATTTACACATTGTCTGGTAATATAAGCTTGTATGATTGGCAACATAATATTATGTATCTCGAAACGGAAGTTTTATATTACTAGTTTATATTCTGACTAGCTTGACACTGCTGCGTCTGGCGGACATAATTGCTACGTCACATCCGGAGAGTGGGGTCTTTTTTTGTTTTCCCGTATCCGCCATTTCAGTTTTTGAAGTTAGTTGACATCGGGAGCTGGATTGTAGCTGGAATTGTGTAGCTAAAACGCCTTATATGATTTTTAGAGCTGAATTCCGGTCGTAAACCAAATAAGAGTCGTTTTTGATTCGTGGTTGCGGATCTATATCGGCAGATTGATGTCCAGACGGCCAGCTGCGGATGTCGTCTGTTTACTAAACGTGCTCTAGGCGCTAAAGTTTTTGTATGAGTTGAAGGCTTCGCCTGTGGATAACGGGAGGGAGAGAAGGGAAGGCCCGGTGAAGCCTCGGCTTTGGAGTGGTTATCATGGCCGGAAATTTTGACGCGGAGGACCGTGGCAGCTGGTACTGGGGTCGGTTGAGCAGACAGGAGGCTGTGTCTCTGTTGCAGGGGCAGAGGCACGGCGTGTTTCTGGTCCGGGACTCCATCACCAGCCCCGGTGACTATGTGCTCTCGGTATCAGAGAACTCCAAAGTCTCGCATTACATAATTAACAGCATCAGCAACAACCGACAATCCGGTCCAGGTAAGGTAGCAGAGGGGTTTGGAGGGGCTCTGCATGTCGAGATTGGGATGCGACCGTTCTTGCATGACTTGCACCAAAGGAGATGCGCAGTGTGCCTTATCCACACTCTTGTAGGGAGAACGGCAGGCCAGACAAATTGAAACATGTGTCTATTTAATGTTTGCTTGTTAAAAGGCAAACATACCTCTGGGCATGGTCTCAGACCTTTTCCGAGTGCCCAGACAGACAACACACTAGATAAACGCGTCGTTTCAGTAAATCAAAGCGATTGGTGCACGTTTCTGTCACTAAAACACACCTTGGTGGGTGGTGTGAGTTTTGAAATAGACCGTTTTAATGTAAGTTGTGTCTGTTAAATTACCAGCTGGCTCTGAAAGAGTTATAAATGTACAAAAGTTTGTCTAATTGCCAGGTTTTTATAGACTTTGACCAGACCTTGTCCCTTGCCTCTGCTGGTTTTCCTGTCAATATTAGTTGTATTTCCTCATGCCTTTGCAAAACAACTCCGACCTTTCATTGGAAGTGGGAAAGAAACAAATATGAAAGTGGAAAGAAATGTAAAATAAGGAAACAAAAATCCTTCCTGTTCATTCTGGAAATCACCGCCACCAAGCTTTGTTACATAAATAGACGAGCTTCAGCCACCTGCCAGATTCAGACATGTTAAAGCAGGTTGTGTGTTGTGTCATTTTCACCAGGTTTGGCCCATCCGAGGTTCCGCATCGGTGACCAGGAGTTTGACGCCCTCCCCGCTTTGCTAGAGTTCTATAAAATCCACTACTTGGACACCACCACCTTGATAGAACCCATCAACAAGTCTAAACACACCTCCTTCATCGGCGTGGGCCCCGGCGGAGGCCCCCCGCCTCGCCTGGAGGACGAGTATGTCCGAGCACTTTTCGATTTCCCCGGCAACGACGAGGAGGATCTCCCATTTAAGAAGGGTGACATTCTCCGAGTTCTGGAGAAGCCAGAGGAGCAGTGGTGGAACGCCCAGAACTCTGAAGGCCGGGCCGGGATGATCCCAGTGCCGTACGTGGAGAAGTACCGTCCGGCGTCTCCCAGTTCTGTGGCGGGGCCCGGCGTACCTGGGGGACCACCGGGAGGAATGGCAGTGCTAGGGAACTCTGACGGCTCTGCCCAGTCTGGCGCTCCGCTGCTGGCAGACCCCAGCCAGTACGCCCAACCCACTCCTCTGCCAAATCTCCAGAATGGACCTGTCTTTGCCAGGGCCATACAGAAGAGGGTGCCCAATGCCTACGACAAGACTGCCCTGGCCTTAGAGGTAAATTTGGACATGTGTGTGGTGTTTTGTCTTGCGTCCATGCATCCTCTTAACATGTGCTGGAGGAAAGGGGACAGTTGGCGAAGAAGGCTGTCGGACTATAAGTTTATCAAGACTGAGCGCGCATTCCTTCGCTTTCTTTGCCATTGTCCTTTTGATTATTTCGTTCTGAGTATTTGTGAGCAGGGCGAAGAGGAAACAAGGTCAGAAAGTGCTCAGCCAGCTCTCCGTGTAGTTTTCCACATAATCTTCGATATAATGACTCTTCTGCAGAGATCAGTCCAGTGACATCACAGATTGAGCTGCATTCAGTCTGCCCATAATGTTTATTAACTCACTGGCTTTATTTTTCTGGACTAGACTTTTTCTTTGAGTGAGGGGCACTTAGTCTTCCCCCCAGTTAGTAACCTAGTAGGGTACCCAAGTAGGAAAACTGCCATTAAGCTGTGGTCCCTGCTCACGGCGGCTGGGCTGTTAAACTGTCCGGAAGCGAGCGCGGGGCTCCCACGGAGCAGGTCGTTGGGGGAAGGAAATAGTTTGTGTTTGGGAACAGGACCATTTCCTCTGGTCCCTGTGAAGCCAGGAGGCAAGCTGAGCCAGGAGGCAGGCTAGTCAGAGTATGCTCTTGTCCCTCTTGGCAAGATACCAACACAGATCAGTCCTTCTGACGGCTCAGATCTGTGCCCTGCTTTTGCACTTTGTGGAGTCAAACCACGTGTCTGCTGCTGCTGGTTGATTCGTCTTTCTCCAGCTCATGTCAGTTAGAAATACAACAGGTAGATCCTTTTGGTTTCTGCCACTCCCACCTGTGGTAGACTTTTCTGGCTTTGACTCATGTGAGGCTGAGTGTTTTCTCCACTGTAGTTGGCCAGAAGTGACTCAGCAAGGCGGCACAGGACAGTTAATGATTAGCTCACATGGCCTTACCTCGTTGTCTTCAGAAAAGCCTCTGATTGTGACGATTGCGTGTTATCTAAACCAACTTAAAATCAGACATGATTGTAACTATATTGTGAATACTCAAGTGTCTGTGTTGTTTTCTAAAGTCTGGGACACGGGAAAACATTTCAGCGTCACAAAGTTGTGGCAGTAATTACTGGTCATTACCTGCGATAAATCTACAGATTACTTTCGCGATTTCATCATTTGTTTTAAAAAATGTCACAAAAAAATATATCCATCACACTTCCCTGAAGACTAACGGGAGATCTCAAAATCACTGTTTTTGTCCGACCAGCCGCCCAAAAGCATTTATGCTTCAAATGGACTTTTCACAATGAATTGGTTACCAAAATAGTTGCCGATTAATTTATTATTGATCAAGTAATCTATGAATTGTTTCAGTTTTAGCATAGGGAACACTCCTGTGAGGTTTAATACAGTTTAGATTTTGTATAAACTGTCAGAGAGTTGTTGCATCACTGTGTGGTAACATTGATATTCATAGCTTGTGGTGGTGCCCTACTGGAGTGCATCTTATTGCTGTTTGTGGTATTCCGTCTCCCCAAATAAACTGTATACAGGGAGCCAAAATGGCAGAAACACCTTTATAGTATTTTGCAATCCACTACATCAACAACACTACATACTGTGAGCAGTATGTGTCAAATGGCTGTGCCTTGTTACATAATGATGGTGGTGTCTGCAGACATTTCAGCACCTCTATTTAAAGATTCCCTAATGTAATGTCCAGGGATGTCCTGCCGATCCTGACATGGGGGACAAGCACTGATATTTTTTTATTGCATTGGTACCTGCTCTATAAAGTCTTTGTAATTCAGGGACACCCTTTGTGAAATGCACCTAATTTTACTCCGTTAGAACACTGGGACTGTTTCAGTGTTGTGAACGAGTGACCCACAAATCACACAAACAAACAGCAGCCAGCGGTTTCAATTAATGACATCCACAAGCTACAGCAAGGCACGCAAGCAGTCACTTTGAGTTAATACCGTCGTATTTTCAAGCAAACCTGCCAAACATTCCCAGATTCCAGGTTGTTAAATATGAAGATTTGTTGCTAAATGTGTATGCGGTTTAGACTGTTGGTCGTAACATAAACATTTTTAAAAAATTGACACTACTCTTCTGCTCAAGGTAGTTTCTGGTTTCAGTCCACACAAGTAAAAAAAAACAATATTATTGTCATCTTTTTTAGAATACCATATTTTGTCCTGGTGGAATGCAAAACATTTAATATTACAACCAACTTTTAACAATATGCTTTAGCAAATACACCCTTTCATCTTAACCCCTCAGTGGCTCAGAAGGTTTACTCTCAGCATTTTAATGCAAAGTAGCTAGAGGTGTAACGATAATGTGTACCTCCGTTTTTGCATCATGGTTTGGGACGTTTTTAATACAGCGGGGAAAACAAAACATTTTTGAAAATGATATTTGCCATTCATTTTGAACGCACACGCTGAAGCGCTTTGACCACCTGCTTAAGTTCTGTATTCTCCACTGTATAGCATTAGTGATTACTTAGGCACTGGCCGACACTGCAGGGGGAGGCTGCTTGAACGCTGTAGGGAGAAGGAATTGCCTTCAGTCCGTTTTGGTCTCTAATTGATGCATCGTGCTGATGCCGAAGGGTGTCCACAGACGTACAAGAATATCAGTTGAACAGTGTCACAAAGGAGTTTGATAGTTGTCCATTCTCGCTGTAAATAACAAAGAAAGTGTAACGCTCCCACACAGTGGATCTAGACGTCAGGGAAGATCCTCCTGCTCGGGTCTTTCATTTGCCATTCGGAGGCAGCAACACCACAAGAGCTTGACTAACCGGTCTAAGCTGACTAGCATTCTCTCAACATAGAATTTCAGTTTGCATGCATTTGCAGAAATAGACTTTTTTTTGACAGTAACTGTTTGCATCACAGGACGTACTGAACCAAGTTAGTCACCAACCGAATGTTCTGTACCGAACGGTTCAGGGCGACACCCCAAAAAGCAGAAAATTCTACACTTTCATTCTCATTTTTCAAATCATAAAATCTGAAATAGTTTTGGATAACCCAAACAATCTGTTTCCAATTGTTCTCAGAAGGTTCCTGTTCTTTGATAACAAATAACAATGGTGCGACAAAACAAGCTATTTCACGACGTCACCCTTGGCATATTTCACTATTTTCTGACATGTTATAAAACAAAATAATTGAAAATACTCTACGAATTAGTCAACAATATGTGATGATTTAGGGCTCTCTAATGTACTAGACACTACAAGAAACCATTGAAGGAAATGCAGACTATTTAGCTATTGGGGGGGGAAAAAAACTTAAAGTGCTTCACTCATTTTATTTCAAGTGAGCACTGTGCAGCAACATTAGGTGGGGGGAAAAAAAGAATACTCGTTATAAAAAAGGTGTCACTTCAGGGAGAGAAGAAATCTTGCTTGAGACATCTGCAGTCGTGCAAATGCTGCCAGTTACTAAAACACAAGGAAGATTGTCATAGCTGGTTATCAGGCTGATACCGTGACTACCTGGAAGTGTCGCAGTGTACGCTTTGAGCGTGCACGCACAGCTTTAACCGCTGGCTGTTCAGCTGTCACCCGAATTGACTTGAACTTTGGAACTGTCTGTTAGTCCTTGTTTGCTCAGGTTCAGTGACACAGGAACAGCCACTCCTCTCCCTGTTAAGCCTGTAATCCTACATGCTATCGCCCCACAGCAGGGCTGCTACTACCGTTTTGTTTAGTTGTTGTTTTTATTTATGTCTTGTACAGATTCCCAGAACACAAGGTCCCATCTTCAATTTGCTTGTGTCCTCTGACCAACTAAACTGTAAATTTTAGAAACCATAGATTACAGAGGATTGTCTGTGTTTTTATTTTTAATGATGATAATAACTCTTTGCTGCTGAACTCTCTCACACGATACCTCTGTCCCCTCCCTCCCCAGGTGGGCGACATGGTGAAGGTGACCAAAATAAACGTCAACGGCCAGTGGGAGGGTGAATGTAAAGGCAAACGAGGCCACTTTCCCTTCACACACGTCAAACTGCTGGACCAGCACAACGCCGAGGACGAACTCAGCTGAGAGCGGACAGCCGGGCCACAACCTGGACACTAGTATTAGACCCTTCCCTTCCTTCCTGTTCCACACACTCACCCGCTCCCCCTCCCTCACGTCTCCTCCGGCTTTTACCTGCACCAGTAACAGTTTCAGAAAATCACTGAGATCAACACAAACAGGCCCTCGTGGGACCTTTGTAACGAACACCTCCTTCATTTCTACCCCTCTGAATAATCATGTCTCCCCTTCCCCACCACCTGCTCTCACTGACTGACTTAAAAATGCGTTATATACTCTACAGTGGAACTGTAAACTGAATCTCCTGTTCCATGGATGTGACAAAACCCTTTAGATCCTCCCCTCGTCATGTCCCCGCCGTACACACATTATCAACACTCACTCCTCCGGAGAGTCCTCGCCGCGGAGTTCAATCACTTCCTCTTCCTGTGTTGGAGCCAGTAGATAACTGCTCGCCGCCGTGTCACTTTTCATCCTGGTCCTCATCCGTCACCATGGTTACAGCGCTGTAGGATCATGCTGCATTCACGTCAGATGGGAATACAGTATTAAATTGAAGAGTAACAACACAGTCTTCATGTGTTGTCTTGACATTTTTGGAAATACCCTTAATAGATTTCTTGCCAAGAGTTAGATGAGAGGAGTAATAATTCTGTTGTGTCTGTACTGTAAATATGAAGCTACTGCCTGCAGCTGATTAGCTTAGCTTAGCATAAACACTGGAAGCAGAGGCCTGCCTGGAAAAAATATAGATATATATATTTTTAACTGACAATTTAGTCTCACGGGTTATGTGCCGGACTGTTTCTTGGCTGAGACAAATTGCCGGGCAACCAGCAGGTACTCCGAGAAGTCACTGCGCCATGCCAAGAAATATTAACCCCTCACAAATAGTTGAATTTTTGTCTTTACCCTGCTGGTAGGCTGAGAGTTCCAGCCGTTTCCCCTCACTTCCAGGATTTATGCAAAGCTAGGGTATCGCCTGCTGGCAGTAGCTTCATATTCACCGTACAAATGCAAGAAGCATATCGATCCCATCATCAAACTCGGTAAGAAAGCAAATAAGTGTATTTGTGTGTATCTTTTTAACCTTGATCTGCTTGTTTCAGACTCCCAGTGCATCCATGTAGTGAGTGGTGAATTTGAGCACTAGGAAAATCAAAGTTGCAGTGTCAGCCACACAGATGATAGAGTTATTTGCTGAAACTGGCCATGGCAGCATTCTTTTTCTACATTTGCCCTTCATTTGTCCAAACTGGTGTCTTCATTCAGGAAATTAAAGACATAGGAGTCCTGAGTAATATTTAATCCTAAAATATTGTTATTGAAGGGTGACAGCATAACATTTACATCTCCAAAACTGCACGGAACAATATTCTCTGGCAAGTTAAAGGTATTTTCTAGTTTAAAAGTATCTTTTGACATGAGTGCAGCATTATTTTAGTGTAACCCAAGACTGTGAGAGACGAGAGCAGCGAGGCTCATATACAGCTGCCGCATTTTGTCGCAGGGATGATTTAAGACGGCAATGTTGTGTCTTAGAGAGAAATAATGAAAGAGCTTAGTCAACTGGAGGTGTACTGCTTTCCTCAAGAAGCAGACCAAGGACCGGTCCCGCATAACACCCTCTCCCCAAACATCAAATGGAGAAAACAAAACCTGAGTCGAGACCAGCAGCTAGGAGCGACCTCATGTAGTTGTAGCGCAGGACCCAGCAGTGAACCTGAGAAATTTCAAGACTATTGTTAAGGTGGCGAGACAGGCAACACTACATTCAACCTCTCCACACCTCGGCTCACCTCAGCCCCATCCACCCATCTACTACGACCAAGTACCACAAAGTAGTCTTTTGTAAGAAAAAAAGAACATTGTTATGAAATGATGTACTATGTGATTATCATTACATGCTAAAATATTGTTTTTGTTATCTTTGTAGTTTTCTTCATAGCTGATTTGTGTCCAGGAGGAAAACGGATTCAATGTACACTTTTTACTGCTGCATGTTGGGAGGGACCGATGGTTTGCTGGTGCAACTGATGCAGGGGGGGCGCTCACATCTGTATGCCCCCAGCCCTCACAAGGCCATGTGTTCTCAATCTGCATCTGATGTATATGAATGAAGTTGAACGGAGTGAATGTAGGCTGTCCACCATGTTAGTTAGTACCGTCTTCTCATATTAGTGCTCTGCATTCAGCTCACTGAATATACCTTAGCAAAACAGATCTTGTCATATGTGTCCAAAAAAAGATGAAGTGGCATTATTTGGTGCCTCCCCGTTGTTTTTAACCTTTGAATAATCTTGTCGCCACCCTGCAGTGTTTTGTTCTTTTAGAAGAGGTTGTTTTCTGTTGAGATTGAATCAGTCTATTTGTTGACACCTGACAATCATCACCCCCATGTATCATAATGCAGACTGGTTTGGATTGAAGCAGGCTGGCTGTGCAGTTTAGACCTTTGCCAGAGTGAAGCTGGGCCACTTTGAGCGAGAACTCGCCGTCTCTTCCAAGTGAGGGGTTCCTCTCGGGTGTCATCATACAGTGTTTCTGGCCAGTACGCCATGACACCTTTAGGTGGCACTATAACAGCATTGAGAGAGGAACGCATATTCCACCAGTGCTTATGAGATTTAAAGGAGATGAATTAGATTTTTAACGGAATGCACTTACCGTTTTAACAATGAGGGTTTTTTTTATCCTTGTTTGCTTCCACACAGTAGCTTCCATCACCGTGTGGCTTTGCCTGACAAACTCAGTCCCACCGTCGCGTTTCATTTCCAAGTTGGCCATTTTCCAAACCCGCGTTTAAATATTTACTATTGAAAAATATTGGGTTGACTTCTTGGAAAAATCTGGTCTAGCAAAGTAACATTTGTGTTTACTGCCAGCTTTTGACACAGTCCATTTTTATGTGTAGTTATGATCAAATCAAGCTTATTTTTTTTGTCACTCACACTGCACATGGCAGGTGCTACATAAATCATTATCTTATAAATTGTGTTGCCAATAAAAACCACGAAGAAGTTTTTTTTTTTTTTAGTAGCCCTGCATTAAGTCATTGATTTCCTTTCATAAAAAGGAAGGGGTGGCCAAATGCCAGCGGAAATTGTGTTAATCTCAAAATGTGCCATTTTATTATAACACTATATTCTTTCAAGACAACTGAAATTACCTTTTTATTTTCTGTAGCATGTAATGTGTTAATATACTAGTAAATAAAGTCAACCCCATGACAAATTCTTTTTTTAATGTATTAGACTTGTTTGTATGTTTGTGAAAATAGCGTATTACGTGCAGGACGGTCAGGAGGGCTTTGCTCAGCATTTCATAATAACTATAACTTCAAAAATACTGTAAAGAAATCCAACATGTATTTTAGTACTTGCTGTTTTAGCTGTACATTTCATGACCAAAAGCCTATTTTTCATTCATGCTGCACATGGCAGTTGTCTAGCTATAGAAATGGTTGCCATTCATACTGCCACTGGGTATTTTTAGTAACACTGTATGATCTTGGGTAACTGTAGTGTCAGTAGTGTACAGTGGGAATGCATCCAAGCATGTTTTAACATTATGTGCACCAGCCTATTAAAGCTAATGTGGACCCTTTCATACATACATACACTTACTCTGTAGTGCAGCTAGCAGGAAAACTGTGAAATACGGTTTAGTGGTCTATTGCTATCACTGGTGAAAAGATATTTGAGGATATAACAGCATTGTTTAACATATCTGTTCATGTAATCAAAATTATTTTAAAATGACGTAAATTATACAGAAACTACCTAAATTGCTAACGTACTGGTAATAGACAGGCGAAAACATTTGTTTTAACCAATTTTTTTTCATTCTGCTTGGCTTTTACTAGTAGACAAAAAAATTTGTTGAGAAAAATGTGATAAATGAAGTATTTATTTATTGGTTAAAGGGCACCCAATATGCAAATGTAAGGTAGTTTTGAGAAAGTAATGACTGGGATGCTGTTGAAGACCTCCAAATATCACCTGAAGGTACTTTTTTCGAGGTGGAGATTTATTGTTTTCCAGCAGTTATTTACAATACATTTTACAAACTGTTATTTTCAGTACTTTAAGTACCACAAATAATCACATTGCCTTGTACTTTGAAGGCGTGCAGTACAAGACAACGTCACACGTGTTTGTTGTTTTTGTACAGATAATTACCGAGTAGTTGATGGAAAAAGACTAAAGGAGCATAATTAAGTGATAGTATGACTTAATGACTGTACAGATAATGTACACACGTGCGTTTAGTGTTAGTAATAACTTTAAACGAGCGTACATAGATTAAGGTTAACGTTACTGTTCTCTGCACAGAAATATAAATGAGTGGCGGACTTATCAGAGCTGGTGAATCATGTGCGTATGTGCAGTACGCGGATGAGGCTGTAGTCGCCATCTTTACTCCATCAGCACAGCGCTGCCGGTGGGGCGGAACACCACTCATCGACCCAGTTGGTTTCTAGGAACCGCCTATAGACCTGACACACCGCCGTGTTTCTCACTGAAGATTTGTCACTTTGAATAGTTCGCTGCTCTACTTGCACCTCGATACACAATGGGAGAGCGAGATGATCTAGTTTATCAGGCAAAACTTGCCGAACAGGCAGAGCGATATGACGGTAAGCCACACTTTCAGGGCTTGTTCGGAGTGGGACATGTTCGCCGCAGGGATTTTTTTTTTCTTTCTGCGAGCTAGCTAACGTTAACGGAGCAGTGCTCAACTAGGTAGCTCAATGTTGGCCGTGGCTAACGTTGAGCTAACGTGGCTGCGACCGCCGCGTTTCAGCTAACTATTCATTGACATGGCAGGTGGCTCCTTGTTGGAAGAAACTAATGCGACATTAAAACAAGAGCCACTGCCTGGAAGTTTCTCTGTTTTTAGGAAAATTGTACGGATGCGACTGTCAGTGGCTAAAGCGACGGGGCTACAACAAAATGGCGGATTAATGGAGCGTGAGCTGTCAGGAGTTGCCTCCCCTGCACCATGCTAGCTATAACGTTTTAACACTTAAGCTACTGGCTTAGTTAGCTACTACAAGCAACACTTAGTGTCATGTTACTGTTATAACGCACCACGTTTTGCGGGACTCTGTCACGGATGCTAGCCCACTTTAACATTAGCGAGGCGTTAGCTGAATTGCAAGGTTAGCTGCTCGAAGCCTGCCGTGTGTGAGCAGTGAGTGGGAGGGCAGCTGCTCAGTAGGTGGGGTGTTCCCCTGCAAGCAGGCTGTACTGATCGATTGGCGAAAATGACTCCCTGTTCCTCTCCGGTGGACTCCTGTCACACTGTCATACCATTGCAGGCCCTGCAGAGGCTGTTTTTAGACGGTCAAACGCTGCCCAGTGACGTTAAGTGAATGTGCCATGACTCATTCACGGGATTTGGACCGACTGTATTTACAGAGTGATTTATGGTTTACTGGATACATGGTAACCTCGGTGAAATGTGGTCGCATTCATATTGTTTTTCTGCAATAGGTTGTCAAATGTTAACACATCGTTGAAAGATGAATTTCTTAAGGGCGTCATGTATTCCCTCCTTTACATTAGCCTTTGTCTCAGACATCAGTAATATAATAATCATAGAGAACCCAGCCTGCTTGTTGTCACCGTTTAGCCAACATAGTTGGTCGTTATTTTAAAAAGTTTTTACTGCCAACCGGCAGTGATGGCATCTAATGACGCCATACTTAAACCTGAGATGCACATTAAATGTCAATAACAGGAGGAGGCCTAATTGGTTTATGTGTGTTCAGTCCTGTAGCCAGGGGAAACTTCTTGGGCAGGCATCTGATTTCACCGCCCTCTTTTTCCTTTAAGTGTTCCTTAATCATTAAAAACGATCAGGGGAAATGATGGAAATGTGGTCTGTATTTACATTGTATTGCATACATTTCATTATATATTGTATTTTGTGTCTGTGATTTTCTTAATTTATGCATGCAATGTATCTGTAATTTAGCCATTAAAATAAGTCATAAATCTTGACAGAACCATATGACATTTGGATGACAGATGACCGTATGAAAACAGCCTAGTTTAATAAATGTTGGCTGCTTTAGTCATCAGTATGACTAAACTCTCATACAACAGAACACCTTTTTTTTTAAAAAGTGCTGCTGATGGGTGAAAGCTGCTTTTGAACTATATTTTGTTCATGCTAATTTGATTCCAGTCCAAACCTTCCTGCCACAATAGGCCTGCAGACAAATTACTACAGGACACTGTACAAAATATTGTAGGAAACGATATGCAAAGGTTGCGTTGCTCTCAATAATTAAAACCAAATCTCAGGGGTGACAAAGACCAGGACAAGTTGGCTGTACCAAAATAAAACCCAGTAGATATAACTGCAGCACCCTCAGCACCTCTCCTTCTGTCTGAGGGTGGCGTGTCTGTGTGGAATATCCTCAGGATGAGCTTCACCTTACTGGCACGGTGCATCAATCAACAGTGGTCAGAGAAAAGTTTGCTCAAAACTCAGTTAATATTTACACATTGCAGTTAACCACCCTATTTCTTTTTATTATAAAATAAATTTTGCATATTCTATAAGCTGTAATTTATTATCTCTGAGCACGCCATCCCTGACACCAGAACACTTCACCCATAATACAAGTTTTTGCCCGACCACGAATGTATGAATTTGTGAAGCACATCAAAACTCACACTTTTAGGCTCAAACTGTCATTTAGTCAGACAACAAGATGAGAAGATTGACAGCTACCTGTTAGGTGCACTTAAATAAAATATCTCAAAGGACTGTTACATGTGTCTCCTCTGTAGAGATGGTGGTGTCTATGAAGAACGTGGCAGGCATGGACGTGGAGCTCACAGTGGAGGAGAGGAACCTACTATCAGTGGCCTACAAGAATGTGATTGGAGCTCGGAGAGCCTCCTGGAGGATAATCAGCAGTATCGAGCAGAGGGAAGAGAACAAGGGCGGAGAAGAGAAACTGAAGATGATCCGGGAATACAGGCAAACGGTAAAGCGCTCAGTAAAGGTTGTCACTTTCCACAAAAAAGCTTAGCATTTGTATTTAGACAGTGACTGTCAGGAGCACTTACACAGATTCACTATGTCCCATTGTCACAAATATGTTTGTCATTTTCACAGCATCTCAGACGTGTTGTGCTAATGTGAGATCACTAGTTCAAATGAATAATACACACTTATGAGCAGCTACTGGATAGACTGCATCTGAGTCATAGCTGGCAAATCCTCCACTCTCACTTGGTTTTATGAAAGGAAATAAGATCTGGTTATTAATCTGGGAGAGGCCAGAGTGTGTCAGAGAGATGGGAGAGGCAGTTGGACTGCAGTTAATGACCTAATGGGATTCAGAGATGGGTAATCCTGCAGTTGCACCTTCATTGTGTTAGTTGTGCTCTAAATCCCTTGGGAGGTACATTTCTAATATCACAGCACCTGGTGAGCATTCAATAAACATCTAAAGTGGATTAATTCAATTAGGTATTGAAGCTACTAGCAGACCATAAGAAGATTGGGGTTTAAAAGGGCCGATACAGTCCAAAAGAGTACACAGACAGCTGCAGTACGTGTTCTACATACACAGCCCTAATCGCACATACAGTCCACGCGGTCATACGTTTTTTTGGCTGCATCTGGATGGTTTGCGCTGACCCCCTCAGACGTGGGCAGATGACGAAATGTACTTTACATGGACCACACACAAACGGGAAAATATAACTATGTTTATTTTGTTTGTTTGGTGGCAGGTTGAGAAGGAGCTGAAGTCGATTTGTGGTGACATTCTGGATGCACTGGAAAGGCACCTACTCCCCTCTGCCGTCATGGGAGAGTCGAAGGTCTTCTACAACAAAATGTAAGATCTTTGTGGTCTGAATGTAAATGAATAGATGAATAAGTAAACCCTCTCCGGTCCTTGAACAGAATGATGAGTACATTTATTTAGCATGTGTGTTATTTAACACACTCATGTGGTTACATATAGAATCTTGAGAGTTGAACTCGAGTCAGCAAAGGAAACATGGCAATATCAGGGAAGTTCACACATGGGATACTTTTCAAGAAAATTTAAGTGTAAAGTGAAGGCTCATGAAATAAGTTGCACAGCTAGCTTATTTAAGACCATAACAGTACAACTATTAACTTGTAATACACTTAAGTCATTCTTCCAAAGAAAACACTTCAGTTGTGAAAGTAAATTTTGTGGCCACTTTTGTCTTCCGCCAATTCCAGGAAGGGTGACTACCACAGGTACCTGGCAGAGTTCGCCACTGGCAACAACAGAAAGGAGGCAGCAGAGAACAGCCTGGTAGCCTACAAAACTGCTACAGATCTTGCCATGCTGGAGCTGCCACCCACGCACCCCATCCGCCTCGGTCTAGCCCTCAACTTCTCCGTCTTCTACTACGAGATCCTCAACTCGCCTGACCGCGCTTGCAGGTTACTGAATCTGCACTGCACTTACTCTAGTGCTTCTTTTTAGTTTCAACAGTGGTAAAGCAGAGTATAATCTTATATTTACATAGCAACCTCTAAAACTGATAACGAGCGTTTGTTTTAAAGGATCTGAAGTGTAGAACCCTGACAATAAAGAGCCTAGGTACCGTCTCTTGTTTTTAATCCACTTTCACTAATCCTTCCCAGTTGCCATGCATAAGCAGACGCTCTTGCCTTTGCCTCACCATGGACATTATTCTGAGCAGCGAGGATGAAACTTTAAACGCTTTGTTCGTTGTTGGGGGGGGGGGTTTGTTGTTTTTTCCTTTGGCTTCATGCTCACGTGTAAATAAAGGAATATGTAACAGGAGCTCCTTGCAAGCAAACAAGAATTGCCTTACACAAACACATCACTGACACGGATGGATAATGCAGAATATGTCTTTAAACCTTATTTTAACGTGATGAACACTGTAGCTTGAAACGGAACCAGTAAAATCTTGAGTGTGAATACTGATGCAGTTAAAGCTAACAAGTATTAAGTGATTTCAACAAAAGTGTGTTTGCGCAGGTTGGCAAAGGCTGCGTTTGATGACGCCATCACAGAACTGGACACACTGAGTGAAGACAGCTACAAGGACTCCACACTTATCATGCAGTTGTTACGTGACAACCTGACACTATGGACTTCAGATATGCAGGGAGAGGGTAAGATACCTTGGTGACCCCTTTCATTTTACTAATCTGGGAATCAAAGTGTACTGCAATCTACCTTTTTGTCTCTGTAGAACCTCTTTTTCCAGGACTTGATGCTGAAACTATGATGAACTAACTCACTCATCTCCTGTTACCTGACTAATACCTTTTTCACTGGGTTTATAACATGTCTTAATACTGTGAGCAGCTTGATTGATGTTCTGTTTTCCCAATCATTGGCAGTGCGAGACATAACATTTTATAATATATACGTAACACTTTAAAAGGAAATAATAATCCATATATTAAACTGATGCTTGAAGCTTTCTTGTCACATTATCTGACAGAAATTACTCAAATAATAGAGACAGCAGTCGGCTTAATCGGAACTCAAAATTGTCATGTTTATCAGCACAGGGCACTTCCTGTCGGCACAGATCTTACAGTCCACGTTGCCTCGACGTGTAGTTACATTTTCGAGGAGGTGCATGTCAGGCTACGCCACAGGTGAACGGTGTAGGGTAGGGGGCTACACAGGCTATGCCGTCAATTCGACGCAGGAGTATAAATTGCGCTTAAACAGCTGTGCTCACCAGCTTGGTGTCTAACCTGGCTGGACAAAATGTGGTATTGCGATATAGACCATGAATATTGCGATAATGATATTAATTTCGATATTCTTAAACATGTAAAAACACAAGTTGATGGCCCTGTTTCTGATACGTTTCCTCTTGGATCTCCGTTGTTTCGTTGTCTCTCTGGGCCACACTCATCTTCTAACTCTTTAAAATATTGTTCATTTCTCTAGCTCTCTCTTCACTCCCACGCTGTGGAAGTATGCACGCACGTCATGTGGTACGCTCCATAGGGTATGCTCGTGTTGCGGACCCGTGCGCTCACACTTGTATGCGACAGGGCAACTGGCCAGTGAAACATGATCATTATGCAGCGATTTCAAGCGGGCTCTAAATTGAACATAACTAAGCCACAGAGCCAACAGACGCATTTCTCCATAAAAATAAACAGAATATTGCATACTTTCTGCAACATTTTCAATATGATATCGCGCAACATGATATTGTGATAACAGTATTGAGTCAAGACATTTTTCACCCCCCTAAACCCCAGTACAATTGTTGAACAGTCAAGTAGTAACTTATGATTTGATGTGATTTAATATTTTACTTTGTGTTTACTGTTACTCTGCTTATATGCCAAAGCTTTATTTGTTCAAGGCTAGTCCTGTTAGATAGAACATGCTTTTACAATGTTTGATCACTCCTAGTGATCAAAGTGTAGTCAAATGTGATTTCTCTGATCTTAGATTTATGTTGGGCAGAACTGGTGGAAAAATCAATTAACAAGGAAATCTAGTTGTTGGATGTCAAATCCAGTGTAACATGAGGTCATGTCACACTGACATAAGCTCAGAGCATTCAGGACCCGGATCACGCTGCTCACAGTGTGCATGTCCAGGTACGGAGTTAGTTTGTTACAGAAAACCTGTCTTACTGGTGTACATGTGCGTTTGATTCTAGGCTGAACGATTTTTGAGGGAAACCTCTCCATTGGGATTTCTTTCTGAGCAATATATTGCTTTAAATTGCCATTAGAGGTGGGGTAAGCCATTCTAATCCAACACACATTAAATTCAGTGACAATCTCCTCAAGGCTCCGCTAGTCTGTGTGCTGACATAAAATTCAGTGTGTGTACTCAGCCCTGGCTCTTTAAATGGGGAAACAAAGTGGTCTGCACCAAGCCAAACAACACTATTCCAGCCATGATTTATGTGTCAGGTAACGTTAAATGAGTTGCCCACAGACATTCATCTTACTTCCTGGTTCACCAAGACATGCTGTTATGATGTTAGCTATAGCAGCAGGAGAGTTGTGAGTCTCGCGGTCTGGAGCTGCTGTACCGGTTCTCGGACCGTCTCATCCTCTCGCATGTTAGCTTTGCAGCAACTATAGCCTCAGTTTGCTATCCCACAACTTAGCTAACGTGTGTTACGTCACTTGCTGTGTCATTGTTTGCTCTATATCGTGGTATTGGATTTTTCCAGAATCGCATACCCCACCTTTTAATTTCTATGAATTAAACTACACACAGAATAAATTAAAGGACAGCAGATAAAGTAATACAGTCCCTTGTTCTTTTTTAAAACCAGTCAGTTAGAGAAATGTCAAAAGTACATGTAGTTATTAATGACAAATAACCTGCCAAGCTCGCATTTATTCAGATATTAGATTTGTGGAATACATTACATTATAGCACAAACATAATCGGACATTTCACTAACTAATCACTAACTGCTGGTCAAATAATCAAATCCAACAATGTTTATTTCGGAGTGACAACCCTCAGTGCTACAGTTGACAGCTCTGCAGTTTAGCTGCTTGAGCTAACGTTAGCTTTGCAGACCAACAGGACAAGCTGCCTACCGGAGGTCCAGATTTTGAGCTTTTCATATTATAAGCCCACATTAATGACTTCAAAGCGCACTTTGAAGTTTTAACCACTGCTAAGCTTCCTGAATTTGACTTTGTTTATGTAGACAAAAACTCACCACTCTGTTGGTCTTCTGTAAACTGTAAAAGACAGGCCACTCTTTTTTTCCAAACCTAAAAAAATATACAGTGATGTTTTTTTCTTCCACATAAACCGTCTTTGGAGATACCATATTAACCAGACAGCAACAGTGAGCTACAGCGCAGTCGATTGTCTTCATAGCTGCTAAAGTCACTGCCACAAGCTGCAACTTCTTAAGACGCTGTTTATTATGTAAGATAAAACCACTGCTCTTTATATAAACGTTTCAAACCGTGATTTCAGTCTGTAATAATTGTAACGCTTTCAGCCGTATTCGATTCATTCTTTCTCTTCCTCCATTCATACTAGCAGTTTGTGTTTGCTGTGTTGCAGAGCACCCACCAGCACCTTTTTCTTTCTCCAGTGACTCGTCATCTCTGTTGTCTTTCTCTCGTTGTAGAGTCCTAAAGGAAACAGTCCTGACTGTTCATTTCCCATGTTAACTGTACTTTGTAAGTGTTGCTCACCCAAGCCTTGCTGTGTGTGTGTGGTTGTATCCTCTCAACACTAACTCACTCATGGTTTAATAATTCAGTCCGCTCACCCGTAGCTTTGTCACTCACTCATTCGGTGGCTTTTTTTATTAACTGTGATCTTTGATCCTCCCACCGTGGTCAGTTAAAACAGGGTTCAGCTGAGTGTGAGTGTTCACTTAGTCACCTGTTAAACTTGTATGTACACCAAGGAACAGAGGTTTGATCATGTTGTTGGCATGCAAGACTACCTGAATACTCAATGCTACTTCAGTCAACCGTTTTTAACACATGCAGCCCCCATTTGGGACATAAAGAAATGCTGGTACAGTTCTAATCGCAAAGTATTTGACCTTCTCCATTAAGAACAGCAAGTTGAAGTTATCAGATGTTCAGGATCTGCATGTGTCAAGTTTTGTGTAAAAGCTCAAATGTTTTCACCCACATTTTGACTTGTGTTAAGTTTTCTCACTGCCGGTTTTCTATTCACTGTACCTGAATGAGTGACTGTGTAAACAGTTTGATCCACATTTCACTCCCCAAACACTGGTGAAAGTCAGATTTGGGTTCAGCATGCATTTTTATGAGAAGTTTCCTGGTGACAGTTAAGGATTTATAATCATGGAAAAAGTCCAGATTAAAAAAGCAGGTCAGTTTAATGACTTTCCTCTCAGATCTTAGTGTATGTTCCAACATATCCCCACCAGAGAAGACATTGTTCACCAGCAGTGGTGGAAAGTAACAGTACATTTACTTAAATAGTAGAGTTTACACATCTTTGTACTTCTGTTTTATTCAACTTTATACGTCTACTTCACTACATTTATTGGACAGCTGTAGTTACTTAGCAGATATAAAACATATGATCAGCTTATAAAATATGTTGCATTGTTCAGTGTACAAGATCTCTGGATCCAGCCATTTTAGTCTGTAATTGAGTTCTTGAAATCTTATTTTCTTATAAAAGTGAAAAAGTGTGCCAGTGCTGTCACAATATTCCCATCTATTTCCAAAGCAAATCAGCTTGTTTCAAGTATTTTGTAAAATGAAGTTTAATTTCTCATAATTCAAGTGCAGCATTGTGCCTTTTTATTATTTCTTGTTTCAAGCTACATCGACTTATTTCAGCAACATCTTTTTTTTTTTTTAAACAAGCTGATTTAAAGGACGAATGGGTCACTTGTGTTAAGGAAAGATGCTTTTTCAGACTTTTGAGAAATGACAGAGTTTGGGGATATTGCAAATGAAACTGCATAACGGCGTTAAAATGAGCTCCACCTCAACCAGCCGCAACAGAACAAGGCTAGCTATACATTAATGCATCTGTAATAATGATCCTGCAATATTATCTCTGCTCTTATTTATTATTAACACGCCATTCCTCTGCAAGAGTACTTCAGTTTTCGAATTCCAGCTTTTGCATTTTTAGAATTACAGGACTTCTGCTTGGAGAGAGAGAGAGCGAGCGAGAGATACACACACACACACACACACACACACACACACACACTGTAGTTTAGTAATTTAGTAAAGAAAAAGCTCAGAAAATACCTCCTGTTAATAGAAAGCAAAGGCAAAATGAGGGGAAAAAAACAAATGAAGGACTGAATTGGTTCAGGCTCTTTATTTAAGTTAATTATATACTTTCATCTGTTTTGTTTTTAAATTTAATGATAAAAGTAGTAAGCTTTGTTCTGGGACAGTTTCCAAACTGAATTCCCCAGGGTATTGCAAGTGAACTGTTTGGGTCCATTAGATTTCTTACCACCTGTTAAGCCTTTCTGCCTCTCACTCCTCCGTTAATGAAATGGTTTTTTTTTTTTGGGAAAAAGCAGTGCGACCCTGAAGACCGTGTCAGAAGACAAACACTGACAGTATATTTTCTCTTGACCAGGTGAAGAACAGAACAAAGAGGCACTGCAAGACGTCGAGGATGAGGCCCAGTGAGACTATGCCACAAACAGCCAACGACTTGAGACCTTCCCCTCACCTCCTCACACTCCTCCACCCCCACCCACCGTTCTCCTCCTCCATCCTCCCCCCTCCAACTCCACTTCCCCCTCTGAGTCACCTTCCTCTTCTCTCCCCCTCTTCCTTTCTTCCACCTCTGCAGCTCCGTGACCCAGCAGGGCCACGGAGTTAACAAGTTTATTTTTTTTTATTTTTATATTAGCCCTTACATCATTCAAGTAAATACCACTTAATTGAGACAGGAAACACAATGTTAGAAAGACAAAGGTAAAGAAAGAGTCCCTGGTTGTTTTTGTTCGTTTGTTTTTTTTTTTGTCCTGGTACAAGCGGTTCTGAAATGTTATCTTTGTTTTATTATATTTTTGTTTGTTTTTGCTTTTTCTTCAATATTTTTATCAGTTGCTGGATGTATTGAGAATTGTTTTCTTAATGTAATTACAGAAATTAACTTTTATTACTGATAATGTTGACTATTAGTTATGGGAGCTATTTTATCTGTTTTTAGTGAAATGTCATGTGAATCATTTTACCTTTTTATGGGCAATTTGGAAAACTACAAGTGCCCTTTTTGTTAACTTAGGTTTTCAGAGGAAGTTGGCAAAATTCGCGATATCCACGTGGGGCAAAGAAGTGCTTAACTTTTACACCATAGTGATTCTGTTGTCATGTTTTTGTAGTTGTCCTTGGACTGTACTTTGTGCTGAAATACTGTAACTGTGCACACATGCTGAATCTCTGAAGGTGGACTTATCGCTAGCTGGTGGTTTTAATTTAAAAAAAACAAACTTGGGAGATTTCTCACTTGTGTAAAAGACAAGTCTTAAATTGGCCCCGCTCCCTCACAGAGAGCCCTAAAATCAAGATTATCAGTGCTTGCATGAGTTAACACATTATTTTCTGCTGCTCCTCCCCTGCTTTTTACACCTCTAGGTTCAGAGGTTTTCTTTCTTTGCTGTTTCCTTTGTTTCTCTCCTTGTTTTGCTTCATTATGTGTAACTTGGAGCTGATTTGTACTACTGGATATCTGACTGGAGCCACAGACAGGGAATCTGTATTGTTCTTACTGAAACACAGCATGGAATTAACATTAAACAATCTAAATTAAACATTACAAACTGACTTGCTGACTTTATTTGATTTACCTTTTTGAATTTTGCAGCTCCACATTTAGGGAAACAAGGTGTTCAAACAAGGTAATGAATGAAATAAAACTGTCGTGGGGAATCTTTGGCGGTCCTGGTGCTCGTTGCAGGTAGTGTCAATACTGGCTTTCCAAAACAAGAGGAATCTTAGCACAGTGTTTCCAAACACAGCAGATGTTGTTACTGGAATCTGACTTGCCAACTGTGTGCATAATCATAAATTTATATGTTCTATTTATAGTGTTTGAGAGACAAATGCAATCTTAACGCCGGTGCGTCTGCTGTGACTGTGTAGCTGCTGCTACTGTGAAAGCAGCTGATGGTGGACGTCTGGTGACATGCACGGAGTAATCAACACTCACAGAAAGGTTTCAGTGTTTGTGATAAAGATAGCTTCACTGTATTTTGTGTTGCCAATGTGCGAATAATACATGCCATCATCTTGACTGTGTGTAGTCATGAAACCTGCCTTTACCTCTGGCGCTATTTCTTGTTTAAGAGCTCACATGTTCATTCTGGGAGGACCCTGAAACCTTAACCTTTTGCCTCCATAGTTTCATTTGCTTGTAACCTCTAGCAGTTGCAGCCTATTCTACTGTTGCATCACCCATAATAACAGCCTGGGCTCAGTGCCTAGCCTAAATTTAGACTCGCAGGTGAAAGTGGAGGAGGCAGTCAGTCAAAGTGACTTCCTTCCTGCTGTGTGAACTGCTGCCACTGCCTGACAGTTCCCTGCATCTGCTGCTGAGGAGCGACACTGATCAAGACATCTTCAGAATCCATCTAGGTAACCTTTCATGGTGCGCCACTATCAGGTTAGACGTCCTCCTTGACCCCAACTTTGGGCCATGAGAAGATATCTTAGGAGCAAATTTGCGGTGGATATCCATTCTCCCCCAGCGGATGAAAGTCATTGTTTTGCCCTGCTGTCCTGATATTTAGCAAAACTATCAGCCCAAAGTGTCACAAAAATTTTAAGATTTTTAGGCAGATTGGCTTGAAATTTCCACGCACACATTCATGCTCCCCAGTGGATGAAGGCTTTCCAGTTCTGCACTTTTCTCCAGTGACATCCCCAATCAATGTCATCATTTTTGCTATCATATCATTGTACATTGCATTATATATTTTTCATTATGTATGTTCGTGCTCCCAAGAGGATGAACCCTAATGTTTGTGGTGACCCTCTGACCTTTCAGATGCAAGCACGGCTCAAGGGATGGCAGCTGGTTTGTTCTTTCGGTCCAGCACTTTGATCCAGCCTGAAATATCTCAGCGACTATTGGTTGGATAGCCATGAAATGTTCAAAGACATTCAAGGTCCACAGAGGACGAATCATAATGACGTTTGCAATCGCTTAACTTTTAATCGAGCAACACCATCAGGTCATAATTTAAATTTGTCTTTGGTTCATATCTAGCAGTTTGGTTTTCCCTTCAATGACCACTGCAGCCTTACAGAGCTGCCAGAGTGTCTAGATTCTTGGTCTTGTTGGTCTAAACATCCATTGGAAGGACCTTGTTTTTGTTGAAACCCGTTCATTGTAATTGTTGCGTCTGCTTTTCCTCAACATAAGGTGGGCGAAGGTGTGATTATGGGGATTTACAGTCGAGCAGAAAGTGGCAGCAAATGAATCAAGGATGTGAGATGAATTACTGGAATGTGTCTGAAGTATGTGATATACAGCAGGGACGGCTGATGTATGAGAGAGCACTAGGCAAGAGGCAGCAGGCAGAGTTGTGCACCTTTTTATCATGGGTAGCTTTTACTTTATGACTGATTTAGGGGTCTATATATTTAATGTTCCCCCCTTTTTCATTGTTTAGTCATTATGATTTACTTTAACATTCACCTAGCCCCCTACTAACTCAATATACTTAACCATTAATCCGTATGGTTAGTGTAATCATACTCCAAGAGAATGAGATAGTAGTGACATTATACCCGCATACAGGAGAGACTACGATCTGAGACAATGAGACACAAAGTTAATCTAAACTAGAATGGGCATTTCCTTAAGAAAATGCATGTGACAGCTGCCAGCTATTTTTTGCGATTGCTACCGCTGTCGGTGCGATGTGCGGCTCCATCAGCTAAGAGACTCAATGATGTGCTGCACACTTGTTCAGCAAACATATGTGTTAAGTTTGGCCCCCTTTTCGTTAACATGCTGTGAGCAGGGTTTTGTCCATCAATCTCTGGATCCGGAGCAAGTGCAAGACCTCCACCACCGGACTACTCAGATACACTATGAAGGGAAGGCTTTCAAGTTTCTTTGTCAATCACGTCTTATTCTGACAAAAAAAAATAGCTCCTAAGCACCAATAGAAGGCATGTTTTGCTTATAAACATATTTTCTGTTATGGCTACTGCACTGTTGAAGAATAAAATAAATGAACATAGACCTATTCATTTAGCTGATGCTTTTATCCAAAGTATTTGCTATACATGTCAGAGTTTGCACACCTCTGGAGTAACGAGGGGTTAAGTGTCTTTCTCAAGGACACAATGGTAGATTGAACCCGGGCCTCTTGCACCAAAGGCAGGCATCTTATCCATTGCGCCATTACAGCTATTGAGTTATCAAGTCTTTCACAGCACAATTCTTTGGCTGTTCATTTATTTTATTCTTCAATAGCGGAGTAGCCATCACAGAGCAAAACATGCCTTCTATTGGTGCTTAGGAGCCATTTTTTTTGTCAGAATAAGACATGATTGACAAAGAAACTTGAAAGCCTTCCCTTCATAGGAACAGAGTAATTTTAAAATGCATAAAAATATTAATATAAAATCAACCATTACAGATAGCAGCAACACAGGTAATTGCACCCATCTCATGAAGAAGATGTACAATTTGAAGTTGAAACCAAGTTTGTAGGACAAACGGTACAGGAGAAGATAGATGCCAAAAAAACGGTGGAATAAATTAGCATCATCAAGTTCCAACAACAAACAGCTGTGTAAAGTTTAAAGCTATAATGTACTAACAGTACGACCCGAGGAATTTCTGGTCACCATATTTAGTTCAAACACCATAGGCTACAGGTGTTTAAAGTTGAAACCAGTTAACAGTGGTGCCAGCTGCAGGATTCAAACCCACAATTGGAATAGGAGGTGCAACTCCAGAGACTGATCACTAACTGCACCACCAGCCAGCCTGGTTGTAATGATACAATTTGATGTGTTGTTGATACAAAAAGTGTATTTGCTTAATAAAAAAAGCTTTACAGCTAACATTTTGGACTTTTTAGTTAGTGCTTGAGTAGCTGAGCATAAAAATATACCTCTTGTGTCCAAACTCCAAACAGGGAGGAAGATACAGCAAGTTAAAGAATTAGTTACAAGGGGAGACCTCAGCCTGCAGCTACAACAGGGAGTGAATGGGAGACGACTGAGACTTTCCAATCAATTAAGGATCAGAGATGAAAAGCTAAACGTCCACTGAGCAGGATTTTGACAATTAGAGGGAGAAAAGGTATGTGGCTACATTTTGATGCCTTTTTTGTGCTTATAGAGATAAATATATGCGACTAGCAGCAGTTAACAAAAAACAATTTCTGGTCTGCAAAATCCTCCTGTCTCCACTCTAACTGATCACATGACACACTGGTAAAGTCTGCTAAAAGCTGTAAAACCCTTCACTTTGGAAAGGCATAGCTCCTAAACTAAACTTTTTTTTTTTTAAGCAAACACCAAATACAATTTTGAAAGATCAACATCTTTTCTGCAACTTACAGCTGAAATTGAGTCTGTAGCTGCACATATGCCAGAGCACTAAGCTCTTAAATTTGGAAGAGTGGAGTCCCTGCTCCCATAGGAAATCCATTCATTTTAAAATGCATAAAAATATTAATATAAAATCAACCATTACAGATATCAGCAGCACAGGTAATAGCACCCATCTCATGAAGAAGATGTACAAGTTGAAGTTGGAACCAAATTTGTAGGACAAACGGTACAGGACTAGTTAGATGCCAAAAAATGGCAGAATAAATAATAATAATAAAGAGCAAGTAGAGCTACAGCTCTCACACTAAATAATGTAGGAGACCTAGACAACATTTCTTTTCTCACAAGGTTCAGAGAGGAGACTAGACTTTACCCTCTGCAGCAGCTCCTCTAGCGCCCTCTGCAGGTCAAATCTGACACCCAACAAAGGGGAGGTTCCCATAAATCACTTCACAGTGTTGTTGCTTAGTGAGGTGTTAGGTGTTCTTAAGATGAGGGGTCAGCCTGGATGTATCAGCGGACTGAGGACTGGGTGCAGTTAGTGCTCTGTCCTTCATCTGACAGACACCCAGGGGTTCAGATGTGTAGAAAGAACCAGAAACCAGCTTGTACTATTCGATTTGATCTGCCGGTTTAATGAAGGTTGCTGCCTGATTTCAAGGTCTGGGGCAACATCATCTCCCTTTCACACGTGTTCATCTCACGTTATTCTGATACGGTTACATCAGACAAAAAACTGTTTGGGATCCAGTGCTTTAGAGACTTCTGTGCAATACAAAGCTCTTTAATGAGCCTTTTATACCAGGGTTCTTCTGCATTTATCTGTGGTGAAAGGAGGTTTTTCTCAGTCAGATTATGCTGCAAAACTTCTCTTAAAACTAAAAAGCTGTCACACTAGCAGACCCTCATCTTGTCTTAGCAGCCTGTTAACACGAAACCTGAAGAGGGCAGCAGGTTCTAGCTAATCTGAAATAAATCACTCACCCTAAAATCATTTCCACGGGAGATGGTGGTGGATGTGCAGTGAGGGAAGATAACATAACCTAACATTTCCATTCATTTTATCTGTTCTTCAGAGGGTGTGTTCTGGTTGTAGAGTCCGGGGCCTCCTCTTTTGCATCTGCAGCCTGATCGGCGTCCTCTAGCTTCCTCTGCTTTCCTGTGGAAACTGGAAACTGCCGCGGTGTTCTGTTGTCAGAGCAAGATTACTGCTGGCAAAGGGCGACCCATGGGAACAAGCGTCAATGAAATATTAGGAACTTCCTCTCCTGCTGCTGAGACAGCAGTTATAAATAGCCAGGGTTATTTTCAGGCAAACACTCAGCCCAGCTCTGATCTGGTCTGGTCTGAGCCTCCATGTGGGATCTGGTTGCAGGACTGTACCACAAACATACAGCAGGATGAAACTGTGAACTGAAGTCTGAACTTTCCTGCCCCGCACCCTTCAAACAGAAAAGTAAGTGTGTTTCTGTGGATCTGTGCATGATGAGCACACAGTTGTTCTCTTTCCAACCTTTTGTCTGACGTACCCCCAGTGGCGTAAGTATGTATGTATGGAAGTATAATCAGGAAAATGTATGTATATATTATATCATTAGATTATTGCTACTCATGCATTAATGTAAACGCAGGATTTAGTGTTGTAGATTTCTATCAAAATTAATGATTATTTTCATTTTGGATTTATTTTCTCCATTAATCAACTGAAAATAGTGAAATATGTTGTCACAATTGCCCAGAGCCCACAGTTACACAAGCCCTAAGTAAAATTTCAATTCAAATATATTTTTTACTCCATTTTCCCATGATAACGATTATCTTGTGGTCTCAAGTACGTCAGGAGTGTTTCTTTAGGACAAGTTCAGATACATTTTCAGTGTCCCTGGTCAGTTCAGTTGGTAGATAAATAATCCAAGGATTGTGTGTTCGACTTCCACAATTTTCTTTTTCTTCTTTTGTGTGTTTTTTTATTATCCTCTTCAACAAAGTTGTTATGAAGAGATTCAGGGGAATCCAAACACACATTTCCGGACAGCTTTTTCAGGGGTTCCAAAAAAGCCGTCAGGAAATGTGTAACGTTAAATGGATTCCCCTGAATGAGAAGCACAGGAATTTCCTCTGCCTGGGAATGATGGGTGAATGAAAAGTCCGTAGGCTGATGGATGTGGACCAATTGCCAGGATGCACACAGTCCAGCACGTGCTTTATTGTGATCATGTGAAACAGTCTATTCATAAGAAGTTTGTTGAAGAGGATTATAAAAAAGAAATAAACAGTCTCAGGTGAGAATCGAACTGTAAATGTTAACGTCAGTGTGGTCAACTTTACATCCAGACTGTTACCACAAGGGGGAGAGAGGTCTCTTGCTCACTCACTCTCTTTTTTCCTCTTCCTCGCTTCCTCTGACAACTTCGTCTTCCTTCTCTTCTCTTTAATTCTAGTAGTTGAACCCACCCACGATACAGGATGATTATCACAATCATCACAATAATAATTCTGATTATAATTACTGTCATTAGATTATTGTTGTTCTCACAGCTGTTGGTAGTGTGAGTCAGATAATTCTGTATAGGCCTTGCAAATCCCATATCAGCGTGTGTGTGTGTGTGTGTGTGTGTGTGTATTTGGCAGGACAGGAGCTGCCTCTGTCGTCTTATCGTGACTCATCTTCAGTCTTTTGAAACAAAGGAACCACACAGTGACACACACAAACATATACACGCAAAGTGCAGAGAAGACTCTTTTGTAATGACATTTGGCCTGCCATCCATGACTGTAACCCCTCAGATAATTCTCAAAGGCAGTAGAAAGGAAAGGATGTGTATTCTCCACCATGTTAGGGTAATAACAGATGCGATCATCTAGGCAGGAAAGTAGGAAACACCCTACTTTTACAACCAATTCAGTTTACAGTAACTGGAGAGGAAGGTTCTTTTTCCAAAGCCTAACTTGATCAACATTCAGACTCCTCATCATTAAGTTTCTTTTTTGGTATCAGATAGATAATATTAATCTCCATAAACTATAAAACAAAGCACCAAGTACATAAACATGAATGTCTGTAACTATAAATATCAATACACAGCTAAAGAAACTACTAGAATGTGTCTGTTCAGGTACCGTTGAATTCTCAAACCCTCAAAATTGCCCTCTGTTGGATCCTGTAAAAATATTTCCCCCATATTACTTCACTAGAAGTGACCTGTTGTGGACACTGTGTTGTTTCATTTCACATTCTGTCTGCTGCAAGGCTGTGTGTGTGTGTGTGTGTGTGTCAACATCACAGGTTTCCTGTTGATGCCAGGCTGTCTGGAATGCCTCCTGCTGAGGTCAGAGGTCAAAGGATGTGTGTCACTGCCACTTCCCCTCCCTAACCAGCAACCTGGGATGCCCCTCCATGCCACGCTCACACTGAAAGGAAGAGACCACCATTCGTGGAATATGCAAGTTCAGGGCTTTTATTTTTTTTTAAATACTGCTGCTCATTTTAATATTTATTTCAACCAAGATATGTTTGAAGTGAAAATCATTGTATGAACTATGATCTGCCCAAGAAAACAGCTTTCAGACAAACAAAGTTGCAAAATACTGTAAAGTCAGAATATTGGTTTTAAAAAAGATCCCAAAAATCTACACATTAGTGTTTGACAGAAAACAATGTATGTGATCCACCGTCACAGTATGTAAATGTCAGTGTTTACTGTTCACTCTCCTCCAGCCCTATCAGAGGGGTGCTGCTAATGCAAAGGCTGCAAAAAGCTGCTGCTTCACATTAAAAGCCCTCTTCTGGAAAACATGGGGTGGATTTTATTGTGACATGGCCACAGGAAACAAAAAGTATTTGTCATTGAAGTTAGTGCTAACTGCCACAGTTCACCAAAAATGTGCCTACAAATCAAAGCCGGTCATTTCCCACATTTTTAATTTCATATGTTGTTAGATGGGAGTAATGAAACAGTCAGGAGCAGCCACAGTCAGCTGTTGGATAAAGAGCAGCAGGCGACAGGCTGCACACGTTCAGCAAGATCCGCAACTCATATTGCTGTGTCCTGCTGTTGTGTGGAAAACTATTCACTCAGTTGCATTTACTGTTGACTGGCTTCTTTATTGAAACAATGCCAGTTTGTTTGGCTGCACTGTAAACAGATACACCAGCAAGTGTTTCTTGTAGTATTAAACCGCTCTTACTGTTACCACAGTAACCACAGGTGTTGCAAAATCAACCAGGGTGGAAATCATAAGGATGACAATTGAGCAACTTAAGCTACTGTCAGTCGGTGTTATTAAAGGGAAAGCACAGATATGGAATGGCTTGATATATAAAACAATGCAAATAAATGAGGTCACAGGAGTGGGAAAAGGCAGGCCAGGCTCTTAAATGTTCATACTAATATTGGAAAACTAAAAACATGATACCTGAAAGGACCACACACACACACACACACACACACACACACACACACACACACACACACACACACTTGCATGTTCTTACCACTCTCTAGGCTTTCTTCTCAAAGATCAAATTCAAGCTCCCTTAAAAAGACACATTGCATGATGTGCACAAGTAACTGGATGAGTCCCACAATGCTGACAGTGAGCGAACAGGAATGCAGGGAGGGGTCTGGAGTCATCAGACAGGTCTGGGAGATCATCCAAATGAATGGAAGCTGTTTATATTTTACTGTCACAAAGACAGAAATCTATGGCCACAGTATCACATGTTAACCCTTCACCCTGGAAACCACCCTTCTATAATATATGTGTGTGTGTGTGTGTGTGTGTGTGTGTGTGTGTGTGTTTGAATGAGTGTAAAGGTCCTGGTCCTTGGCCTAGTCCTTGGGGACAGGATGTGCACTGCTACGAGAGCACAAGTCCCTTATTTGTTTTTAGAAAGTGTGTGCATACACTTGCCTGTTGCTTGTGTATCCTAAGGGAAGCTCAAGGACACACACTCAATCTACTGGGCTGGTACTGGGACTGTCTGAGGCAGGATGCTGGGTCTTGGAGGAAACCCTGTTCAGACCAGCCCTGTGTGTGTTTGTGTGTGTGTGTGTGTGTGTGTGTGTGATGTTAAAAACTTAGACACAGTGCCATTAATCTAACAGATGCTAAGAGGAAACAACAAGATGAAGCGGGCCAGTGATTCCCAATCAGGAGGTACTTCAGGGTCACACATGGAAAGATTGTGCAGTAGCTCAACTTATATAAAGAAAAATAGAAATTCTTTCTTGATTTACAAATAGACATCCACATATCAGGTCATCGACTCACACCTGAGCACTACAAAATGTTTGACAAATGAACAAGCATGCAGAGAAGTCTAAAAACAATGGACAGTTCAAATAGCCAAAATAAAAGTAATGGATAAACAGTTTGAATTGTTAGCTTAAAGTAAAAATTGTCAGCTAAATGCAAGACTGCTAAGACTTTACAGACAGCATGGTAATATTTTCATTCAAGACACAAAGGTGTTTTCCACTCCCGATAAGCACGCACATTTTTATCTTCCCATGCGCACACACTCCGGTAAGACAAAAGACACATATCCTCTGCATGTGACATCCATCCCGGGACCGGCTGAGCTCCATATCCTCCCCGTGATCCCTCAGCTAGAGAGGCAACATCCTCTGGCTGCAGCGAGGGGAAGCTGGCCTCACTGTGACACTCGGCTCTGCAACAGGTAACAGCTCAACTCCAAATCTCTGCGCCTATACTCGATACCTCCAGTCACCGCTTTCCGCTTTTGGATCGTCGCGTCAGGAAGTCAAATTTCCGTCAGGTAAGAGCTCCCAGGCATTTCCCTTCACATGCATGTAGGAGAGGGATTCATGGGCCGGCTTGCATGGACTTGTGATGAGAGTAAAGGTCTCTAACTGTTATGTTTTTGAGTTTCAGGCATCTCCTGGGACAGTCTTCTAGGCAGATCCTCTTACTGCCTGACCTAAGGATTTGCCAGAACGACCCAAGGAGAGAAGAATATTTTTCCTCTGACACTCATCACACAGAGTGTAAGAGGTGCACACACCACCAAACAAGACAAAGTCACTATAAAACAGGGACGGGAAAGAAACGAGAAAAGGGAACAATGATGGAACTGAGGATCCAGCTCATCCCAACAGGGGAAATCATCCTTCCTCCGGGGAAGAACGGGGAAAACTACTGCCACAACTGCAAGGTCAGTTCACACACTGCGGTCAGATCTGGAGTCAGATTTTTCCACTCATCCTTCATTCCAATGGGTTTTATGCAGCTCAGTGGGTAGAAACTGATGCTGACACAGCTGAGGTTATAAGGTTCGTCTCCCACAGGGATGAGGTTGAGAAACATTTACATATTTTAAGAACTTTAAATTGCAGAATACTGTCTGCCTTGTAAATTACATTGATAAATCAGAACAGCTGCGGTTAGTAAATAAGTTTAAATCCCCTTTGGCTCTAAGCAGAGCTCTCAGAATTATAATAAGCAGTACTCAGTTAATTATACATGTAAAAATGCCTCTGGATGCTCTGGACTTCTACTAATAGAGAATGTGATATTAACACTTTATTGTCATGAATAGGATGAAATTTTGTCTCAAGCAGTGTAACATAACTGGATTTGTTCCAGACATCAGTTCTTAGTAAGAAACCAAGAATCCTCATTCATATCGGACAGATCCGTTACGGAAGAAGCAGAGATACTGATTTCTGCACCAATTGTAACAACAGACCAGAATCTAAAGGCAGCCACACAGGCTGTGGTATTTTAAAGCTGCTATAATCAATATTTTTCATATCAACAACGGATCAAATAACATGGGATGTTTTTTTGTTTTTTAAAATCTCTCAGCTGTGAGTCCCCCAGCTTTATGGAAGTGCAATACTAAATTGCTGAAGTACCCCTTCAAAGTTTGGATTACATTCATTTTAAAAATCTAGACTTAACCTGTTCTGCAGTTTTGCCTTTGTGATGTTTCCATGCAGGAATTACAAGAGACATCCGTTGCTCTATAACATTTTGACATGTGCTACATGTTTGATGCTCTTCTGTAGATGCGCAGTAATGAAGATAGCTGATATCTAATATCTATATAGTATCCAAGGAATGAAGGGAGCTGGCTTTTTAAAATCAATCCTCCCATTAAGGCGCCGTTTGGTACAGTAAAGCGTGGGCTGACACAGGATTAGGATGTATAGTAAGAGGAATGTGGTGCAGTTAATGCAGCCGGCTTCGTGCTGGTCAGTGATGATTGAGGAGGTGTGGAATGTACTGTAGCCTGGACGGGAGTAAACGACAAAGACATTCCTGTACACGGCTTCATTTTTCTCCTTCCCACATTCCTCCAAGGTCAAATCACCCTGCGTGTCTGGATGTGTGTGAAAGGTGTGTGTGTTGGAGTCTTCACTATTTTGCTAAGCTATGACCAAGACCCTTTAACCTATGTGTGTCATTTGACATCAAAGCGTTGTAACCTTCTTGTAAGGACAATGACTGATAAACACGTAGGGCTCATTGGATCTTCTATCTGCAATTATATAAAAACAGACATTTCAATAACAATCGGATGTCAGGTAATATTCTGGTAAGTTAAACAAAGTAAATATTGTGGAGTTAACTGGCTCTGAAAAACAAATGAAAAGAAGTGAGTGTGGCTGTGTTTTGGCAGAGTTTCCTGGTTTTGGTTCCAAAGATGTGGAGTGGGGAGGGTGAAGGTTCGGGGGTAGAGGTGGGAGCCTTTTGTCCAGTACAGTCTGTCTTTCCCTCCAACAGTGCCTTGTCAACAGGATACAACCTGTGTGTGTGTGTGTGTGTGTGTGTGTGTGTGTGTGTGTGTGAACGCAGTTGGTTGTGGGTTGTTCGAGGCTGAATTGATCACTCCCCCCTCTGGCAGTGCAGTTATATTACAGTCCATCTCTGGCATTGACAGCCTGCTGACCAGCTGCCTGAGGTCACCTTCACATGGACACAGCATGTGTTGCATAACTCTGCAACAACATCTGAAAGGACAGTACATTGAACTCCCAATCTTTGTTATGTGAAGGACCCCCAAACAGATGCACACTACCAGGGCTGTGGGTACTACTGAGGACACGAGGTCATGACTTTAGTATTTGGTTTAACAAAACGTTTACATCAAACTAATAAAAAATATACACATTGTGGGCATTTTTTTGTATTTTTAAAATCATTTTTATTAGATTTTTTTTTCAGTTGACCTTCATGCTGGAAAATAAAATTTACAGAAAGCATAATTGAACTGTTAACTGAATAACCAAACTATGAAACATCCTAATAATTAAAAACAAAAGGGATTAGGGAGAGTTGAATCCATGACCTCAGTATAAGTTTTAGCTTACTGTACTGCAGTAGATCCCAGAGGTCCAGCTGGTTGATTGCTGCTATAAAAAACCTTAATCATATAGCCTCTCTCCAGTCCTGTCACTGTGAACTCTAGGGAGTGAAATTATAGTGAAAGTGAAACTGTTTCTTGGTACTAGAGACACTTTAAAAAATTCTCCAAGGACCCCCTGGAGGTGTCCGGACTCCGTTATTGCTTTAAGAGATTTTTTTTTTAGAACACAAGACTGTTAAAACTGCAATCCACGCCCACGTTACTTCTAACCATGCTTCTAAATGGCTTTTCATGAAGGAGGGGACTTCCTCCTGCTGTGGGGAGGAGCTCACAGTCTGCAGTGGCAGTGGGAAGGTGCAGTGGCAGCTTCAGGGACGGTAGAGGGTACGAGAACTCTTTGAACTGACTGCACTAGTTGTGAGCAGTTGTAATGCTGTGGTTTGCGGCTGAATTACACTGAACGCGCCCTGAACTGAAGAGAAAGTAGCGTCAGGGGCAATTTATCATTTATTGCTTTGTTTTTTTAAAAAGTGCTGATGAATGCCCATTTTTTTCCTCCTTGGCATTTCAGGGCTTTAACTTGTGCTCAGTCGGGTTTGTACGTTTGCGGATTCCTATAAAAAATACATATCAAAGCCAAACTGTATTTGAAACGGTAGACATTTAAGGGCCAGTTTATTATTTTCCCCCACTCAAGAAAGGTATCTGTATATTGTTCTACATTATCCCAGCACCGACGGGGCTTTGTCGGGATCCTAGCACCCTACCAGTTATCTAACCAAGAGCCATTTAAAGGACTCGGCCTACCCAAAGTGTGTGAAGGAAGTGGAGATCTGAAGACAGCTGCATTCTTCTGTCCACAGGCTGCCTAGTTTGCCATGCTTGTAGAGAAAACTGGAGCTGGTCATTATAATCAGAAACTTTCTCAAAATAATGACTTAGTAATACAAAATAATGAGAAACTCATTAATCGCATTATTCTGAGAGACTATGTAATTATTTTGAGATAAATAAGTATTTATTTTGAGAATGTTTGTCATTGTTTTGAGATACGATCTCATTATTTTGAGATCGGCTACTAAACTATTTTAGAAGACTTTATTTATAACGACTTAAAGGATCTTTAATCCATCACATTGGCAGAAACGATCTTCCATAGAAACAATGACGACATGGTGCGTGGCCTCGCTAAAATAAACTAGGGCCTATACCACTCATGCCGGAGCTACGGATGGGTTCTTAACTTCCTGGTATTACAAGGCTGCACTGCACCCTTCATTGAAAGAAAAGGAAGAGCAGAAATGCCACACCACTCCCGTAGGGGAACTGACTCCCAACAAAGCCGCAGTCAGATTTCTGTTCCATATTAACACCATTATCTATCATTTCACCACAGAGATGTTAATAAATAAGTGTCTGGTACTATGACTATACCGCTGAATCACTAGAGGAGGTGAAGTCCTCTGCTGCGCTCTGGGAGAAGCCACAGTTGTAGCAGAGCCCACAGTGGGAGTGGTGGGAGGGTCAGGAGAAACCCGGCACGACTCCTCGCACTGAGTACTGTTACCTCCTGGCAGACACCAGTCTGACTGACCGAGTGACTCCGCTGACACACAGAGTAGGGACTGAACCACACATCTCCGCTAGTATCTGGACCATAAGAAACCCAGTGAAAGAAGAGAGACTACTGACGTTACACCGTTTTGACCTCGGCTGTTTTAAGGTATGTCATGTTACACCTAACGTTCAGCGTTAAGTTACCTACTGTAACGACAGCGTTACTGACGCTAACTGTTAACTCTCGTTACGCTAGGTAACGGTAGTGTTACTTGTAATGGCAGGGGCGTTGTGTAAGTTACAGTCGTGACATTTTGGAAAGTTTATGCAGAGTAATTTGTGTGACATTGCAGCATGCTTGAGTGAGTGGGCGGAAAGCCCTGATGCGTGCCATATGGAGAAAAACGCTACGCCGAATTCCGTTCAAAAACGTGGCAATGTAATGTTGTTCAGCCAGCTGGCAACTCATTTACTCGGTAAAACACATGTCAGGACGTGGAACAAATCAGTGAGAGCAACTGTTCAGTTCTGCTTATGTTGAACGTGTTAATTTTGTGTTACGTTGACGACAGCTAAGCATTTACACTCGACCTGTCTAAGTTTTACCGCTAACGTCACTCCGTAATTTCCCCCAAAAGTGGTACGATCACGTCAGAGGCTATTGTGAATTTGCCTAAGTACAGAGGTGATAACTTCGTTTAAATACGCTGTTACACTGGGTTTGTGACGGGTTAAAGAATTAATGCTTGTGAGTTCTCAATGTGTGTTCCGTTTGGGATGTAGCGTTAAGCAAAGAGAAATAAATCAAAATTTTGGTTATATTTTTGATTGAAGTTGAGTTTAATTCTGTCCCTTACGTGACGGCTATCAGGACATCTGGCTCTCCACGTACTGATTTGGCGTGTAGCCTACAACTTCAAATCCTTCGTCAGGTTGGGGTTGTCTTTTTATAGACGCCAGACAGACACAGATTAAGATAGTTAACTAAATATCTAACCTCACAGCCTATCATCACACTTGTGAGTACAAAGCTGCTCTAATGTTACTAGATGGAGTGGAGCATGTGTTGTGCAATATAAGCCTAATCATTGTTTGTAACCCTGTCCACCACAGATCTTTCTATGTTGTGTGTTTTGTTCCTATATATATTTTTCAGCTGTCTGACTGTGGCTGAGAAGGTGTCTGTGAGGGGCTTTGTCAACAACATGCCTGTCCACGTGTGTGTGTGCGCGCGTGCGTGCGCATGACTTAAACAACAAGGGAGGCACCTGGCATTTAATGCCCACATAAACATGGTGCTTATGGTATTAACGGGGGAAATAATATCTAATGATTGAAATTGTCCTTGTGGGATGCTATAACTGAAAATATAATATAATATGATTATGTGGGGTTAGTAATTGGAATTATATTCTCTTCCTGGTTTGGTCACCACTGTTTACATTGGTCTTCAGCTGTTCTCATTGGAGAAAGTGTCCCTTTTGGTCTTATAAGCTGATCATGAGTGAGAGAGATTACCCACCCAGCGGGGAAGGAAAGGCAGAATAGACTTGTCCTGTACACTGGGAAGATGCATGAGAAGATTGAAACCAGAACAGAGAAGTTTGAAGAAATAAGTAATCATGAGTAGCATATTCCTCAGGGGTCAAGCTACTTAGATCAGCTGACCTGTTGCTTTAAGGTCACCTGGAGGGCAGGACCTCCCAGCAACCATTGGCTGCCTGCAGCTGCCACTGAGTTGACTGTCACTGTGATATAAGTTTGATGTAAGCTCCTTTAAATGGCAGCTTGTTATTGGGGATGATTGGCTTTGAAGGAGGGCTGCAGAGTAGCAAAGACAGCTGTGCTGACTGGGTGTTTATTTTCACCTGCAATGAATAGGTCTAATTTAAGAACATCAGTGGCTCCTGGGAGAAAATGCACAGAGCAGAAAATTCTGCATGCATAGTCTGCACGATTATCCAACTTGGCAGAAAGTACACATCAATGTGCTGTTGTCAATACATTTTTCCCCTGTTCCCTGGTGAGATTTATTTAGCTGCAGTTTCCATTGGACTGATGTGGAGCAGATGCTTTAAGGCAGATTTTTCCCTCAGTGCTTTGCTTCAAGCTCTTTTTAATCATGATGGGCTGGGTTTTGGTGATATTTCTGTTTGTGGCTGTGAGTGGTGTTGGGTAGTGTGGGGTTAGAATGAGGTTTTACCCAAATGTCAGCCTGCTTCTGCATGGTTAGGCATTTCCCCACTGGCTCTATGTACTAATGTAAGCAAAGTCACATGGCTTGTGAAATGGGTTTGCATGTATTTTACACAACTAAGATAATGTTTTTGCCCACATTTTCATTTTATTTGAGGTGCTCCTAAGATTTCACAGATTGAGGAGACTGTTGGTTCATTGGCACTGGCTTGCTGTTTGACTGCTTATCTGATCAAATACCAGTCTGACTTTGCCCCCATTGTTATGGTAGATTCCTTCATGGCAGTCCTTACCTTAACAGTTCAAGGAGTTCATCTGTTGAACTAAAGAACTACTAAAATACATTGTAGTGAAATTGAATAGGGGGTCCCAAGCACCTTCCCATGAACCCCCTTTGAGAACCACTGCTTTCTATTTGGTGGATATAGGACATGCTGTTGACAGGGTGAAGGTTTTCCTGGTCATGTGATATCTCAACTACATATTGTGTGGATCCTGGGAGGAACCCATAGGATACACCTGACTGTCTGGCTGTCAGCAGGCCCTTTACCTTCACCTCTACAACAGGAAAGACTCTCTGTGTTATAGGAAATGCTCAGTGGGGTGGGGGCTTATTTCAAATTTTAATGTGAAGCTGTCATATCAGACTTGTGGGTATCAACAAATGGCATGGCTGCTAAAGATATAGTTGTCACGCAGAAGGAAGTTTACACTGAACACAAATGAAAGAAATGGGCATAACACTGCCACCACAGCACAGACCAGGATTCACTTCCAAGAAGCGGTGTATCTGGCTTGTCAACCAGCACAGTTGGTTGGGTTGGGAAGCCAGTGGGGGATCATTACCTTGTAACTGCACATGTGAGTCCTACTGGTTGCATTAGTTACAGGCTTGTTTTTAGTTACGTTGCAAACATAATGTGGAAATGATTTATAGATGTTAATGGAATAGTTTGACCGCTTAAGAGGTGCTGGTAGGCAGTTTTTGTCAGCTAGTCGGTCAGAGCGAGGCTAGCTGTTTCCCCCTGAAAACGGTCTTTATGCTATGCTAAGCTATACAGCTGTTCCTTGTCATACACATTAAGGTAGACATGCCCAGTATAAAATCCGGCATCTGTGACTACACTATGAACCCAAGCATTAAAATATGGTCAGGGCTTTGGACATGCTGCTCTGATAACATTAGGCACAGATATCACACTTGCCTTAGCCAGGGATAGGACTGATAAGGTTCTAATGCAACAGCAGTTTCCAGTTCAAAGTGGATTCATGGCCTTTGTCATCATTTCTTAAGACAGGGGTTATTGAGGGAAAAATCAGATTTTATGTCTAAGGCTCATGATATTCAAATGTTTCAAGTTGGTTGGGGTACTGCTAAAATGATAGGGTTCAACAAATGTTCAGGAACAAGAGTGACTGAATTTGTTCTGACTGAGATAAATCAAATATCAGGTCAAGTGACAATTCAATGAAGTGAATAAAATGAGCTTTACTAGGTAATGTCAGTGGTATGTGTGGGAGGTTGTTTAGATGGTAACTACTGCAGATAGAGACTGCGAGTGTATGGGAAGTTGAGTCAGACGTAGAGATGGGAATGTTTTGGAGACACTAGACAGGAATGTTTTTTGATCTAGGCAGTTTGCCAGACAGACAAGCAGGAGTCACAGATATATGATGAAAGGTAGCGTAATTAGCATTAGAGCATTGTCTTAAGTGGGGATTTATATCAACTCAGTTCACTCACCTTTTTGTTCTTTAGCATGAGTCAACCTTTTTAAAGCTTCATATTCAGTAGATACTGAAGAGGCGCATTCATGGAATCAGTAATTTCTAAGGTATAGTTACAGACTTTTACATTAAAATTATGTTTTGTTTTGTTTCTCACCTAATAATTACTGCTCATGAAACATTACGATTGTAAACAAAGACGGAATCAATAACTAGAAAAGGGGAAGTTTACTAATTGAAACACTGAACTAGTTGAAGTCACATTTTAAATATAAATAATGTGCTGCTGAAATAGCAGTTAAAGTGGAAGTGTTGAAAAAAGTTTAAGTTTAACCACTGAATGAAGCAGAAATGTAATGTTAAAAGTTCAATTAAAGTCCAAGCACTGAAAGGTGTTGAAATGTCAGCCAGAGTATAGCCGAGTTGTCAACTGAAGTGAAAGTCGTGCAAGAAAGCATTGAAAGCAGTTGAAGTAACTTGTGTTTCGGGGGTTTTTTGTCATTCAGAGGTGAAGACCTGTGACCTGAAAGGTCTTGAGGTATCTATTGAGGTTTGAGCAATGAAAGTGTAAAATGTGTAAAATAAGAAAGCGGTTTAAATGTCAGTGAAGCAGTAAAAGATGAATGCAGTTGAAATGTCTGTTGGATGTGAAAATGGTAAAAGTAGTTGGAATTTCAGTTGAAGACAAGCGGGAAGCTTCTGGTCTGAGACGTAAATCCAATGTGGAAGCCTGTTAAACCTGCATTCTATCAAACGGCCAGTGACTCTTCTGGTGTGCAAAAATAAGTCCGGCTCCATTAGAAATAATGGTAAAATGACCCTACTTCTCAGCTGATTTATTACCTCAGTAAACCCTTTCGTAATGAGTTTATGGTCTCAGTCGCTAGTTTCAAGTCCTCTTCAACACAACCTGATGCTCATTTAGTAAATTGTGGTCCCATTTAGAGGAAAATAGACCATAAAGCAGAGTGTGCTTCAGGGCGGGATTATCTATGATTGACAAGACGTTACCATGGCGACCTGTCAATCAGGTGAGAGTGACTCGTGTAAATTTAACCAGGGCCATTGAAAAAGCTTATTAGGAGTCGGCTGTTCACTTTCTCTGGGAAGTACATTTAGTTTTAAGACAAAGCTGTCAGCCCTGTTAAAAGGACAGTTAACGTGAATAACAGATACACCTAGCTAAACAAGCTAACTAGCTCTGCACACGGCCGTTAGCTCCACCATCTCGTCCAAATATGGTCACAACTGGTGCCGCTGGTTGCAAAAAGTCAACATGGCGGCGCCCTATCGGCCAAACTCGAGGCTTCAAAACGGCAGTCCACAAGCCAACGGGTGACGTCACAATGACTACGTCCACTTCTTATAGACTGTCTATGGTTGAAGAGGAAGAGCTGAATATAGTCCCAAGTGTGTGCTGTAAGCAGCTGAAATCATTTGAAGTGTAACATCTGAGAGTAGTTGAACCATGTTCCAGTGTCATGATGTACATTTTTCATGCTGGGGCTACATGATAGCTACATTTAAAGTTAAATTATGGAGTATGCCTTTTTAAAATGATGTAATGCCAAACAAATAATTTTATTTAGGTTATTCAAAATTAATGTACGCCACCTCAAGTAAGTGAGCAGCATTAGTATTTTTTTTGTTGCAGCACCACTTTGCTGTGTTTTTACAAGCGGTGTGTACAGAACCGCTTTATAAAGTAAGCGGAGGGTCTAGTAGAATAGAAGTAGTGAGGGTCTGTATCTGGCAGTGATTCAGACTGCGTTACCTGTGTTGATGACTCCCAGTCTTTGATGGTGTGCATGTACAGTATGTGTGTGTGCCTGGTTAGTTTTAGCCTGCTGCTGTGGGCAGCTGTTTAAGCTTTTCCATGCGATTTCTTTCCCACATCCCAAAGCTTGCCCAGCGGCAGAGCGAGCCCCGCCCTGCTGGGAATAAACGTTATGAGTGACTGAGTCCTGCTTCTGCTCAGTATTACAGCCTTGACTGCTCTGGGACTGGAAACCAGCCTGGAAGTGAGTCAAACTCCACACCAGCTTTACTGCCATTTTTGTACATGCACTGTGACTGCAGGAGCTTGGAAATCCTCAAGGGGTTTGAATATTAATGCTTATGACAAAGGCTTGAAAAACAGTTAATACTGGACTGCATTTTATTCATTTTCACATTGCTATCACTGTTTTAGAGTCCTTTCAGTTGGCGTGTCTTTGACTTGATGAAACTGTTTAGGATGTGTTAATCCAGAGCCTTAAAAATCAGTGGAGTGGACACAAACATACAATACACTGGAAGTCAAGGGATTTAACCAACATAATCAAGACATGAGTATACATGAATTTCTTCTTGTGGTTTGGTTTTTGAGAGACAACTGCATGTATCTTTGGCAATGTATTAAAAGAACACTTGAAGGACAGTTTTAGTACATTTCACTGCTTTTGTCCCTCATTCGAGTCTGACAGGATGAAGCGGGTGTGAGCTGAGGGCAGAACTGCTAATTCATGTTTGCTTACCACAGTGCTGACTAGCTCACTTCCTAATCGTCTTCCACATCTCACACACACCCTCACCTGCACAACTTCACTCAGATTAACCAGATAACGCAAGTAATCCTATTTTGACTGCTCTTGCACATCTTCAGGCCGGTAGGAGAGGAACTCTGTGTCTGGAACATGTGTGCTTACATTTCTGGGTTTTTAAAAAAAATTTCATTTATGAATGTTATAAAATTCTGGGTATTTTACCAGGACACAGAGCACAGCTAAGAAGGATTAAAAAATAATTATCTTTTCCAGAAACCTATTTGCTTGTTACTTTGGCCCTTAACCTCATACAACAATAGACTATGATGTTTATTTGAATATCCATTAAGTCATTGTATTCCAGCACTGCCTGCCGCCTGTTCGTGACAACTGCCTTGCTGAACTGCTGACAATCGCACGCGTGTGGTGTGTATTTTATTTCATTATATATTTTAAATAAATATTTAGCCAGAAAAAGGTTAAGCAGCATGTGGTCAAATGTAATAAATAAATAATACTTTTTTCATGTCTGTGACATATTACAGGCATTGAAACTGTAGTGAAAGGTGTAATTCTGCTGCTATGATGTCAATATGACTATTAGCATATAATTTTTCACTGTCTATTTTTGTTGAGAAATGTGCATGTCACTCGGCGTTAGAAATAAAAAACATTTTCCTTGCCTACATGGCTTGCAAGGCAAACTGTGTAGGCTATACCAATCCAAAAATAGGCATATTACACCAGTAAATATACCTTTAGTGGTACTGGTTTATGACTTAGAGCTAACACGGCCTCCATGAATGATCTATGTTCACCTGTGGGCGTCTTGTATGTTTTGTACACTCAGTGTGTGCGTGATCATCCATTCTCCCTCTCCATCCATCCCTGTAATCATGACAAACTGTCCTAAGCCCTCTGGATCCTGTACTATATCACGCCTGCAATTATGTCAGCTCTCTTCCTGTGTACCTGTGATTTTCCAACTGCAGCTATACTGTCCGTGTTGACACACCCACCACTCTGTGTTTGCTGTGATACGACACCAAAAGCAAATCTCGGTGTTTGTTGAAACAAGGATGCATAGTGTGTGTGTGTGTGTGTGTGTGTGTGTGTGTGTATGTGTGTCTGTGTGTTGGATTGATTTTGAGACTCTGGAGAACATTGGAACAATGTGAAGCCGCTCATACTCCAGCAGAATTCAGCAGGTGGAAATCACCAAATAAAACCTTAACCTCCCCTACCCGGCCCCTTTTTAAACTAAGATAAACTCCAGTTTTACTATTTTTAGCTAACTCCATATCTCTTGCGCATGCAAGCGAGAATGAGGTGAAGGTAGAGTGAGTGAGGCATGTTTGTGTCAGGAGAAACTGGAATCTGGTGACTGGAAAAGACACGAGAAAATAAAGTTTGGGCTGTGAGGAGGTGGGTGGCTTGACTTAAATACCATTGACCATACTTTGTACTGTGGGTGACTAATAGCTGCCTTATCAGGAAGGTTCCTGCTGGAGCAGTTTCTGACTTAAACCTTTAGGATGTTGAATACACCATTTATATTGTGAACTTATCAGACCAGTCTGTTTTGATTGTTAAGTGTAGATTAGGAGTTTTATTGCCCTTTGTCCATATGCATGCCTCGCTATTTTCTACATAGTTAGATAAAGATTTACTCCACAAAGTGGAAGCTGTGCTAGACTCTTTTAATGGACACATGTAATATGTTTTATACTTGCTGTGAATATAATCGAGTTAATCTTATTTCCATACTGTATAGAGACCTTGTTTTGAAAACCGGATGTTGTCACACGTGTATCCTCGTGCTAAATTCATCAAGTCCAACCCAATTTGATAAATAATGTTGTATGTGGTTCTCGTATCGCGTAACATGAAGACTTCACAGCCTGTCTTCAGGTAGGACTCTCATACTGCAACACTTGTCTTTGTAAAGAGAGAAACTGACAGGATAAAGTCGCTAACCTGCCTGTCAGCTCGCTCTGGTCCGTTTCAGTGGATTTACCATAAAAGCGAGCTTGTTAGCTAGGTTTATTGAAGAGAGATATTTGTACCATCGACTCCTGTTTCATAACCATTTAAAAAGCCTTTTGTGGAAAAGCTTTTTCTCAAGAAGGTTAAATAAAAACATGATGATGCAGGACCGCTAACAAGCTGTGACGGCTTCATCCATTTGGTCTGTAGCTCTCCATTCCTTCAAAGGTCAGTACTGTCAAGATGGCATGCTATCAAAATTCACTACACTTGAACTCAACATGGAAAAAATGTGGAGGGATTTACTTTCCCCCCGAGTGTTATTCCACTGATATATACTGAAATTCAGTCATTTAAAATGCGGGTGTGACGCGGCCTTTAGTCTATGAGTAACACATTTGTTACCATTGCTGTGTATTTTCAAAATTACTCAAATTGTGCTTATTACCAAAAGAAAGTTCTTAGAAAATACGAGGAGTAATAGGAGTTCTCTGATTGGGCAGCGTAACTTAGTAGAAAGAAACTGCGTGTGTTTTCCATAGCCTTGACTATGGTGACAATACAAACATCCTTGGTTAAGACTATGAAGGCTTCATCTGTCACCTACGTTTTATTAACCTTTAACTGAATGTTTCCATGGAGCATTGATAATGTCAGTACAGTATGAGCAGGTGTGGCTTTGGACCCGGAGGGGGTTGAGAAGAAGGAAGAGCATGAGGTGGAATATGGTAAATGCCAGAAAAAGTGGTGTATAAATAACTTGATCTACGTAAGGTTGAGGGACTAAAGAGTAAATGTGACCTGAAAGCATAAAAGAAACTAGCCTGTAGAGCCTGGAGCAATGCAATGCAGTTGATGAATGTGAATAAGATAGCTGGTACAGCCTGATAGGGGTTTCTGCTGCCAGCATGGTTTGAATGTAAAGTAGGGTAACATCCTGGACTAGTGAGCTGTCCATGGCAAAGTTGACACAGTTATTGAAGAGTGTAAAAGATAGTTAGCCTAGGCCATGCTGCCGTGTGAAATTTTTATCAGACCATTCTCACTTGCAGCCCCTCTTTCCATGCTGCATTAATGTTGTTGTACTCTATGGGTGAGGAGGATAATGGTCACCTGTTTTGTAAGATTTCCCATTGCTGTAGTGTACAGTTTGGGCTGCAAAAGCCTGCCTGTGTCAGTGAGGTTTCCTCAGGTTGTGAAAGTCTTTGTGTCTAATTCTCCTATTTTAAGATTTGGTACAGTTAAGTAGGAGTTCAAGTCATAAATTCAATGTTAAAGGTCCTAATGTTGAAGGTCCACGGTGCACTGTTTTGGTGTGAACTAGTTTGCTTCTGCTCCCCAGTCCATGGTTGATACGCTTTTCAATTTAATAATTATTTATCTTCGTTTTTTACATTTCACTGAACTCCAGGGGCCTCCACAGTCACCAGATCTAAATCCAATAGATCACCTTTGGCATGTGGTGGAACGGGAGATTCTCATCATGGATGTCCAGCCGACAAATCTGCAGCAACAGCATGATACTATCATGTCAATGTGGACCTAAGTCTCTGAGGAATGTTTCCAACACCTTGTTGAAAGTATGCCACGAATAATTAAGACAGTCGCAAGGTGTACCTAATGAAGTGTCCGGTGAGTGTATATCCTAACAGATGGGTTGGCATCAAATATTATACAGACATTCATTGTCCCCAGAGGATGATCTTATTGACTTTGTGATTCCCTGACTTTATATCATCCGCCTCCATAAGGTTCACATTGTTTGGTTTTAGCATTCTCATTGCAAGTGTGTTAGCATTTAGCTCAAAACACGAATTTGCCGAAGTGCCTGAAAATTTGCTTTCACTGAGAAGCTGCATTAGTTGACTGAACAGTGTGATTACATGGTCAACATGTTAACCTCCTAGGTCACGAAAATGTTTCCTAATTAATGTATTTTTACCCTAAACACAGCTGTGAACCGCATACCACCTTAATAAACACAAATAATCATGTTCACTATCTAACATTCCACAGCAGCCCTGCCCAGTCCAACTATGACAAGTGGTTAGATATGGACGCGTGTGTGTGTGTGTGTGTGTGTGTGTGTATGAGAATCCTCTGCTATTTTAAAGGGAGAGTTGGAACAACTGTTCTTTAAGGTCCGTCCCCAGCGGGATTAAATTGCGGGTGTGGCACTGAGGAGAACTTCTCAGAAGAAATTCTTGTCCACCTGAATTTAAACTAGGGCTGGGCGAAATGGCCAAAAATGTTATCACGATAAAAACATCATCATTCGATATTGATAATTATCACAATATATGTCAAATCATTATTTCTTTCAAGTTTAAAGGCTGATTTTTGCTCCTGAGTGAAAATTGCAGAAACCAGATGGTTAATTATGTGGTTAAACTTATCTTTATGGTCAGAACACTTAATGCCAAACAGTGGATCTCTTCACAAGTCTAAAGGTAGAACATTCAAAACTATTCTATTATCTTTTCAACAAATATAATTTGTTAATCTTTTTTCAGGACAAAATAAATATTTTAATAGAAAAATTAAGTGCTTATTTGTTTGTGATTCAAATGAAATCAAGCAAATATTTATTGATGGTATATTGAACATTTATTATAATGTTATTGAGGAAAATTATATTGCGATAATTATCATTATTGTTGCCCAGCCCTAATTTAAATTGCGTTTTTTTGTCTGCAAAAGCATACTTATCTGCTCTGTAAATGACTTGTTCCATGTGTCCTTGGAGGGAAAAAAAAAATCATAAACCAAAAGGGATAAATGTACATTTTATATTTTATGTTCATGATGGCGTCCCCCAGTTTTGCATTAATTCCACAATGTTGCATTGTTGTTTATCTATTTGTGCACAAGCAAAAATGCTTCTTTTTTTCAGTAGAAAAATGCAAGGTGTTTAACATTTTAACAAACAATAAAAATGACCATACGAAAACGGAGTATTTACTAATTACTAGCAATTACTGTAAACAGTTGAAAACATCACATCGTCAGAAGGAAGGCAACTTCTACCGGCCTCTACACTACATTTCCCATAAATGGATACATGGAAGAAGTAATGTAATGCTAACAATAGCACAGGTGTGTGATAGAGGCTGTCATCTTTTCCAGCATGTTTACATGCACACATGGTCCCCCACACACACTTCCTCTCAGAGAACTCCTCTGCCTCTCTGTTTGTCTCTCAGTCTCAGGAGACACTGGTCATGCCTGGCAGTGTGTATCATGTCATCATTATCACGAGGACAGCTGGAAGGATGGTGTGTCTATGTGTGTGATTGTGTGTTGTAAGGGTTGCGTAGCTGTCTGGTCACTGCTTGCTTACTGTAGCCAAATGACCTGCGACATCTTGAACTTGTGTGTGTGTGTGTGTGTGTGTGTGTGAGATGTTTCCGTGTCAGTGGAATGTTCGTATGTTTGTAAATGTGTGTAGTGAATGAAAGCTCCTTAAGGATAGCGCTGTGTGTGTGTGTGTGTGTGTGTGTGTGTGTGTGTGTGTGTGTGTTTGCCCATTGAGCAGTTGTGTGTGTATTTTCTATCTCAGCAGCCCAACCCTGGGTAATAAATCTCCAAGGAGAAGATTCCAGAGATGTTGCAATGAATTGTGTGTGTGCCCAAATTGCCGAGCTATCGTCTTGTGTCGGGAGACGGTCTGTGTTAAGTTACTTTAGCCAGAGATTCCTCTCAGTGAATGCAGTTCACAGATTCTCATCCATTTGTCAGCTTTAATGTAGGTGGATGCTGACTTGTCAGCAGTACTTTACAACCGATGGCCTCTGAGTCAGCTCTCCAAAGTGTCACACCTTCATTTAAAATCTTTTATTTCTCTTTGTAAAAAAACTCCTCCCGCCTCTCTCGCCTCCCCATATGCTTCAGTCATTCCCCATGCGAAAAGACAGCTGAGCACTTGAATGACTCTGTGTGTGTGTGTACTTAACAGGTAGTGGGTTCAGATATAGATGCCAGCTGAGGGGAACGCTACAATCCTGTCCTGTTGCATTGAGATGTAAGCTTAATGTTATCTGAAAAGTAAAAAAATTGAGGCATAGATAGAAGTACCAAGGGCTCCAAAATGATGTAAAGCGCGAAAGGAAAGTGCCTGTGTTTGTTCCAATATTCTGGTTTTGTTTTGTCCTGCGGCTCAGCTGGTATTAATGTCTAATCAGCATAGAGGAAGTGCTCGGAGTAAACAGGAAATTCAATGTTTGGAAATTTAGCTACTTAGTTCAAGCTATTAATAATAATAACTGTGGACTGGATACATGTGCAATCCAAACATTGTTGGCTGCAGTTTTGTTTGGTGGTCCGGGCTGAAGACAGTAGAGAGGAGGAACATTTTATATTGCTTTCTTAAAGGGTAGTATTCCAGTTTTGAGTACAGAGTTGCATTTTTTTTTAATTTAGTGATAAAACATTATAAAATTGCCTTTAGACCCTGAAACATAACACAACCTAATCTGCATTTCCTTATTTTCTGTGTGTGTATATGTGTATATATATATATTCATCCTATTTGCTGGTCTGTAACATAGGCTGAGCTGCTGGGTGCAGGAAGGCCAGCATTGTTTTAATGTACAGCTATAGCTCTTCTCCTTATAAGGCCTGCTGGGTATAAATACAATCAAGAGGGGAGGTGGAGACAGAGAATGAGAGCGAAAGGACTAAGAGATAAAGGGAGATGGAGTAGGGATAGTAGATAGTTGCAGGATGCCTGTGCACAGCAGGGCTGGAGAGGTAGAATGTTCCCAATGTTTTGAGCTCTTAGCAAGTCTCCACCTGCCCTGTCGACTGTGGGAGACTAGTGTGTCTGTGTTTTCTTTCACCTCCATGTCTGTGTAAGGGCCAGTCATGAATATTCGACATTAGACAGTCCCTGCTTTCTGCAAGGAGTTAGTTATATATCATGGTTTATGTGCGTGTCCACACACTGTTAACCCACCATATATTTCCCTTTACTTCTTTATTACTGATATTTTCTATACATATTGACCTCACAATTAAATCATTCTTCACTCTTGCACTAGTGTAGAATATTTTGTAATAATGTAAATAACAGTGTGTAAAGCCCATATGTGCTGGATTTGAAAAGGTCTGACTTTTTCTGACTTTTTGAATAAAGATGCTACAGCCACAAACATTTGCCACATAGGGGCTTTAAAGAAAAAACAAGTTTTTGGTGAGATCAATATGAGGACATACATATTTTAAAGACAACAAAATGATTCCTGCTTTTGCATTTCTTCACACTAGCCCTTTGAGTATAGACCTTCAAATCAGACACTTTGATTTTATTTACATAGCACCAATTCAACAGTGTTACTACTAACATTAACGATGGCTCTGTTCTGTTCAGTAAGCCACGACAGCGTGCCGAACCCTGCACCTGAAGCGGCTAAATGGAATTCAGCCTTTGCTTATCCTGCTGTCCTACTCAGTTTCTTCTGTGAAAAAGGCCCATTACAGTGCATATGACTTTACAAAACACACAGAACTTACAGGACGATGAAGTGTCAAACTTCATAGTCTGTGTACAGCACCCATATCACATTGACAACACCAGCTGTAAAAAACCCAAGTTGAAAATAGGGTGTTAATTTAAAGTGTTTCGTGGTCGCAGCCTCATATCAGATGTTATCGTCATTCTGGATCTGGGTCTGTAGAAGAGCTGGCACCAGCTTCCATTCATCCACACAGAAACCTCCTCTGAAAGACTCAGCCTAGGATTATGACTTTATGGAAGACACTAGACACTAGGAAATGCCTGCATGACCAAAGTGCTGCCACAGTGGAAAAGTGGGTGTGTATGTGTGTGAAGGACAGGGAGTGTCTCCGTATTTGGTGTGTACGTGTGTGTGAAACCAGAAAAAAAAACAAAAGAAAAAACCAACCTATAGCCCAGTTTCCTTTTATTAACTTAATTTCAAGCCTGCTGCTTTAGTCTTTTGTCTCCTAGTCTCTCACATGTGTTCACAATGGAAACACCTCGCTCTGCTACGGTCTGGTACACACACACACACACACACACACACACACACACACACACACACCACATTGTGTTGATTCACTTAACCCAGAGCAGTGAGGGCAGCAGAGAGTTTGACTGAGTGTATCTGGCCCCTGGAAAACCCCTTGTGTCAATAAAGGGCTTGGCCGCCACAAGCTGACAGACCACTAGTTATGTCAAAAACACACATGCACACACCCACAGTCACACTCACCCTCATTTATTATCTTAATTCCTCATTACTGTGACACTTTCACCATCTGTCACCAACTTCCTGCCTCTCATCCTCTTTCTCGATACTTCTCTCTCATCGTATTTCTCTCTTCTGCCCTCTCGTCTCTGTTTCCCGACTCTTGTTTGCCGCCCACATGGCTTGCATTCTTTCACTCTGACATCACAGCCGCCTCTGCGCTGCCATTTATTTTTTCTCTTCATAATTTTTTTTTTTTTGTCTAACTTTGTCTCTCTCTTTTGGTCCTTTGCACCGTTTGCCAGTCGTGGATCCCTCCCCTCCCTTCCCCTTTGGCATTTCATTTCTCTAAATATTGGTGAGGAACCATCGGGTGGTTTGAAGGCTGATGCAGACCAAAGCAACCCATTATTGATGCCCTTCACCAATTTGTGTGTGTAAAAAAGACAGAGGTGAACAGCGTGCCAGAGAGAGACAGTGAAAGGTTAAGTCAGGAGATGGAGATGGAATGACTGTCTGGCTAATGTCAGGATCTTGTTTGCAAGGGTGTGTTTCGGTTGTGGGGGGATAAATGCAGATTTACAGCAACTTTGAACAGGCGTTTAAGGGTTCAAAGTGCCACTATGAGACACTTTTGTAGTTTCTTTATTGTTTGATTTGTAGCCAGTCGATAAAGGTTTGATCCATCTCTGGCTTTTCTCTCACGCTGACAGTTTATTGCTGTTATTCCACAGCAAAGAAAGGCCAAAAGTTCATGCAATATTTATTGTTAAAGTTATTGTAATGACTTGTATTAGTACTGATTACAAGACTGGCTTTGTTATGGTGGAAGAACCTGTGGAGTGTCAGGAAGAGGGCTGAAAGTAACAATGCACAGGAACAACGAGAGAAAGACATGCAAGGAGGAGATTACAGAATAGAGATTTATGGTGCACTTGTACTGGGGTTAACTGTCGGTATCAAGACCTCTAAGCCAGTGATCTACCAAGGACACCCTTCCTTGGTAGATTATTGGACATCTTATAGGAATGCTCCGAATGTTCGGCCACCAAAATTAATTGACCGGAAACAGTAAAAAAAAAAAAAAAAAAAAGCACTTTCAAGACCGAATAAATTTTACCAAACAATTACGTCGTCATGTCGGCAGTGTGGAAGCATTTTAAAGTGTCTGAGAAAGACGCAAAAATGGCCGTTTGCAGACACTGTTCTGCTGAATTGTCTCCTAGCACATCCACTCCATCTGTGGCTGACTTCTTAGAGAAGGCAACAAACGGTCTGACCCTCTTTGAGTGTTTCTGAGAAGGCGATTAAACTAGCCGCACCTGAATTTGGAGTGCACACGTATTCAAGCCTTTATGGTAAATCCACTGAAACGGACCAGAGCGAGCTGACAGGCAGGTTAGTGACTTTATCCTGTCAGTTTGTCTCTTTACAAAGACAATTGTTGCAGTATGAGAGTCCTACCTGAAGAGAGGCTGTGAAGTCTTCATGTTACGCGATATGAGAAACACCTACAACATTATTTATCTTTTATGAATTTAGTACGAGGATACATGTGTCCATTAAAAGTAAATGGACACATGTAATTTACTTTACTGTGTGAACTTGGCATTTTCCCCTTGATCAACTCACCTTGTTTGTATTGTGCTCTATTGTGGTAATTGTGTTAACTGCTGTAGAAGCTTTTGTTCAAGTGATAAGTGTTAGATCTTAGTGTCTGTGTGTTACCTTACCTTGTGAAGTATGTTCAGGAAGCAGGGCGAGTATCTTAGTGGGCATTACTGATATCTACTAGACACCTGCAGTTTACGTTTGTTAGACACACTAGGCTTAGATGGTGTCATTTTGTGTTTTGTTTCTTGCTGAACAAGTCAGAGAGTTTCGTTTAGTTTGATGAAGAGTTAGCAAGTGGCTGTCTCTCATTTTGGAGAGACCTCTTTAAGTTATATTTGTTTCTTTGATTTAAGCAGCATCCACCAGCCCTTTTTCCGTTCTTTTGTAAATCCTGCAAAAAACAACTTGCACTTTTGCCAAAAACATTCTGGTTCATGTTGCTTCCCTTTCCCCACGAGCCGGGTCGTAACATAAATGGGGGGGGCTTGTACGGGATACCTTAATTGAGGTCCCAGTGCAAGTTGTTTGTTGGCAGAGTGTTTCCATTGATTGACAGATTGTTTGACAATTTGTAAGAGAGCGCAGCTGGGTAAGCGGGCACCATGGCTGAGTGATTTGATTTAGAGTACTTTGTAGCTAATCCTACATTGAATCAGATAGCTAGTTGTCGGAAGGATGAGTTGCGCTAAATTGCAACCCACTTTGGAGTCACTTTTGTTAAACACATGTTGAAAAAGGAGCTCAAAGCTCTAGTAGTTGGTAAGTTGGTGGAACAAGGAGTGATTGTAGGCCCTGAGCAAATTGTGGAGTCATCATATGGACTCTACTTTCTTTTCCGTATGTGTTCTCATGAAGGAGGACATTAGTGTAGGAATCAAATGTAATGGTGCTATTCTGTCCCATGTAGTCTCATGAAACCTTACAGAATAGGCTGAATATGAACCCGTGCAACCTCGGGATCAAGGGTGTGCTTAACATGATGCAACAGTGCGGCACTGACAGAGAGCTAATCCCAAAAGCTCATAATATGATACTCAAGATTTTTGCTTGATTATTGTGTGTAAGCATATTCAGTACCTTTTTAAAAGTCCCACAAAATCCCAAAACACAAATGTATTATTATGAAAATAATGAGGCAGTAGAGCTCATCACTGAGTTTTCTTGTAAAAAATGTTTTGTCATGTTCAGTGTTTCTCACCAAAACATATCCTTGAGGTCTAACCAACAGATACTAACAGTTGTCGTTCCTTAGTAGTAGTTTTAGTAGTCCAAATTCTGCATTGTTTTATGCATGTTTACTTGCCTGCAGTCTTCTTCACTGGCTTTGTTGCTATGCATCTCGGTACATTACAGCTACCAACTGAGTCACACCGCCCACATGCTCACACAGCACGTGTGTTCTCTTGCGTTTGAATGATGCAAACAAAACAGGGAGCCACTCGTATGAGCAGTGCTCTATAGCGCTGCTGCTGGTCAAAAAACCCACAGGGTCCCTTTTTAAATTTAGAGGCTTTGAGGTGGGTGACACTGGTTGTTGATATTTATTAAGAATCCAGCAATCCAACTGATTGTCCCTGATTCAGATTCCCATGCCCTACCTCAGTTCAGAGGTATCTGAAAAATTAAGATCTGAGTCTGTGAGGAACTCATTGGAATCATTTTTATGTAGGTAAGGCATTCAGTGAGAGGCCCCTGTGACTGAATGAATGTAACAAATAGAGGAAAAGACAGTGACAAAGAGACTGTAATGTGGATCGGTCATGTCATAACCAATACCCAGTCTGCTAAATAAGGTCAGTATCTGTGCTACCACTGATCCGGTGTATCAGGTTAGTGTATCCCTAATGTTGACTAAAAGATCAATATCTGCCTAGTGCAGTGCTTCTGTCACACCCCACTTTGTTCAAGTGGATTTCTACCCCTAAGCTCCGCATATTTAGCATTGATATGTTAACATCGGGTGTTTCGCATGTTGAAATGGGGAAATCCTCTCATGAAAACTTAATGAATGATCCAAAAACAAGATGACATGGAGTTAGAAAGAAAAGCTCACACGTTCTTTATCTGTACTGGCTAAAGCTGCAAGAAAGAGAAGACAATACTGCAGATGATCCCTCTGCAGGCCAAGTCACACGAGAGCAGCACGGTGCGATTTGTGATCAGCTTCCAATAAATATGGCAGATTAGTGTGGCGTGATGTTACATGACGACACGTTCCCAGCCTTATTTCTGGACCGTATATGCAATGGACAGAGAGTGGAAAATTGCTATATATATCCAAGATCATTCTGAACAAACTTTGCTGGAGAGGAAGTGAGAGAGGACAGAAGAATTTAAGGGGAGGGGAAGAGAGGGGAGAGAGAGGGGGGGGGGGAGCAGGAGGGGAAAGTCGAGTTCCCATTTTGTGATTTCCCACGGAGTTAAGGTCACATGCGTATCGTTGAAAGTGGTCAGTGGGATTTAAGCTTTTTCTTTTTTTCTTCCCTAAATCTAAACATGATGTTTAATTTGGTGTTTTTTCCCAAAGTGGCGCGTGTGCACACTCGTGTGTGCGTGAGATAGAGAGGCAAATCAACATTACGCTTTGAATCAACACACTATGCTTTGAATAGGGAAGGACGCAGAGATATCAAGCTGATTGTAATTTTTTTTGGCTTCTCTTAATTATATGACACACACCCAAACACACATATTTAGTATTTCCCCAATCATTAACCCCTCAGTAATTCCGGACCTGGACTATATAACCACAATAACAAACTTGATGCACCTGCTTTGGTGCTGCTGGCAGTTGAAACGTTCCTACACTGGCAGATGTAAGACAATATTTGTATTGTTTCCATGGCTTTATGCCCCTCATAGTGCTTTTATGTCCTATCATTTACAGCCTCAGCACTGTAAAAGACAGATATCACAGAGTATGCTGTGTTGTAGCCTCAGCTAGTGTGTGACCGCAGTATGTGGGAGGAGAGGACAGATACTGTATGCGGTACCATCATTATGCTGATGATAATTTATTCACATTTGTGGTGTTTATGAAGTCTGTTCCAGTGTATGCCACGTCCACTTGCCCTTAAAGAGTTAGCTCTTTGAAGAGGGATAAGAGAAGTGGATAAGAAAGGGTTAAAGTCTGACAGCTGAGAATGATACTGGTGGTCAGATTCGACCCCTCCTTCCTCCAACTCAGCACAAATATGCTGCCTCAGCATGAGCCCGCAGAAGCACACACTCAGACACACACCTTTACCGTCTGCACACTTGCCAGGACTCAGTTTTAGCCAGAGACATTAGCACAGACCAATAAACGAATGAATCTAGTTGGTGTGCTGTGTGTGTAACAACTGCAGCCCTCTATCTTCAGTTGTATCTTTGCCTGTTTCCTGCTGTCTGTCCAGTGTATTCTCACACAGCGGTGAGAGAGAGACACACGCAGACAGCAGAGAGAGAGAGAGAGCATCTGGAAAACATTACTGCAGCAGGGGCTCTGATTATACAGGCAATGAAGAGAGGGGGGAGTGGGGGGGCATCAGACAAGGTGTACAAAGTTTAATCTGACACAGACACTGCTGAGCGGCTCTGAGCATGCAGGGGGATGGAGTTATTTTCAGGCGTTTTCGTGTCCTCCTCAGCAAAAATCTAATAGCCCCTTATTGAGTTTCATTTAGATGGGGGTGACCCGTAGAGGGCAGTGTGGAAGAGAACGAGTTTATGTGTGTTGTTTTCCCAGGGTGTTGCTCCTACATCCTCCCTGCAGTAGTCTTTGATAAGAGGTGGAAGTTACACCTGCTCTCTGTCTGTGAATGAGTACAGTGAGCCTTTTTGCTGCCATTACGGCCCACTTTTAATGGTTCTTCAGAGCTTTGTGGCATGTGCGGCTGTGAAGAACTGTAATGATTAATGAAAACTTGGTTCTTTTGCTAAATTTACAAATAACCATTTCCTAAAGAACCTTCGTGCTAACTCAAAAACCCTCAAAGGAAATATTTTTAGTAGAGTAGAGCAGCTTCAAGGAAACATGGATAGACGCATGAATGGAATGACCTTGACTTTGCCTGACCTCTGTGAGCCTCAGAGCCGACTGAAGGGAAATGGAGATGATGAGGAAGATGACTGCAGTTCAGATATCTGAAACAAGAGAAATTAAACCCTTTCTCTGTCTCTAGGTTTACCTACCCTCATTTACTTTTTCTTTCCTCCCTTATTTCCAACTTCTCTCTACTTTTCCACCAGCTCCATTCCTCTTTTCGTAATTACTCTTATCATAATAAAGACCCTGCTGTACACACACAGTTCTCTCTTTTTCAGGTGTGTGATGGCTGAAGATTGAGATAGCTAAGGTGGACCAGTATTAGCATGCTCCACTTCTGTGGATTTATGGGCCTATTCTCTTAGATCAGCAGGAAGGAGCCGGTCATCCTAATGAGGCCTGTAAAACCTGGCTTTCCTGCTGTTGCTTTTACTCTTTGAAGCTGCAGCTTGTAGCCTCTTGTAGACCAGAATATCCCACTCTGTCCAGCTTTAGTAACTCTGGGGGTCTCTTGTGCATGTCTGAAGCGTGCTGAAAATATGCCCTTTGGATTCAGATTTGTCCATAAACTTTGTCATATTGTTTCTGTCTCTTTCCTACCTTATATTTTAATGAAAGGATTTTGAACATGCTACTACAGACACCCATCTCTTATACTCATACCCTTGTGTTTTTGTTGTTGTACGATGTTTGGCATTGCTGTCACACTGACAAATTACCAATTTTCATTAAAGAATAGTTCAATATATTGGGATACACACTTATTGGCAATTCTCTCATCAGAGTTAGATGACAAGATTGATATCATTCTCACATCTGTCTTATAAATATAAACCTATAGGAAACAGCTAGTCAGGCTCTGTCCAAAACCAAAGTGAAGTCACTGC
>NC_060166.1:8228644-8230931 GCF_021292245.1 Micropterus dolomieu
TGATACTGGTGGTCAGATTCGACCCCTCCTTCCTCCAACTCAGCACAAATATGCTGCCTCAGCATGAGCCCGCAGAAGCACACACTCAGACACACACCTTTACCGTCTGCACACTTGCCAGGACTCAGTTTTAGCCAGAGACATTAGCACAGACCAATAAACGAATGAATCTAGTTGGTGTGCTGTGTGTGTAACAACTGCAGCCCTCTATCTTCAGTTGTATCTTTGCCTGTTTCCTGCTGTCTGTCCAGTGTATTCTCACACAGCGGTGAGAGAGAGACACACGCAGACAGCAGAGAGAGAGAGAGAGCATCTGGAAAACATTACTGCAGCAGGGGCTCTGATTATACAGGCAATGAAGAGAGGGGGGAGTGGGGGGGCATCAGACAAGGTGTACAAAGTTTAATCTGACACAGACACTGCTGAGCGGCTCTGAGCATGCAGGGGGATGGAGTTATTTTCAGGCGTTTTCGTGTCCTCCTCAGCAAAAATCTAATAGCCCCTTATTGAGTTTCATTTAGATGGGGGTGACCCGTAGAGGGCAGTGTGGAAGAGAACGAGTTTATGTGTGTTGTTTTCCCAGGGTGTTGCTCCTACATCCTCCCTGCAGTAGTCTTTGATAAGAGGTGGAAGTTACACCTGCTCTCTGTCTGTGAATGAGTACAGTGAGCCTTTTTGCTGCCATTACGGCCCACTTTTAATGGTTCTTCAGAGCTTTGTGGCATGTGCGGCTGTGAAGAACTGTAATGATTAATGAAAACTTGGTTCTTTTGCTAAATTTACAAATAACCATTTCCTAAAGAACCTTCGTGCTAACTCAAAAACCCTCAAAGGAAATATTTTTAGTAGAGTAGAGCAGCTTCAAGGAAACATGGATAGACGCATGAATGGAATGACCTTGACTTTGCCTGACCTCTGTGAGCCTCAGAGCCGACTGAAGGGAAATGGAGATGATGAGGAAGATGACTGCAGTTCAGATATCTGAAACAAGAGAAATTAAACCCTTTCTCTGTCTCTAGGTTTACCTACCCTCATTTACTTTTTCTTTCCTCCCTTATTTCCAACTTCTCTCTACTTTTCCACCAGCTCCATTCCTCTTTTCGTAATTACTCTTATCATAATAAAGACCCTGCTGTACACACACAGTTCTCTCTTTTTCAGGTGTGTGATGGCTGAAGATTGAGATAGCTAAGGTGGACCAGTATTAGCATGCTCCACTTCTGTGGATTTATGGGCCTATTCTCTTAGATCAGCAGGAAGGAGCCGGTCATCCTAATGAGGCCTGTAAAACCTGGCTTTCCTGCTGTTGCTTTTACTCTTTGAAGCTGCAGCTTGTAGCCTCTTGTAGACCAGAATATCCCACTCTGTCCAGCTTTAGTAACTCTGGGGGTCTCTTGTGCATGTCTGAAGCGTGCTGAAAATATGCCCTTTGGATTCAGATTTGTCCATAAACTTTGTCATATTGTTTCTGTCTCTTTCCTACCTTATATTTTAATGAAAGGATTTTGAACATGCTACTACAGACACCCATCTCTTATACTCATACCCTTGTGTTTTTGTTGTTGTACGATGTTTGGCATTGCTGTCACACTGACAAATTACCAATTTTCATTAAAGAATAGTTCAATATATTGGGATACACACTTATTGGCAATTCTCTCATCAGAGTTAGATGACAAGATTGATATCATTCTCACATCTGTCTTATAAATATAAACCTATAGGAAACAGCTAGTCAGGCTCTGTCCAAAACCAAAGTGAAGTCACTGCGCGTGGCCAGGAAACAGTCCAGCACATAACCCTCCATAAAAATGCAACTTCTTTTTAATCTTTGTTTTTTGTATGAATTCAACAACTAAGATAGAGTAAGGTGGTAGGCAGGTATTTTATTATTTTTTAACCTTTGTACAGAGCAAGGCGAGCAGTTACCCCCGACAGTCTTTATGCTAACATAAGCTAATCATATTCCTGCTTCAGCTTGATATACTTTAGAGAGGGGTATCGATCTTCTCATCTAACTCTTGCCAATAAAGCCGATAAGCCTTATCAAATTATTCCTTTAAGTTGGGGCTACTGAAGTTCAAATCAAATTCTCCCCTCAACGAAAAACTGACAAAAGCAGACGTTCAGTAAAAGGCGTACAAAGCGTACAAACAGGTGATTTTGACTGAGACAACAGATCACCATCACTAACTATCCCACATTAATATCTGTATATTAGTCCAGAAACTGTAGTGGAAACTTGTCTTCAACTTTGTTCTCAACAACACACACCCGTTGCCCGTAC
>NC_060166.1:8230951-8264775 GCF_021292245.1 Micropterus dolomieu
TGTTGTCTGTTCCAGAGTCTCGACTGAAAACTAAAGGGGACAGAGCGTTTGCTGTCAGGGCCCCGAGGCTCTGGAACAGCCTGCCCGAGGAAATCAGGTCGGCTGAGTCAGTGAACTCTTTTAAGTCCCTTCTTAAAACATACTTTTATAGGAGAGCTTTTCCCGATCTTATTTGACTTTATTTTATCCCTTTTATTTTATTGTATTTTACTAATTTTATATTAAATTTTCATGCTCTTATCTTTTTTTTGTATTATTCTTTACACTTGTTAAAGCACTTTGTAACTTGTTTTTGAAAAGTGCTCTACAAATAAGGATTATTATTATTATTATTATTATAACCCTCCTTAAAAATGCAACTTCTTTTTAATCTTTGTTTTTTGTATGAATTCAACAACCAAGATAGAGTAAGGTGGTCGGCAGGTATTTTATTATTTTTTAACCTTTGTACAGAGCAAGGCGAGCAGTTACCCCCGACAGTCTTTATGCTAACATAAGCTAATCATATTCCTGCTTCAGCTTGATATACTTTAGAGAGGGGTATCGATCTTCTCATCTAACTCTTGCCAATAAAGCCGATAAGCCTTATCAAATTATTCCTTTAAGTTGGGGCTACTGAAGTTCAAATCAAATTCTCCCCTCAACGAAAAACTGACAAAAGCAGACGTTCAGTAAAAGGCGTACAAAGCGTACAAACAGGTGATTTTGACTGAGACAACAGATCACCATCACTAACTATCCCACATTAATATCTGTATATTAGTCCAGAAACTGTAGTGGAAACTTGTCTTCAACTTTGTTCTCAACAACACACACCCGTTGCCCGTACAATGTCAGTTGTTATTAGTTTTAACAAGCAGGCGCATTAGACTGCTGAGGCCTTTGATCTGCTGTGTGTGTGTGCACATGCGTGTGCAACACTGGTCTGGAGCAATTATACTCCCTGTAATGATATTGGACTAATGATGTTAAGTCCCCTGTGCGTGCATGCATGCATCATTGTATACATGCATGTGGTGGGTGTGTATTATGTGTGTGAGCTAGATGCAGCATGCATGGAGAGCCAGATTGATGACGGGGGACTCTTGGCTGCTCTGTCTGGTTTCTGCTTCGGCTTGTAAATCGCGGAGTGGGGAGAGCAAGGAGGGACAGAAGAGAAGAAAGGGAAGGAATAGGAAACGCTTTTGGCTCCAGTAGATGATTATTTATTGGCTTCATCCTGCACTTACTACTTAAGAGTTTCCCTTGTTTGCACGCGCACAAGTGAATGCGCACACACACTCCTTAAACCTTTGGTATCAGGACACATTTTTCCTTTTTTCATCCTTTTTTGTGTGTGTGTGATAGGAGACCTGTTAGCTCCTTTATACCCTCTCTGTTCGCTTAAGAGCTGATGGAGAGTAAGAAACAAGAGAAAATATGTGGAACTCTGGTCTTTTAGCATGAGTGGATTGGGGAGAGGGCGACGGGGGCGGGGGGAGCACAGGGAGGGAGAGAGGGAAGAGTGGGGTTATGTGTCACCTAACACAGGGACTATTTCCTCTGGAGGGAGGGAGGGAGGGAGGGAGGGAAGGAGAAGAAAAGTGGGTGAACGAGTGGCGAGCAAGAGAGACGTGTGTGTTAAGCGTGTGTGAGAGGCAGTAAGAGGAGAAGCTATGGCAGCTGGCTCTCAGGACGGAGGGAAGAGCTTCTAAAAACAAACTCTCGGCTAAATAGTGATCGGACGCGGCGTTGGAGGCCACATTCTTATAGCTGGACTATCGGCGCGGTGGGAACAAAAAGCCCTGTCCAAATCACTCGAGAGCAGGGCGGCAGCCATGAAGTACAGACCTTTGGTAAGACACAACGCCACACAGTTGTCTTGCAGAAAAAGCCAGTCAGAGGTGAGGCGGGGGGAAATCTTTTTTCATGGTTTAGTGTAAGTCAGTAATTCCTTTTCTGCACACACAGGTTTGCATTCAGTGTGTGAAAGTTGAGGAGTTGTGTGTGAGAGGGGTTTGCTTTTGGTCAGGCTATTGCAGTGGGGAGTTTATTGAAGTGGAAGGAGGTTTTTAAGAGCTGCTGTATTTGTAATAAGTACCTACTGGAATTGCGCAACAACCTTGACAGGGTGCTCTTGAACTTCAAGGACACAGGTGGTAGGGAGGCAGGTGAAGGCCAGGGCCACAAGCATTGCTATTGTGGCGAGTTTGTGGTTCACCTGACGTGTCTGCGTTTTAGCCGCTCTCCTCCTTGATCTCAGCATCCTTCTTCATCTTGACTCTGCATTTGCCATGTTGATGTCAGAGCTATTTTAATTGAATTTGTAAAAAATCTATTTGATATCCAAGAAGGTGTGTCCTCATCACTGTGTATGTGTTTGTTTGCACCGCCCCGGGGCGAGGCAATCACATGGTGGGGTTGTGTGGCCGGGCAGCATTCTTTGGCATTGACTGAGAGTCAGTACGTTAATCAAAAAGGTGTGTGTTGATGTATAATGTGTGGGACCTAAACCCTCCTTTTTGGTGCTGCATGTATTTTCTCTTACTGATAGTAAAATATGTTGGAACTCGTTCTCCTACAGTTAAACTTGTAGAGCAATATTTACATTCACGTGCATCCATACGGATTTGATCAACGGTGCGTGTGGAAGATGGAGGACTGACAGATTGTGCAATGCACTGAGGATGAGGACAGAACAGGGCACTGAGAGATTCCTGACACAGTTGTCATTGCTGCCTGCGAGGCATCTGACCTCATTTCAATAGGTAGTTTATGTTGGGCTCACCTCACTCTTCAGGCTATCCACTCTCGTCACTTTCTAGACTGTGTCAAGTCTAAGTTGCGATCAAGTCTGACAAGTACAAAACTTCTGAATGGCTTGATAAACTAGCTTATTGTACCTGGAGTACAAACCCCACTGACTTGAAAACCTCGACAGTGTGTTTCCATGGAGTATCGTCAGACTCGGGTAAGTTAGTGTTGCTGAATTCTGACTGACTGACTCAGAAACAATGATTAATTTGTGATTTGAAGGTTAAACATGAAGGTAGTTACTCAAACTGACGATTCATGTCAGTTTATAGTTGAGATCATGCTTACTAGATTTAACTAGCTTGCTGTAAGCTAGGTTTAGTGAAACCAAGGTGTTGTTGCAACAGTGACTTGCTCCGGAACACTTAACAAAGGTGGGTCCTTGTGAAGTAGTGACTAAATATGATACATAGAGTACTCCCAGACTCCCCGCTGCGTGTCGTGTCGCGTTGGCCCTCATGTCCTCAAATAGTCCCGTTCCTTTCTGCAGCCTGCGGGAGACTCAGCTAGCTCGTCCCACCTGTCTGACTGCTCTGCAGAGCAACTCCACAGCCTCTTGGGATGAACCTAAACATGCTCACTGCTAAGCCTAGGGGGGCATTTCCATGGTAATCGTAATCAAAATGTTAAAATGCTTGGATCCTGTACAGGTGTGAAATGGGGAAAGCGCTTCAGCAGCGTTGATTGATTGTTCCTGTTGGCCACTTCGACCCTAAAAAAGTCTGTGGTTGACATGTGGTCCCATCAGAACAAACCAGCACCTTCTGATACCTCAGTATATTTTCACAAGGACATGAACATTCATGTGTCAAAAATGAATCTTGATGTTAAGTGTTTCTTCACTTCATGGCCCTTTCTTTCTACCAGCTAGTGCACAATAGATGAGAGAAGAGGAGAAATCAGTGCCAGACAACTGATTCATAGTGGAAAAATGTAGAAAAATGAGGTAAAACAATCTGCGAGTAGCTAACCATTTCTTTATCAGAACCACACGCCTCACTCATTTGGTTGTCATTATAGACTTTTAACAAATCATGTGAAAGTCAGAAGAAGTTGGGTTTTTTCCCCCCCAACAGGACTGAATGCTACACTCGTATTGAACCAGGATCTTTTACGTACGCAAATATTTAACTGTTGGTTTAAGTGCTCTGGGGCCAGATTTGATTATTATTTCTTTGAATCCCATCCATGTCACGTCCAAGACATCAAGGGTACCAGCACCACCACCTGCACACACCAAAAGAAGAGATCCTCACCTTTGTGAAGCTAGAAACAGTAAAACTTTGGCGTAAACAAGTGGAGTTGAGTAACGCGCCTGCAAGATCCACGACCACCGTAATCTTTAATTGTGGTTACCATAGCAACACACTCTAAAATTAGTAGGGAATGCATACAAGTTTGTAGCTCTTTAATTTAGAAACATTTATCACACAGTGGATAAGATAATGGATAAGATTGGTACGTGTTTAGTGGATTAGCAAAGACAAAGCAGCACTGGTGCAATACAAGCCACCATAACACAAAGTATGTCAAACCTGCTTGTGTAAGTTTAGAATGCTGTTCCTCATCATTATCCATCCAGACTTCCATCATGAGCACTGTAAGCAGCAGGTTAGATGTGGTTTGCATCAACAGTGTGACATCTGAGCGCTGTGCGTGCACCCGGGGCGATGTAAAGGTCAGGCTGCTATTGTTCACAGGCCGGCTGGATGATTCAATCCCTCTGCTTTCTCCCCTTTTCTCGGCTTCTCTTAGATGTGGTCGCTTTTTCAATCTGTCATTTGAAAGAGGACGGAGGGACTAAAAAGAGGAGATGGTTTGTTCACGTTTATTGGTGCCTCCCCTCAGAAACTCATTCGAGTCAAACAGTAGTACCTCTTCAGGTCTCCTCCCGCTAACCTGGCTCCAAGCTGCCTTGTTGTAACGTATTTGGAAAATATGACGACATGTAGGAACTGGGTAGGCACGTACTTGGCGTGTTCCTGAGACCGGGTGGAGGTCCGGTGTGCCGCAGGAAAGCCAAACACTGAAAGAGCCATTGGGAAACAATGAAGTAATGGAGAGAGAGAGAGAGAGAGGGTGAGAGACTGTCAGGAGGGAAAGTGAATGAGAGATGTATAGGGGAGGAGAGAGGTGAGGAAATAAGGCTCTGGTTTCTTTCCTACCAGGCGCCATAATATTGCAGGGTTTTGTTATAAACCATGACATCTTAATGTAAATGTCAGTCAGGCGTGCTACTCCTAACAGTGATTTAATCTGTTCCCAGATGATGAATTCCTTTACATTTGGTCTAAACACCCGCTGCCTTGTAGTTAGGGTTGGGTATCCTTTAAAATTTTACAATACCAGTACCAAAACCAGTACCCTTATAGTGATACCGATACCACTAAACTACTTCAGCCAATACCTTGCATAAAATGGCTCCTGTTGAAGCCATAGTAGTTGATTGGTGTTTTTATTGTTGTTATGGACAAGCAAGGTTGTCTATTTTATTTTACATAAAAGTATTGTGAAACTGTATCAGATCCTTATCCCAATTAGTTCATCCTTATGCGTAGTATAATAAGGGGAAAGACTTCAGCTTGTGTTTTTTTTTATATTTGAATGAAAGAGGAGGAGTGAAATAGTTAGTGACCAAATGAGTTGTGGGAAATGAATTTAAGGTCATTTTGATACCTGTGTTGAAAGTAAACACTGGAAAATTATTTTAACTTTCGATCAATAAACTGAATTGAAAGATCTCTGCGAGTGCTTTTTCCTTTAGAGGTGAGTCGCAAACCTCCAAGAACAACAGTCACAGCTATAAAACGAGTAAGGAGCCAGAGGAAAAGAGAGTCTGCACATCCAGCCGATCAAACTAACTACACCTGAAGCAGCCCCAGCTGCAGCCGGAGGCTCCGTCACTAAAATCAGCTGATCGCTGCTGATGTGATGGAACGGAGCTATCGATCAGTGACATGTGATGCGAATGGCAAATAAAAATGTACAGAGAAGTGTTAAATGATACAAGAAAATGAAACCAATGGAAAGCCAACCTTGTGGTGATTAACTTGCAACAGTGAGGAACATGCCTGAGACCGCAGCCGAAGGTGAGCGGCTGTAAAAATCAGCATTGACTCGAAGCGTCCAGTTTTTTAAATACAGTTTATGGTGCAGGCAGTAAGGAAAAAAGGCGTGCTCTTCACTTTCTTTTGGTGTGTTGCTTGCAAGTTTGGCTGCAAGCAAAACCATACAAATAGTTATTTTTTGCTGCGATCTGGTTACAAAAAGGATCAATTGAAGTACTGGTTTGACTGGAGACGTTTCAATTCTACTCGATACCGGGCTGGATACCATAAAGGTTTCGAGTAGCGATACCCATCCCTACTTGTAGTTCTTTGCCAGGACAAATCTCTCTGCTACACAGGAAATCATATGTTTCCAGCTGCAGCAACAGCAGCATGTATGGATTCAGAAAAAGAAGTGGTTCGTTAGCATGAGCAGCAATAAGTACAGGAAGATTTCTGTTCTATCATCACCTGAAAATCAAAGTGAAGAGGTTAAAATACTGCCCATACTGTTTGACAGGTGAGAAGTGCAGGGACTGGTTACAGAGACTGTTTGAGTCCTACACACTCAACTCTCAGGATACACACACACACACACACACACACACACACACACACACACACACACACACACACACACACACACACAGCTGCAGCTTCTTTGCTTTTTGTAGAAATGTGTGAAACAAGAGGTCACTAGAACTCATCCAGGGGTGAGAGAAACACGGATGTATGTGATGTGGGACATATGCTTGTATTAATGCTTGAACTATTATTAATATGGTGCACGTATCAATACCACATGGGTGAAATGTATTCCAAAGCTATTTGCTCTTTTCCTTCCCTTCAAATAATAAACTTTGAGATTTCAGTCCTTGTTGACCCACCTGTGGTTACTGTGGTAACAGTGACTATGGTTTAATACTAAGACAAATACTAGTCGAGCAGGTAAAGAGCAGCTGGTGTGTCTGTTTACATAGCAGCCAGACAATCTGGCATTGTTTTAATAAAGAAGTCAGTCGACAATATTTGAAACTGTGAGTTCATTGAAATCTGAGTTCATGCTCTGCACACGCTGTGAGTAGTTTCCCACACAGCAGCAGGACACAGTGATGTGAATTGGTTACCTCGCTGAGGAGCTGGAGGTGTGCAGCCTGTCGCCTGACTGCTACTTCTTGTGTCATTACACCCTGCAATACTGCAGAAGTCATTTGTAGAAGTCATTTTGATCCATTGCAGGTAGTGCTACCTCTGAGAAATGTGTTGCATTTCCTGTGTAGGAGAGTGAACAGTAAATATTGAGGCTGGTCAGTGAGATCTAATTAAAAACTTTATTAAAACACTGGATTACATGCATGCATTGTTTCCTGTGAATTCCTGGTGCATGTAATCGCAATTTGAAACCAGTGTGGGAATGCCGGACTCCACCACTGACAATGGAATCTACTATAAAGAGAGCTAGTGTGAATGTAAATACACAGAATGGCTGTTGCTGGAAAAAAAGGCCGACCATAAATAGTGTCAAAAATGAGATTTTTTGACTACTTTAACCTTAAATGCAACCGTTTGAGCTGTGTTGTTGTGAACACCTTCCACTTCTGTCAGTGTGTCAGCTTTGTTTCCTCATCCCGTGCCTTAATGTGGTTTGCCTTGAGGCAGCATTTAGTCTGAGACAGGCATCTGTAAAGCCTCCTCAGGTGCTGAAGAAGCCCGCAGTGAATGTAACCAATGGGTAATAAAAAGCAACACAAATATTCTCTGCATACTTTAATCAGGGAGCTAAAGGGATGAAGTTAAATTGTGTCATTGTTGTGTCCTAGTGAGGATGTGCGCACACAAACACGTATGCTCACCCAGATTTTACAGCCTGGATTAAGAAGTAAAAGAGGGACACCAATGGAAGCTTGAGTTACTCTCGGATCATAAAAGATGAGAGGTGAGTCAGCTCTAACAGCCTCCCTCTTAGTCAGGCCACTTGCCTCTTTGAAGGGCTGTAAAGATTAAAGTGAAGGGGTGGTTCTGTTAATTAGGCAGTGCTAAGTTCTGTTTCCCTGAACTGTGGTCCTACAGCCATAGACCCCATTGCTTCTCCCCATGTGTGAAGCACCATGGGACACTGTACTTCTCCTTTGAAATCCAGGATCAAACATATTCATGCATACTTGTGTGAAATCTGATCAAGATGTTGTGCACGTGTAAAGACAGGGGAAGTAATGATTTAAAGGGCTCGCTGTTGTGTTGAGGGCGCTGCTGTGTGGAATTTCGGGGAGTATTGTTAACTTTCCAACGGAGTTTAAATGGTGCAGGGCTGGAGTCATAACCTGGCATCCATCAGCTCCTCTCTCGCCTTCTCTTTTTTTCTCTCTCCTTCCTCTCACACCTCTCTGCTCTGTGTTTTTCCCTCCTGTCTCACCCAGTGCTAATTAATATGTCCTCTCCTCCCTCAAGCTTTCTCTTCTCTTTCTTTCTCCGTCTCTTTATCCTGAGGGATGCGGACTACCGTACTGCTCAGCACAACAACAACACCTGCTGTACTTTGTGTGTGTGTGTTGTCTGTCCCTCCAGCACAGCTTGACTTGGTTTTAGTTCTGTCCAACTCAAGTACATGTTAAACATGGATGTGGCTAACATTCGCAGTCTTATGCGTAAAACTCAAGCCTCTATTTTAGAAAATGGCTTTCTGGGCAGCCGCATCGATGACCTTAAACTTGTAAGTGTTGCAGTTAACTTGTGATTCTAAATGTGTGCTGTTTATTTTCAAGTATGTGCAACCTGGGTGGGGCTCGGCGCACTTTGGTTGAAGTGCTACATTTTCTGTGCCACATTTGGGTTTGGCTTCACCTAATTTTTAGAGGTGTTAAGATCACTCAGGAGCTGTTCTAAAGAAAACTGGGTGATATAAAACCTAAAATCTCCACTTAGTTTTGTTGTGTGTGTGTGTGTATGAATCAATGTGGTGCTCTGAATGGTTCATGGCATTTGTCTGCATTTGGATTATTGGAGGTAGAAAGCTGTGGGGGGTCCTTATGGGACAGGAAGGACTTGGTGAATCTTTTGAGATGTACTTGCACACAAAAGCGTTTATATCTCAACAAACATTGATTGGGTCTTTGGTGAGGCCGATTGCAAAATGTTTCGGTTTGCAGCTGATGACAGGTGACAATTTGTGCTCATATGCAATGTTTAAAATCTAGATTTTAAATTTCTTTTTACAAATGCACTAGTTCTTGACCTTGACAGATAATCTTTACTCGAGGTCAACTCACTACCCTTTTGTGAACTAATACCTCGAACATATCATTTGTCCACTTTCTTCATACAATCAAGTGTGCAAATATGGATCCATCAGCAGTAAGATAACATGAGCAGATTTGTGGGCCCGGCTGATTTATTCGTTGTTTTGTAGACACCGTAACTGGCTTATGTTTGTTAGAAACTATTCATGACCTCCTGGCATCACACCCAGCTGATACTTCTTTTTGTTGTTAAACAACGTAGTACACTACTTCCACATCTTTTTATCAGCATTTTGTTACTGGCAATAGTTGGTGCCACACTGATTTATGATTTTAATTGTTAGCGTTTTTTTCGTCCTCTTCTTTCCTCCTGACCCTAATAAGGATGGATAATGTGTGATGTGAAGCTTTTGCCTCCCTCCTTCATTTCTCCAATTATTCCTTGCATGGGACGAGCAGAGTTTCATCAATGAAGTGTTACAGCACATATGTTCTATGTGTCTTCAGTGTTTTAAACCACCTGCTCCCTGCCTGTTCTCCTCTAGGTGGTGGCTAGTGACGGGGTCCGGGCTATGATGGAGTCGGCCCTGACAGCCAGAGACCGGGTGGGCGTGCAGGACTTTGTCCTGCTGGAGAACTACACCAGCGAGGCCGCCTTCATAGAGAACCTGCGCAAACGCTTCAAAGAGAACCTCATCTATGTGAGTGGGTGTGGTGAGGAGGGTGGGGGTTTAGCTGTACATGTATGTATTAGAGCCCGGCCATTGCTGGAGTTTTGAGATTGATATTTAAGAGTAAAAGATTCAATAACTACATAGTGGCTGAAATTCAGTTTTTATTGTGTACCAGTATATGTAACATAAATATATTTAATTAGAATTTCCTTACATTTGATTATTAAAGAATTGTGGCCTATATATATACTGAGCATGATGTTTTATAACTAACCTGTCAGTGCTTTTTGTAGGGTTTCACAATTAGTCGAAATATTATCAAAATCAGATATCCAAATCACAGAAGTAGCTATTCTTTGATGAAGGTAAAATGACGGAACAGAATTGTAATGAGGTACTGTAGTGCGGCCCCGGCCTACAGATCTTCTTCTCCAGATGTAAGACTCTTTGGTACAGACCCTAACAAGTGTCACTAATTGTGAATCATATCGCAAATCGTAGTATCTACCATAGCTCTTTGGTGCATAAACCATGTAAAGGGGAGAGGCCTTTTAAATGTCCTCAAACATACCTTTAGCATTTGTCTATTTCTTGTTACTTATTGGCCGACTTATGTGCCAATGTTTCTTCTTTTTGTAAATTGTGTTGTGTAACTTTGAAAGAAAAACGCCAAAAATGGTCAGTGACAGTTAACTAACATGAAATCAGCCTGGAGCCTAGGTGATGTGGAAACATCGACAGTGTGGCACAAAAGTACACCTACAGTTAGTTTCCTTTGTCCAGAGTCATAGTGACAAAGTGATAAACTCGTATTTGCATATCTGGTTCATTTAGATTCTCACTGCAACGTACAGGTGAGTCTTTTGTCATGTAATGTAACTGGATGTTCCCTTTCCATTAGACGTACATCGGTTCAGTGCTGGTGTCAGTTAACCCATACAAAGACCTGGAGATCTACACCAAGAACCACATGGAGCGATACCGTGGAGTCAACTTCTACGAGGTCTCACCACACATGTAAGCACTCAGCCTCTGCACACCCTACAGTATGCAGCTCAACTTTCCATTTTGAGAACTCACACGTGCAGAGTCAAGTTACTTGCTTAAAAGGGATGAAAGATGAATAATAAGCCCAATAAGCCTTCAGAACATACAGTTATTATAAACCTTTAGACAGTCTCATACGGGATGCATTCTTTGCGCCTGACCATGAATGCAGCATTATGAGGAGGAGGGAGGAATGACTCATTGCATGTGTTTGCTATTACAGGTGAAACATATATTTTGACTGCGTTGTTGACGGCGGACAGCATGTTCACTGTTGCCTTGTTTTTGCTCCAGCGGCCTGAAAGTAGGAGTCTGTTGGTGCTTGGTGAATCTTTTTACCCTCGGATGACGTAACATTTGTTTTAATGCCGTCACAGTGTGTATGTTCAGAGAGCATGGGAATATTTGTCCTACGCGCCACTCTCACAGAGTACACTAGCTATGTAATGCTCCCATGGTCTGACTCTCCTTGCCTTTATCAGTCACTGTTTGCAAGACGTCACGGCATGAGGTATGAGTGTTTGTTTGAAAGGTTACCACAGGAATGTTGGGGAATTCCCTATTAAATCCTCCCAGACCCCACAGGTCAGCTACAAAACAATCAGATTCATTATGGAGAGTGGCAGCATCGAAATATTTCAGAATCTCTCTCTAGCTCTTTCGCTCTTTGCTCTAACCGCTAGTAGTTATTTATTTTCTCTCTTTACTTTAACACTTGAGCATAGGGACGAATGTTTTCGCTCCCTCTGAGTGGAAAGAAAAATGTGCTTTGGCAAGTAGAGGTGGAGGGTCGCAGAGAGAAAACGGGAGGGAGAGGTGGAAAGGAAAGTAAGCAAATGATGGTACCAGGCAAGAGCTTTACTCCTTTAAGAGGGAATTCCTCTGAACTGAGCCTGACCCCCCCCCCCCCCCCCCCCCCCCCCCCCCCCCCCCCAGCCCTATATTGCATACATACATTACACACACACGCACACACACACAGTGCAATATAAATATGGCCTCGCTGGTGGGTTTATCATCCAGTTATTATTCCTGTGTCAGAAATGTGTCCAAACAGGCTGAAACAACATATCAGTGCTGATAGCAGCAGCGGGGCTGACAAATGATACTGTAACTAAAACAGACTGTGCTCCACTCTGGACTTTATGATTCATACTGGACATCTTTCCATCTTCACACAGTATGAGATGCTATATGTTCCATTCAGACTCAAGTTTTCCAATAGACATGCAACATCATCACCATGCCTGATGAGTAATGGTCTGTTTGTTTCTATTCTACCCATTAATTAGGGTTGACTTTAGTAATGTTGAGCGTAAACCTAAGTTTCTAATGTTTAATGAATATTTAATGTATACTTATTATTCTCTTTAATTACGTGATAACTGTTTGACTGCTATTGGCTTCTCTGTACCTGTTTAAGTCATTTTGGATTTAAAATGCCAATACAGAATACCTTTGCCAATATTTAAAGCTGATCTTATCAATATTTTTATATTAACAATAGATGAAATGACAAATGGGTCAAGGCGACAAACACAGAATCATTAACCAATATTCCCCTCAATTCAGCTTTACTGTTTCTAGCCATGTTTTCAGTGAAAAAGCTCTTAAAACACAGCAGACACAGTTAAGAACTAGCTGACAGATTTTTTTACTCAGGATTTGGTGTGTCATGTAATGTTGCTGCATAGCTGCAGCTTTAATACATATGTAATGTACACTTTTATGATATTTTGATGATACTGGCTTTTCTGTACCCATTCTAGTCATTTTTGATTAAAGCTGCCAGTGGAAAATAATTTTGCCCACTGTTTTAGATCTTACTCAAGACAATTGTAAAGCTGATTTTTGTTTGCAACCTGCGTTAATTACATCCATGGTTACAAGCTAGCAGTTTTCTTCTTCACTGCCTTCCGATGGCGCAGTGCTGCTTTGCCTGACACGCTACCACCGCCACTAGGTCAGTGGAGTAGCGTGAAACCAGTGGCTACAAAGAAACCGGGCAGCCACATGTAAAGCTTTGCTCTGTGGTGCTAATAGTTACCACAAACTCCACAGGGTATCGTTAAGGTCTTCTTGTAGCCAACAAGGATATTGTTTTTTAATGAGATGTTTATAATGATTTCAAACAAATTTCATCAGAGCTGAATTATATCACCAAATCCATATATTGGCGTACTTCATGTTTTTTTTCCTTCCCACTATAATGCCATGATATTTTCAAATCAAATGTTTTTTCCCATTTGCAGTCCGTGGCCTGTTTCAGTAACACATATTTCCCTCCACTCCAGCTATGCAGTGGCAGACAACTCGTACCGTTCCTTGAGGACAGAGAGAAAGGACCAGTGCATCCTCATCTCTGGGGAGAGCGGCGCTGGGAAGACGGAGGCATCCAAAAAGATCCTGCAGTACTACGCCGTCACCTGTCCAGCCAGCGAGCAGGTGCAGACCATCAAAGACCGTCTGCTGCAGTCCAACCCTGTGCTGGAGGTGAGATGCCACGGCACGTCATTAATCTGAGTCCTAAACTCCTATCCTGGAGCACACTGAGCAGGGAGCTTTTCAGCATATTGGCTTAATTTATTATACTGTTGAGTGATAGACTGCTGGTTGATGCTGTGTTGATGAATGTGGCTTAATACAATAGATGGTGTAAATTGGTTTGTTGATAAATTTGGGGCGTATTTGCTTTTTATAAAAATAAGATATCAACCTGTCAGCAGTGTTGAGCTGATAAAGAAATAAGACTAAGTATTCTTTATCAGCTAACATATATAAGCCTAATATTTTAAGACCAAAATAAGTACTAAATGTCATACTATCATGACTAATGTTTCATTATCTTTTTATTGGAGCAGAGATTTCTCATCTTAATTGCTTTTGTTATAGCTGTATAGCAGCCAGTCACTAACCTGACAGTCAGATAAAGAGGCGTTGTTTTGTTTTGCTTTGCTTTCACTTGCCACCAGTCAGAATAAGTGCACAGTGGCCCACAGGGTCAAAGATGAGGGAAATCCATTTAATTTCCAGTGTTTTTAGTGACTGTTATTGATTTATCTGCCAAACATAAAGTCTATTAACATCCTGGACTCAGTGAAGGGAAATTGCGGTGCTTGCAGCCAGTATTGTTCACCTCCACTGTGACAGATGTAATGCAGTTTAATTGATTGTCTTGGATCTTATTGGAGGGTTTGAATGTCTCATAGTCTAAATGCTTCTTCAGAGGCTTCTCCATTTTTGTATGATTTTGTATCTCAGTTTTCTTTGAATTAATACATTATCATCTGTATGTACATGTATTACATAATCACTTTGCTACGTGCTTTCTAAAACCTACATCGGCTGACACGTGTTTTAATACACACAGACATCATAATGCATCTGAGTAGGATGGACATGTCCTACTCCCACACATACATTACATATTTTTGGGAAATGTGGGCAAAACTGTAATTGTGTAACTGTGGTTTTGAGGATGAAGGCACTAGAGAGGTTCTAGTTTACAGAAGCGCCTGTTTTGATGTCTGGGATGTCTCTGCCAGATCCTTTCCAGATGTGTGCGAGTGTACACTATGTCCTGTAATCTGTGCTACTGTCTGTAGACAAACACTGTGGGGCCTCTGATCCCTATTGTTTTCTCATTGTTTCACTGCTACGTCCTTATCTGCCATCCTGTCTATCACTGTAAAAAAAAAAAAAAAAAATCTGTTATCTCTCTACCTCTGTCAGTCATCACTCCTCTCCTTTCTTTATCCCTCTCTATCTCCAGGCCTTTGGCAATGCCAAGACGTTGCGCAACGACAACTCGAGCCGCTTTGGCAAGTACATGGACATTCAGTTTGACTTCAAGGTGAGCAGGACTGTCTAATTTATACTGACGGCTACTTTACACCAGAGTAAACACTGTCCAACAAGTCTTCCTTCAGAGGGAAACAGGTTGTTGCAAGAACCGAAAATATTGTTACTTCAACCTATTGAAACCAAGCAAGAAACTCCAGGCTCTGTTATTTTGCATGGTAATGTTAAAGGTGAGGTAAGCGATTCTAATCCAAGTCTTCATGTTCAGCAAAGATCTCCTCACGGTTTGCTAGCTCCTCCATTCTGTGTGTGCACTGAAAATAAATTCAGTGTGTGTACTCAGCCCTGGCTCTGTAAATGGGAAACTGACAAAGTGGCTCGGACCGAACCACACAGCAGTACTCCAGCCATGATTTCTGTGTCAGGTAACATTAAATGACTTCATCTTACTTACTAGTTCACCAAGACATGCTGTTGTTGTGATGTTAGCCATAGCAGCGGGAGAGTTGTGAGTACCGCTGTCTGGAGCTGGTGTGCCGGCTCTGGGACCGTCTCTGCATGTTAGCGTCACAGCAGCAACTGCAGCGTCAGTTTGCTAACTCACAACTTACACAACGTTAGTTACGTCACTTGCTTTGTGGGTGTGTGATCTGTATCAGGGTATTTGTCATTGTGTTGGATTTCTCCAAAATCGCTTACCCCACTTTTAACAGTGTAAATATACTTTGTTTTCTGTCACAGGCATAGATTTTTTTGTGTGATCACTCCTCCCTGCTGTATCGCTCTTTTGTGGGTTCACAAAATATTTCATGGACTACAAAATCCCTGTCGACCTGCATGTTAAATCAACCCTACATCACACCTCAGTTCTCCAGCCTTACCTTCTTCTCCTCCTTCCCTTCCTCCCCCCTCCCTCCCTGGTCTTTATCCCGTCGTCAGGGCGCCCCAGTGGGAGGCCACATCATCAACTACCTGCTGGAGAAGTCCCGCGTGGTCCACCAGAACCACGGGGAGAGGAACTTCCACATTTTCTATCAGCTGATCGAGGGAGGGGAAGAGGACCTGCTGAGACGCCTGGGCCTGGAGAGGAACCCTCAGCAGTACCAGTTCCTGGTCAAAGTATGTATCTAGTACTTTTGTAGAGTTGCAAAGTGGAAGGAGCGAATTCAGGAGTCACTGGTTCCTGAAGTAAAAGTTCTGTTTATTTTTCCCTCTTTTGCTCACCATCCACAGTGGTCAATGGTTTTCCAAAGTTATAAATATATTTTGACTTGGTGATGGAACTACATGAAAAGTTAAGGGATTGCCAGAGTTGTTACATTGAATCCTGAGTGGAACTTGAATCTCTGCCACGCATGTGAACCTAATGGTGGCACTTGAGGAAAAGTGAGTAGGATTCATCCTCTGGGCACCATGAAATTTAACTGAAATGACTCCATCCTGTAACAATTCCAAATCATTGTCCAGCCACACATTTGGCCCTGGAGAAAAAACGTAGCTGTATATAAACTGTAGGAGTCAGGTTTGGGGTGTGGGGTTCTTGAACACAACAACACTTTTGTGGTTGCTTACGGTTTTTGGGTCCTGTGGTGTGGGTGTAGTAATTTGGGATATCACCTGTTCACAGTTTGGATGAAAGGGGAGGGGGATAGCCTAATTTTGCTGACCGCTGTTCGCACTAATTATCATATTTTAACAACATTATTGCTTTTGGACACTCACATACTTGTGAAACTGTTTGGATCTAGTTGGATGCTGCATGGAAATGATCACCTACCTGTAATAAACTAATGCAGCAATGGGATATTGGATTCTTTGGACAGTCTTCCTTACTCAGCCTCTCTTGTGTCTGCAATTTGTTTTTAGATAGTTGCCTATATAAACCATCTGTAACCATCTGCAGGGAAGCTGCAGTAAGTCTTTCTCTCTCTCTCTCTCTCTCTCTCTCTATACTGTCATAAGTCATTGCTCTGGACTGTGTGTGTGTGTGTGTCCCAGTAGGATTTCGGGTTAATAGGCTCTCAGTCAGGGACTCTCAGCGCAGTGAAAGGTGCTTTCCTCAGGGGGCAAATCTGGCTTAAGGCACTAGCTGAACCCTCCCCTTAATGAACACACACACCAACAGCTACTGAGCAAAACACCTCATCTGTGTGTTTGTGCAAAAAGGTGTTTACATCACATATTAAAAAGGTGTTTACTTCACATGTAAACAACTATTTACACATCAGCCACTTGGATTTTCCTGGACGTGCTGCCAACTTTACTGGGAAATATAAACCTCAAGTAGATGATAAATATCTAATGTGTTCAGAGTGCTTTACGTTTCGTATGTGTGTGTGTGTGTGTGTGTGTGTGTTTTCCATAGGGTAACTGTCCCAAAGTGAGCTCCATCAACGACCGCAGTGATTGGAAGGTGGTGAGGAAAGCCTTGACTGTGATTGGCTTCAGCGAAGACGAGGTGGAGGTAAGGGCCAAGTCCAAGGCGTGTAAATAATGCCCGACGTGTTTGTTCTGTCACCCAAAGTAGTGTGGGAGGAGGAAACCCTCTGTTTTCCTGAAGTAGATGGAGCAGGCGGAACTATGACCCCCCCCCCCCCCCCCCCCACGCGAAGCTTATACATGTTGCACAGACTAGAAAGGACCAGAAATTCTTTGACAACTACTAAATTTAAAAACCAAAATTGTATTAAACATCACAGTCCCCCTACTCTGTGCATTGCAACAGCAGTCTTTACCACAGGTTTCACTATGGGCAGTAAAGTACTCCATGTGCCTGAGGGGGCAGAGACTGTTGTTTCTGACTTGCACTGTGGATATTTGTATTGTTAGACGGGAGGGGGGTGTGTGCGTGTGTGTGTGTGTGTGTGTGTGTGTGTGTGTGTGTGTGTGTGTGTGTGTGTGTGCGCGAGCCACAGCAATTGTGTGTGGCTATTATTATAATGGTGAGAACTTATTTGTGCTCAGCGTGGGAGTCTTCCTACATGTTCATGAGTCTGGGCTTGCTGCCAGAGCTTTTTAGATCTCACACTGCTTATAGAGTGACGAGCAGGCGTGAGTGTGCGCAAGGTCTAGTATGATACTTGGTACTTTTCATCAAAGCCACCATTATCTGCCAAGTCGCTCAAAGAGAGCCACGGCAGTAATCTTATCGTCCCTTTACCTTTGTTCTCTCCCTCCTCCTGAAGGTCTTTCTGTGTCCCAACTCTCCACCAGTTTGTAACTATTTGTACTTCCTTTTTCTTCCCATATTGTTCTCTCTTGTCCTTATTTTTGCTTCCCCTCTCTGTGTATGTTTTCTCTGTGTAGGAGTTGTTGAACATAATCGCCAGTGTGCTCCACCTAGGGAATGTGCAGTACGGTGGAGAAGAGGGCAATGCCTGCATCACTTCTGACACACAGATAAAGTACCTGGCCAGGGTAAGATGCTGCACCAAGCAGGTTCATAAACACTCGTAACAGGCCAGGGGGGAGATGGGCTGTGTTTATCAAATATCTCAGAATTTCTCTTAAGAATAGCCGTGAAGTTACTTATGAAGCTTCCTGCATTTGTGACACGTCGTTGTTTTATGACACTCTCAGCTACAGAGTAAACATTATGGTGACTTATTGTAGTTTTTCTGACAGTTGCTTTTTGTGTTATTAAACATGTGGAGACCTGGGAATGCAGAAACCAGCCTCATAGGCGTTATGAATATAAGCAAATAAGTAAATCGGTGGTTCCCAACCTTTTCCGTCTGATGTACCCCTGCCGCCCTGTCAGAAGTGCCCCGTCATCAACACCACCAATGTGTTCCTCTGATCTGCTGTTATTTAACACTACTGACTACATAATTCTTTTTCAAACAACTGTGAACTGTTAACGTTTAGGTTGGTTTAGTCAAGTTTGCACTCGTACTACCACTTAGAAAGGCAGAATCTATCTACAGTATATATACCTATTTTAACCATTTATTGATTACTTTTCCAACTATTTCAGCCATTTTTCCACTGCTTATAGCTAACTATTTTAAATGTTTACCCATTATCTTTAGCTGATTATCCATTATTAGGACTGGGCAATAAAACAATAATGATAATTATCGTGATATTCTCGTCAATAACAAAATAATAAATGTTCAATAAATGTTTGATATAATTCATTTGAATCACAAAAAAATTAGCACTTAATTTCTATTAAGGTATTGATTTTCCTGAAATAAAGGGACTGAAAAAAAGATTTTAATTAAATTGACTCTGCATATTTTTGTGAAAAGATTGTATCATAATTGTTTTGAATGTTCTGCTTCAGATTTGTGAAGCGATCCATTGTTTGGCAGCAGGTGTTTGTTCTGACCATGAAGAAGAGTTTAAAACCACAAGTAACCGCCTGGTTTCTTCAACTTTCACTCAGGAGCAAACACCTGCTTTCAACTTGAAAGAAATAATGATTTGACATTTATCGTGATGATTATCGATATTGAATTTTATAAAAAATGTTACCGTGCCAACATTTTTGGCCATATCGCCCAGCCCTATTCATCATGTTAAGCTAATGTTTTCAGCTGGTTATCAGTTACTTTTAGCTTTCCATTTATTCAGTGTCCAACGTAACATTTTTCCCCCACTGGGCCATTCATTTATTCAGTACTTTAGCTAACTATTTCTACCACTCTTTTACTGTAAGCTTTTCATTTTAATGATTTATCCATTACTTTTAGCTAACTTTTTCAAATCTTTAGCCATTCCAGGTCAGACCTATCCAGCCACGCTCTGCTTCACACGTCACATTGATGTTGCAAACTGCCCATGAGAGAACACAGCGCGCTCATTAAGCCTTACGTTGTGCACAATATCTGAGGTGCTGTAAGAGCGAAGTTTAATTTGTAACTGCAGAAGCTGTTGGTTGTTGCAGAGACAGCAAGTGTTCTCTTCTGCAAGTCGGTCACAAAAGGGGGTTAAGCATTGCGTAACCTCTCTCATTGTTTCTGCCTGAGTGCCTTCTCCTAGTAATTACTAACAGGTTAGGACACCTCTGATAGCTCCTCTGGCCAGTTATGACTGATTTCATACTGTGAGATGCTTGATAAATATGGACTTCGACCTGAGTTTGAAATTCACAGGGCTGCGAATAATCCTCATCCACACACTTTCAATACATAACCATATGTCTGACAAATGCTGGTGAAGACTTATCCATTTGAATAGTCTGCACACTGCTGGATCATACGTTACATACAACACTTTCCCTAGATACATCTCTCCCCCCCTCCCCCATCATTTTGTCATTGGTGTGGCTGCGCTAATGTTGTTGTGCTTTTCCAGTTGTTAGGAGTGAATGGGACAGTGCTGACAGAGGCACTCACGCACAAGAAGATAATTGCCAAGGGAGAGGAGGTAGGTTTGGATACACAAACTCATTGTAGTGCGAGTGTGTGATAAGCATTTGTATACAAAGCTTTCCTGTCTGTGTAATGTCTAGTCTGGTCCAGTGTAATTATATTGTAACTTGTCTACTGGGCCTCTCTCCTTCCTGCCTGTGTGTGTGTGTGTGTTCATCAGTTGATGAGCCCGCTGAACCTAGAGCAAGCGTCATCAGCTCGAGATGCCCTGGCCAAGGCAGTATACGGACGCACCTTCACCTGGCTGGTTAACAAGATCAACGCTTCGCTGGCATACACGGTACTCACACACACACACACAAACTTAGTCACTCACTGCAGTGAGCATGCCTTAGTGTGACTGCACAGTGCACAACTTTCCACTAAAGGATTTAAATTTTTTTAATACATTTTCACTTCATCTTAATGTCTTAATGTCTTAATAAATCCAGACATTATCCAACACTGTAGTGCACAGTGTGGTGATGTCTCCCCTTTGATATATTACAGCACAGCTCCACCTTGTGGACATGTACAAGTTCACATGGTGGACAAGGTGGAGTTGTTATGTACTAACTAGACCAATGTACTCACTGTATACCAATATTATTCTAAATAAAGTACTAATGGATATTTTTCTGAATTCAGCTATTGAAAATCAGTCAATGTGTTTAAACCCCGGAGTAAAAGTAGATTAGATGTCAATGCCATTGTCATTTTATTTCTCCTTTTAATCCTTAAATCAGGATTTTTTTAGTAGAATCTTTATTTCCAGGCGTAATCTGTACAAGAGTTTTCCCTTTCAAGCAGACTTTCAAAAGATGACTTTTGTTGTGTTTCTCTAACAGGATGAATCCTTCAAGAACTACTCTGTCATTGGCCTGCTGGACATCTATGGTTTTGAGGTCTTCCAGAACAACAGGTACATTATTACTGATGAATACTGTACCTGTTGTATTACATGCTGAATTTAAACATTTAACTTCATGAGATTTGCTCAACATCTGCATATCCATCTAAACCTTAAAGTAATTCAAGCACAATTTGATTTAAAAAAAAAAAAATTGCACAAGGTCCTCTTCCTTGAATTTTCCAGAGCTTTCAGCTCAATCTTGTGGCCTTCATCAGCTGTAGGAGTTTGCTCAGGTGGTTGCTGAACAACCTGAGTAAACTCTATATGGTGAGATGCAGCTGACATTCCCAGTAAGTGGACCTTGTGCCAAGACTTTTGTCAGACCACTATTTCTAAGGTCAATAATTAGCCTCCAACCTTAACCTACATTGTGATTATATAACCTATGTTTATCTATGGAATCAATTATGGTATGACCACTGTATGTGGGTAATATTAGCCTTTAGTTAAAGATCAGCCCACAGCCACTGAGTCAGTCTTTTTTTTCTGATTCAGCCATTGTGTTTATTGTTGTGCGTTGCAGCTTTGAGCAGTTCTGTATCAACTACTGTAACGAGAAGCTGCAGCAACTCTTCATTGAGCTCACCCTCAAGTCAGAGCAGGAGGAGTACGAGGCTGAAGGCATCACGGTCAGACATCATTTTCTTCTCTCCCTCAGTGTCCCTTCTCTCACCCCCACCCTCCCCCCACCCGCCTCCATTGTCTAATCCAGGTGTTATTGCACCTTCACTGCATTTACACTTGGATTCTGTTTATGGCTCTCTTTTTTTCATTTTACTTGCTTCCTCTGGTCCTCTCAGTCTCATGCGGTTTCCTTTCACCATCCATTACCACCCTATTTCTCCTCCCTCTGCCAGGGTTTAGGCTTCGCAAAGAGCTCCTAATGTGATTGCGGTTGCAGTTGTTTTCCAATGTGAAACTGGTGATTTAATGTATCACTCTGCCGTTTCACTGAGGCTTTTGCTTAAGCTGATTTGCTGTTAAGTGCATATATTTTTAGAAGATACTGCCCCATTAGAAATTAAGCCTTTATCCCTGTTATTGTTGGCATTGTAGTGCTCTATTTATTCACAGTTAAAATCTTAAATGATACCTCTTAAAGAAATTAAATTAAAGATGATGTCTAATTCAAGATCTCTCTCTTGAATTTTCTCCTCAGTTGCTCCCTTTTGTCTTCGACCATTTTATATTCATTGTATTTATATTGGTTTGCTCCTTTGGAACAAGGGCCTCTTGTGTTCAGTCTAATCTAAATGCACTGGTCGGAGAGCAGGTTGTGGGAGTAACTTGGACTCACCTCTCAAAGAGCCCATTATCATCTGAGATCGGGGCCGTGGGCCGCACACTCTGTCCTCTCTGTGGAAATGATGTGGCTGTTAGGGATTCTGCAGATGATTGACTTTACGGCCATTAAATAGCTTATAATAGTTGTAATTGTATCAGGGTTAGACTGATGAATTCTGTCCGAGACGTTTTCTAAGTTCAAGCTGTGAGGAAAAACGTGGCTCTTCAAAAACAATTTCATTATATTCTGTATGCCAGGCAAAGCCAAATAATGCCCATGATAGGGTGTATTTTCTCGTGATCTCTAACTGAAAATAGTGCTTGCGTCTTTGCAGTGGGAGCCAGTGCAGTACTTCAACAACAAGATCATCTGTGACCTGGTGGAGGAAAAGTTCAAAGGCATTATCTCCATACTGGTGAGGAGACACACTGCGCTCTGTCTCTGCTACAGAGCTCTTACAAGATTTTATTTTATTTATTAAATTCATTCTGGAAGTGGATTTCAGCCAAAATATAAAATACCCAAAGAACATGTGGCAAGATGTGATGTCATATTAAAGGAGAACATGTAGTCATTTTTACACTTTGGTTTTTCTACAGATTAATCAAACAAAACCCAGCGTATTCATTAGTGAGTTTTTGAGGTGCTGGTATGCGTATAAGCTAAGCTAACCATCCCCTGGCTCCAGCTCCATATTTACCATAAAGACATGAGAGGGATATCGAATCTCTGCAAGAATGTGAATAAGTGTGTTTCCCAAAGCATTTGTTTAAAGCTCAGTCACTGGGAAGTAAAAACTGGGATTATCTGTATAATAAAAAATGAAGGAATTGATTGGATTGTAGTACGGAAAGCCACTGATACAGGGACATGGTCTCGGAAGGGTATTTTAGATTTTGTAAGACAATGACTGATTGCCGCTCTTTTTGTCCTCCTATCGCAGGATGAGGAGTGTCTGAGACCTGGAGACGCCAGTGATTTCACCTTCCTAGAGAAGCTGGAGGACACTGTGGGAGGACACCCACACTTTGTCACGTTAGTTGGATTCCTAATTTTGTCTTCTCTAATTACTGCAATGCCCCAAAAATACCTAAAGCAGTTTGTTTTACACTACTTCAAAGTCTGGCTGTTGACTGGCTTGTGGTACCAGACTGTGAACTATTGAAAATGTGTCCAGTCCATTTACTGATATTTCCATGCTGTGTGTGTGTGTGTGTGTGTTTCCCTGCAGTCACAAGCTGGCTGATGCAAAGACCCGGAAGGTAATGGGCCGTGACGAATTCAGACTGCTGCACTACGCTGGAGAGGTCAACTACAATGTCAACGGTGTGTGTGTGTGTGTGTCTGACTTATGCTACCTTCTGGGACACATTTCACACTAAAGACCAGATGATTGGGATGGGGGAAAACGCTGTGCCCCTACCTGGGAAAAGGCAGATTTTTGGGCCAGTGGTCAAGGTTAAGGTTAGGCAAGTAGTGGTAAGTCTCCAGGAAATTAATGTAAGTTTATCTTATGAACCTAAAAGTGACATAAAGAAAAGTGTGTATTTATGTACGACTGCCTCGGATGTTTGGTGTTGTAGTGAATTTGGCACGGGGATCAGGCATGTCCAACTAATATACAGTACTAAATACCATTTGTTAAATATAACACGTCATCAAACCAAAACAACCTCGTCACAATGTGATAGGAGTTACTGTAAGTTCCCATGTAAATGCCCGCCTTCCAACAATGACCAGCACAAACAGATTAAAGGCTGGTTGCCAACAAAGACCTGGGGAGAGTTTCCTGAACTCTAAAACTTCCCAGGATAAACTCAGCATAATGTACTGTAAATTTACCAACACCAGTTTCATCAGTACAACAACATATGTTTACTAGTTAGCGGACAAAAAAACATGATGGAAGAATAATAATAATAAAGGTTAGCAATAACATAGGATGTGAATGCTTACAGCATTCACACCCAGCAGTCAGATCTGACATTTTTTCTTATCATACTTACGTAACATGAGCACTAACCAGCTCTACACTGGAATACTAGAACTATGTTTCTTCAGTGCTAGCTTCAGCCTCCATCTTTTAGCACCATGTGTAGGTAGTATGGAAGTGATTAATCAGTAAATGTAAAACTCTAATTCTCAAATCTTCTCTCTCTCAGGATTTTTGGACAAGAACAACGACCTGCTCTTCAGGAACTTAAAAGAGGTGAGAATTTAAAATCAACAGGAGACAAAGCAGCAAACTGCAAACTGGTTTTCACTTGGAAAGTGTGATGCGTTGTTGTACAGTGTACTGCCTCATTCACATATTAAAAAATGTCCTTTGTGTCCTCTATGTTTGCAGGTTATGTGTATGTCAGAGAACAAGATCCTGACCCAGTGTTTTGACAGGGAGGAGCTGAGTGACAAGAAACGCCCAGAAACGGTGAGCTATCTTGGTGTGTGTGTGTGTGTGTGTTTGTATTCCCTCTTGGTGTCCTGGGGTTTTCTCTGCCTGTCTTCCACACTCTTATAAATCATACTCTCGTACATCCCAACATACTTTCCCACAAGCAAACAAACAGCGGTGTGTTTCCTCTCTACAGTGTTGGGTGGGGGGGCGGTTTGATGGGGATTCTCTGCGGCCTCCCACTTACTGAGGAATGCCCTGACACTTGTATGCACTTCTCACACACACACACAAACAGCTGAACAGGGTACTGTCACAGGCTGGCATGTTGGGAGTCCTAGTCCTCCACACTGGGCCCAGTGTTCAGTCTCTACTGGACTGCCAGTCACATCAGCCGCCCCTCTGCTTGCGTAGCTCTTCTTAGGTCACCATCTCTGTCTGCGGGCTTTGATTTGCGTACACACTCCTCTCTGCTCCTCTTCAGTTTCTACCTTCTGTTCCTTCGGGTCACTGACCCGCTTTCTCTCCCGCCCTCTTACCTTCACCTCTTCATCGCTTCCTAACCAGCTTTCGTTCGTTGTCCTGTCTGTTTGTGTCTGCCCCTCCAGGCAGCCACCCAGTTCAAAGCAAGTCTGGCGAAACTCATGGAGATCCTCATGTCGAAGGAGCCGTCGTACGTCCGCTGCATCAAGCCCAATGACGCCAAGCAAGCAGGTATGAAGTCAAGTTTTTGTTTTTTGCTTAGTATAGAATCCAGAAATGGTCCCACTTCTCCATTGTTTTAGGTCTATTTTGGCAAGTCTAACACTTACATGGGAGCAAATAATAGCTTTAATAGTTGTAATCTTATAAGCAACTGAATACCAAATTGTGACGATGAAATTGCAGCTAAATACTAGTCTAAAATTAAATATCACTGAATTTATAACATTAAAATGTTTTACTTTAAAAACTGTACTCGTGTGGTTTTTGAAAAGGTAATTTCAAGTGTTTGATATTTGAAAAAAACAATGTTCAAGTTGCTTCAATTCAAGCTGTCAAATTGTTCCTCTTGTGTCAACACACATTAGACACATAACTGACGGATTCAGTTCATTCTTGATTGATTATTTTTCATAGATCAGATGTTCAAGTTTGCATTTTGATGTCTGAATATGACCAATCAAATTTCCACGACATGTAGTGACGTACTCATGTGATTCAAATGATAATGGCTGTTATTTGTTGCTAAACACTCATAGTCTTCAATGGTTGAGCCCAGTTTTATGTAACAGTTCTTGTCAACACAGTTGAAGCAGCTTAGCTGCTTCTACAAGCTAATATTTTCCCAGGAACATCATGTTAATCCTGTGCTTTAGCTAAGACCAGCCAAAACAGTTTTTGGCTGCATGAGTGGCCGCAGTGGAACTCTCCGTGTGGTCGTCAGTATATCGGGCCGGCCTTTGTTTCTCTCCACAGTTGGCCTTTTGTTAGTTTCACACTGTTTCTCTGTCCTTTGTCACTCCTACTTCTTGTTGTTTAGCATTTACTGGTTTTCACTGGTTCATTTTGGTCCAACAGACTTTACATTTTTCGCAGACTGAGTTGATCCAGCTATCCATCTCTCTCTCTCCCACTTTCCCCCCCTCTCCTCCCGTCCCAGTTCGATTTGACGAGGTGTTGATCCGTCACCAGGTCAAGTACCTGGGGCTGATGGAGAATCTGAGGGTGAGGAGAGCTGGCTTTGCTTACAGACGGCGCTACGAGATCTTCCTGCAGAGGTGATCAGCTACTTGTCTTTTTATTTCTTATTTTTACCAGTAAGGTGCAATCACATGGAAGCACAGTATCAAGTGTATGTTCCCTTTCTTGTGTTCTGGTACACAACCGATATGATTTTCTCAATTTAGTCAAATTGTCCAGATTAGACATACAGAGCTACGCTGTACACGAGGAGACACAACAAGATGTGAAGTGAGAACATACTGAGTAAAGTATACAGGTTTCTTGGTCAACGCAGTGTTTGTTAGTTTACCCCACTCTACTTATTTGACTCATGGGTAACTGAAGTGCAATCGCCATCAAAGAAGTACTGATTTGGGCTTTTAACTGATCTTCTTGGTTTCAGGAAGGGTTCAGGATCAGTCCCCAGTCCTGTTAAAATATCCTGAGCTGATCCCCTACTAGCAAATTCATTGCTTTGAATAAGAGTGCCAGCTTTATTCCTAAACTATAAACCTAAATGAAATCAGTTTTAGTTAGTTAGTCTAGTTAGAAAAATGTTGTTAGTTTGTGCTCTAAACCTGGTTCCTTCTGTTGCTGTTCGTGTTTTCTTGTACTGTATTCTAGTATTTACTTGTGTTTTGTGTCTGTTCAGGTATAAGTCCCTGTGTCCAGACACATGGCCTAACTGGCAGGGGAAACTGTCTGATGGAGTGGCCACACTGGTCAAATACCTGGGATACAAGCCTGAGGAGTACAAACTGGGCAGGTCAGCAACACAATACCTAAGTGTATACTACTGTATAGTCAAATGGCTGTCTCAGATCATTTAGTACAAGCTTAAGAAGCAGCGTTAAACCTCATTATTTTTACATTTTTAAACTTGCTTTTCCTTCGTTGCCCGTTCTGATGTTTTATCCCTCTTCTTGACTCTGAACTGCTCTTAACCCTGTTTGTAAAGCACTATGAGTTGTAAATGTACCGTTACCTCAACCTTTTAGATCCAAAATCTTCATCCGTTTCCCAAAGACCTTGTTTGCCACCGAGGATGCATTGGAGACCAGGAAACACAGTCTTGGTGAGAGCCTCTGACACGACTCATGATTTGTGCTCAGTATGTTCAGAATCTCCACAGATTTAAACCATGTGTCTCCTTTCTCTCTTTGTCGCCCCACAGCCACCAAGCTGCAGGCAGGATGGAGAGGCTACCGCCAGAAGTCCAAATACCAAAAACTCAGAACCTCAGGTGAGGAAACTTCTTGTCACGCTCATCGTCACCGGGCTCATTTAGCATTTTCTCCAGTAAATGTCATTTTATAGTTTGCTGCAGCTACGATAACAATTTCTTTGCACGTATTTGGCATGTATTTGTTTGTGATTGCGTATGTCATGTGCCTTGCAGCTATTGCCATCCAGGCGTGGTGGAGAGGGATCCTGGCCAGGAGGAGAGCCCAGCACAGACGACAGGCTGCTAATACTATCCGCAGGTACTGGCCAGCAGATGGCACAATACACCCACTGTGTGATAAATATAAATACAGCTTACTCTGATGTCTGCTAACATGTGACTTTAGAAGGAGCATAATATGTACAGATGTTGTAATCCCTTTTAATTTCCTTTTCTAAATCTTAAATTCCACTCCTTGTCCAATACTCAGGTTCATCAAAGGCTTCATCTACCGCCACAGGGAGCGCTGTCCAGAGAACGAGTACTTCCTGGATTATGTGCGCTACTCCTTCCTCATGACGCTGCGGAGGAACCTGCCCAAGGACGTCCTGGACAAGAGCTGGCCGAATCCTCCGGCTGCTCTCACTGAGGTTGGGGCTACAGCACATGCTCATACACACACACACACATGTATGTAGGTCATCACTGTAATGCGCTTGACTTGAGTGACTGTGCCAACGGAGCTGTAAAAGGTTTACATAAACAACACCACTTTCTTCTGTGAGCACAGATAAAGGGGGAAATTAGGGTTTGACCATGTATGGTTAAAGCTTTAGACCTGTAGTGATATTTATAGATCAAACCTGATATTTTGTTTTGATATTCATATTAATATTTTAACTTTTTATGGTAAATAAAATGTCTGTTCCCTTGTTTAGATTTTGGAGACTAGGGAAACTCTCAGAAAATTTGATTAATTTAGGACACTATAATTCAGCATTCATTTATTTCAAATATATGTATCTACAAATACTGTCATTTTTTATGTTATCTAAAGAGTGTCAAGAAAAAAAGAAAAGACGGCTCACATATCCAGTATGTATTATGACTCCACACTGCCAGCGGAGCTAATGTGAAGACATTGTGTCTGTGTCTTTAGGCCTCAGAGCACTTGCGTAAGCTGTGCATGCAGAACATGGTGTGGAGCTACTGCAAGAAGATCAGTCCTGAGTGGAAACACCAGGTGAATATTGTCCCATCACCAGCCAAGACGCGCTGTTTGTAATCTGACTGTCGGGTTTTTGGTTTGCCGCCTCTTTCCTTTGCTCGTCGTTAAATCTGTCTTTAAATAGATGGAGCAGAAGATGATGGCCAGTGAGATCTTCAAGGACAAGAAGGACAACTACCCACAGAGCGTGCCCAAACTGTTTGTCGGCACCAGACTAAGTAAGACATGTTTCCTGCTACAACAAATTAGCTGTGAAACTTCTGCAGGCTTCCTATCGCATAGTATGTAAAAGACTTGAACAGCATGTCTCCACTCGTTCAGATGGTGAGGACATTAACCCCAAGGTGCTGCAGGCTCTGGGCAGTGAGAAGATGAAGGTTAGTCCAGCAAAGTCACAAACAAAGGGCAGTTTAAAAGCTGTCTTAAGTGTATTCATCAGCCGTTTTTTGACCATCATCCCTCTGTTCCCAGTATGCAGTGCCAGTCACCAAGTACGACCGAAAAGGCTACAAGGCTCGGCCCCGCCAGCTGCTGCTCACCTCCAACAGTGTCATTATCGTAGAGGAGGCCAAACTCAAGCAGCGTATCGACTACGGAGCTCTAAAAGGTCAGAGGTCAACTGCCGGTCATCATTTGCAAAAAGGGGTTGTTTCTTTTTCGAATGTGGACAGTTTTGGGTTCGTTACTCATTAAAATTGTCCTTCCCCTGCAGGTATCTCCGTCAGCTCTCTCAGCGACGGCCTGTTCGTTCTGCACGTGCCCAGTGACGACAACAAACAGAAGGTGAACCCAAGGATCTGTTGTAGATGAATCATGACAAATGAATAATAAAAAGAAAGTCATGTTGCTTTGTATAACTCTAAATGCGTTTTACTGTTTGATGGTTTCTTCCCAGGGAGACGTGATCCTGCAGAGTGACCATGTGATCGAGACCCTGACCAAGATTGGGATTTGTGCCGACAAAATAAACAGCATCAACATCAACCAGGGCAGGTGAGCAGCAGAGACACCCTGAACGTGCACTGTGCACTTGCCCTGTTTTTGTGTGTTTTTGTGTGTGTGTGTGTGTGTGTGTGTGCACTTCCATAATGCTAACAGCTGTATAGCACTCCTTAAAAGTAAATCTCTACTCCTACACTCTCAAGCATCTACAGGTGAAAAGTGGTAAAAAGCAGCGAGACATGTCTAACTATCCCTCTGTTCCTCCTCCAGTATAAAGTTTACAGTGGGTCAAGGGAAAGAAGGGATCATAGACTTCACGCCGGGATCAGAACTACTGGTGGCCAAGGCTAAGAACGGACACTTGTCTGTGGTGAGTCTGCTAAATCTTCCTCTAAAGTTTTTCTAAATTGAAAGCTATGCAAATACCTTTTATTTCCTTTGATGTTATTCAGTCGTAACTGACAGAACAGCACGAGATGTGCTTTTCAATGCCGTCCTATGTTAAGTTACCCATATAGTCTGGGATTATAAGGATTTACAATAGCAGCATCCAGTAGTTGATAAATTGCAATACTATTTAAAGCTGTACTATTGAATAATTTTATTTTAACGATGGGTCACATATCAGTGTCAAATGGGATAGGGGGGGCTAATGAATTATCACCTGACTGCAGTTCCCCTCAGTTCTACAGAGCCTTTTAGCCTCTTGTAGCTTGTTTGTTTTCAGCTTGTTTCCAGCAGCCGGCAGATGTTTTTCGAGGGAAAATGATTCGATACACCCACTATCAACTGTAGGCAGACAACGACAGCAACTAGCTGGTGACTGCAGTGGAGCATTTAGCAGCTAAACAGCCAGATATTTCCCCCAGGAGTTGGTGGAGACCAAAAACAGAGCTAAAAGGACAGTGAACATTTGTTTATGTAAAACTTCCCCGCTCACATTAAGCTGATTGAGAAAATAGGTTTTCAGGGCCTTTAGTGCACTGCCAACAAGTGGCAAAAATATCATTAATGCAACTTTAACATCTTTAAGTTTGACAATTTTGTTGACTGAACTATTTAAATAATTCTAATCTTACGAAGATGAGTTAGGTGTTTTTTTTCTTTGTAAAATCCTCCTGCACCAGACTGGAAATAATTCTCAAACCAGACTTCTGATAATAATTAATAATATTACTAGCTAGCTCTTTGTTGGGGTGGTGCTTGCGGGTTAGAGCTGTCTGGTTAATATTTAATTCTTACAAAACGCTCTTATCAGTCGAGATATTATTGTTGTGTTGCTTCACACATTACTTACTGAAGTTCCTGTTGTTGTGTGGTTACTTCCTGCTTCTGTCCAAAGAGTAGAAGTCACTCTGTTGACCTCCGATGCAATTTTATTTTATTTTCCCCCTCCATGTCTTCCAGACTGCTCCCAGACTGAACTCCAGATGATGGCCACTTTGACCACACACATACACCAGGACCTACTTACTGCTCACCTCTCCCATCCTCCAATCACACGACTGCAGACGTTGCTCTGCCTAAGCCAATCAGTTGCCAGCTGTCACTACACGGGTGGCATGTGCTTCCAATTAAAAAAAAAAAACAAAAACAAATAAAAATCCAGCAAAACTAATTGATATATTTATGTTTATATATTATATTTTTGGGATTAATACTGTTGCTGTTTGAAAATTCTGATTTTATATATGAGGCCAAGAAATAACTAATATTTAGGTGCATTTTTCTTGCACCATGTGTGTTTATTGTGCTTTATTTGGGAACATGACCAAGAAAATGATGAGGGAAGAGTCAGAATAAGAGACAAGAATGAGAAAAAGGGGATTGTTGTTGAGGAAAATCAGGGTTAGTTCTTGCCTGTTGCCTTTTTTTCCACCGTTTACTTTTTCTGCTTGACTCATAGCCTTGACTGTCTCCTTGACACTGCTTTTCCAACTGGGGTGAATGGCTTGGTATTGAAGCATGAAGGTGTGTAGAACAAGGGTGACAGTATGTAGGAGAGTTGTTGACGGGATCAGAGACGAGGAAGAACAACTTTTCAATCAAATGGTGATGCTTTGGCACCAAAAGGCTGGTTGTGTCAGACTGGCTCACTAAATCAGAATAAATAGTTGGATGTGCTACTGAATTTGTTTTTTTTTTAATCTGTTTGTGCTGTGTCAGAATAAGAAGGGAGCTTGTCATGATAGATTCACTACATTAAATAAACAGCTGTGTAGATGCTGCAAAAGGAACCAGGTATGTGAGAAAAGGCAAGAGAAAGGTGAAAAGAAAGAACGCAGCGGTCGTTTGCCTTGACCCCAGGTGTTTGTGCCTTTCCCCTTGACTAATTTATTCATTCTAAAGTGAGTTGAGCTGTATATTGATGTGTGAAAACCATGACACTCCGCACGAGAATGAGGCAAGTTAAGTGTAGATAGAAACCTGAATGTCCTCTGACGGAATGCTGTACAGCAGTCTTCCCTTGTTCAGAACAAAGTATCACGCTCTGACTTTGTCAACGGCCCCAGCATATATATATATATATATATATATATCTCTCTCGCTCTCGCTCTCTCTCTCTCGCTCTCTCGCTCTCTCTCTCTCTCTCTCTCTCTCTCTCTCTCTCTCTCTCTCTCTCTCTCACACCAGGGTTTGACCAGTATTTTTGAAGCTGCAATAACCTGTTTTTGTGTTAGTGTTGATGTTCAATAAAACGCTTTTCACAATGCTACGCCTTTGAAGCTGCAATTAGACCAAAATATGAGACTGAAACTGTGTTTAGCTCAAATACATGTGAAGGCCAAAAAACAGTGATATTGTCCAGATGTTTGACTGATTTAAATGTGACATTTTAAAAGCAACAGTTTGACATTTTGGGAAATCAGCTGGATCACTTTCTTGCCAAGAGTTAAGATTATTACAAGATTGATACCATCCTCGTGTCTGTAAGCTAAATAAGAAGCTAGCTTATTTTAGGGGGGGAACAGTTAGCTTTGCTCTATCCAAAGGTAAAACCCTAAACATTTTGATTATAATACAGATGAAAGAAACACAATTAAATGTGAATTATAGGGATTTAGAGGTGCTGGTATGCAGATAAGCTTTGAACAGAGCCAGGCTATCGGTTTCCACCTCTTTCCAGTGTTTATGCTAAGCTAAGCTCCAGCATCATGTTGAACACACAGATAGTCCTATCAATTTTCTCATTACCTCTCGGACAAAAAGGCGCATTAGTGCATTTTCCGAAGTGTCAAACTATTCCTTTAGTGCCAAGTATAAACATCCACAGTTTTTGCCCTTTTAACAATAGAAAAACTTCTGAAATACAGTAGCATCTAAATTGTCATGGGAACCTAATATCCTTCATTAACAGCAAAATATTTATTCATCCTTAACACCAGGTTATGGGTCTCCTATAGACCAGCTCTACAACAAAACACATCTCCGTCTACTCTGACCAAAGACTGACCCTGAAAAACTTGTGTTATTGAAAACTTTTGAGAGGAGCTCCAAAATGTTTCCAAGATTATTTTTGTTCTTTTCTCCAGACCTCGCTCAATGACAAAACTTTTTCTCTGCATGGCTCTGGGTGGCGAGGCGGGTGCAATATGGCGAGGCAGGACTGTGCGACCGCACTTACGAGATACTAGCCAAAGAACCTGTTGATTTATAGTGATTCTGTGTTGTACGATTTATATGATGTAATGATGTCAGTTCTGAATGTCGTCTTGTTTCTTTCAGGAGGGAGATCTGTATGTACAGTTTGTGTTCTGTGTTATAAATGTCAGATTCAAGCCAAGCGAGGTTTGATGTGAAACATTTGGGGAGGAAAAAGCTTTTAGTATTGTTTGTGAACGCAAACTTGTTAATGTGCCTTGTTGGATATAGCAATACAACAGATTAGAGTGGAATTAGAAGAGAAATACCTCCTTGAGTCTAGTCCCTGGCTGATGACGGGTGTCGGCCCATTTCTAAAAGTTTCCCAGCATCATCTAAAGGTCTCCACCCTGTTTGTGTATAAGCTTTATTCAAAACAAGTCCTGCGTTTGTCTGTTGATTTACAGACGCACTCCTGTTATCAGTCCTGACTTACTGTATGCACCACACCAATGTATAATTATGACAACACACTAAAAAAAAAAGATACTAAAGATTTGAAAAATAAATTTGAAAAGTAAATACAAACCGATGAATGGCTGTTAGTGGTTTCTTTCTTCGTTCCTGTTCAGCTGTGTGTGTGTGTGTGTGTGTGTGT
>NC_060166.1:8264875-8268829 GCF_021292245.1 Micropterus dolomieu
CTCTCTCTCTCTCTCTCTCTCTCTCTCTCTCTCTCTCTCTCTCTCTCTCACACCAGGGTTTGACCAGTATTTTTGAAGCTGCAATAACCTGTTTTTGTGTTAGTGTTGATGTTCAATAAAACGCTTTTCACAATGCTACGCCTTTGAAGCTGCAATTAGACCAAAATATGAGACTGAAACTGTGTTTAGCTCAAATACATGTGAAGGCCAAAAAACAGTGATATTGTCCAGATGTTTGACTGATTTAAATGTGACATTTTAAAAGCAACAGTTTGACATTTTGGGAAATCAGCTGGATCACTTTCTTGCCAAGAGTTAAGATTATTACAAGATTGATACCATCCTCGTGTCTGTAAGCTAAATAAGAAGCTAGCTTATTTTAGGGGGGGAACAGTTAGCTTTGCTCTATCCAAAGGTAAAACCCTAAACATTTTGATTATAATACAGATGAAAGAAACACAATTAAATGTGAATTATAGGGATTTAGAGGTGCTGGTATGCAGATAAGCTTTGAACAGAGCCAGGCTATCGGTTTCCACCTCTTTCCAGTGTTTATGCTAAGCTAAGCTCCAGCATCATGTTGAACACACAGATAGTCCTATCAATTTTCTCATTACCTCTCGGACAAAAAGGCGCATTAGTGCATTTTCCGAAGTGTCAAACTATTCCTTTAGTGCCAAGTATAAACATCCACAGTTTTTGCCCTTTTAACAATAGAAAAACTTCTGAAATACAGTAGCATCTAAATTGTCATGGGAACCTAATATCCTTCATTAACAGCAAAATATTTATTCATCCTTAACACCAGGTTATGGGTCTCCTATAGACCAGCTCTACAACAAAACACATCTCCGTCTACTCTGACCAAAGACTGACCCTGAAAAACTTGTGTTATTGAAAACTTTTGAGAGGAGCTCCAAAATGTTTCCAAGATTATTTTTGTTCTTTTCTCCAGACCTCGCTCAATGACAAAACTTTTTCTCTGCATGGCTCTGGGTGGCGAGGCGGGTGCAATATGGCGAGGCAGGACTGTGCGACCGCACTTACGAGATACTAGCCAAAGAACCTGTTGATTTATAGTGATTCTGTGTTGTACGATTTATATGATGTAATGATGTCAGTTCTGAATGTCGTCTTGTTTCTTTCAGGAGGGAGATCTGTATGTACAGTTTGTGTTCTGTGTTATAAATGTCAGATTCAAGCCAAGCGAGGTTTGATGTGAAACATTTGGGGAGGAAAAAGCTTTTAGTATTGTTTGTGAACGCAAACTTGTTAATGTGCCTTGTTGGATATAGCAATACAACAGATTAGAGTGGAATTAGAAGAGAAATACCTCCTTGAGTCTAGTCCCTGGCTGATGACGGGTGTCGGCCCATTTCTAAAAGTTTCCCAGCATCATCTAAAGGTCTCCACCCTGTTTGTGTATAAGCTTTATTCAAAACAAGTCCTGCGTTTGTCTGTTGATTTACAGACGCACTCCTGTTATCAGTCCTGACTTACTGTATGCACCACACCAATGTATAATTATGACAACACACTAAAAAAAAAAGATACTAAAGATTTGAAAAATAAATTTGAAAAGTAAATACAAACCGATGAATGGCTGTTAGTGGTTTCTTTCTTCGTTCCTGTTCAGCTGTGTGTGTGTGTGTGTGTGTGTGTTTGTGTCCTAGTGACTATTCAAATTTTTATTTTCTATGTATCAATGTTAATAACTCAATAATAACCTCTAAACTTTTGGGTATAAAGCGCTTTACACGACATGTCACATTCACCCAGTGCATGCACTGATGGCAAAGCTGCCCTGCAAGGTGTTAACTGCTCATCGGAAACAGAAACTAATCATTTTCACACTGATGTCACAAACAATTCGGGCTTCAGTATCTTGCTCAAGGATACTTCGACATGCAGACTGGAGGAGGATCAGACCGCCGACAGTGGACGACCCGCTCTCTCTCTCTCCCATAATAAAATAAAATGAATATTGGATGAGACAGTTAAAAAACAGTCTCTTCAGAAAGAGGCTCTGGTTTAGGGGCCTCTGACCCCTTGGGCCCCCGGATCTGTGCCCGGCAGTCCCGTGTTTTAATCCTTCAAAAGCGGTGGAATGTAACATTTACTAAGTACTGCACTTAAATACAGTTCTAAAGTATTTGTACTGTAGGCTACTTCCATTTTATTCAACCGTAGTTCTACTCCATACATTTATTTGACAGCTTGTTATTTTGCAGATAATATAATATATTTGCTACAGATGACAATGTGAAAACAATGTAAGAAGTGAGAGGGGTCGCTTGCAGTGATGAAAATACAGAGAAGGATCAGCTGAGTCTGCTGCTTCCACCTGCTTTGCCGAGCTTTATAGTGAGTTTCAGCTCATTGCTCATCTGTCCGGCTAAACTTTAAAGCTAACTTGTTGTGGTTCACTCTCACTGTTCTCATCCTTGGCAGCAGCATGCAGCTGTTTTCAGTTAAAAGGCTCTAAAAAAACGCTGAGTACACCACCCACTCAGTAGCAGACACATTTAGTGTGAGTACTTCTTCACTGTCCATCAGGCCTGCACAGTACAAACCCTCAGCATCCTACTTCAAAGCAGCCACTAGGTGTCGCCCCCCCCCCCAGTGGTTTTTGTTTACAACCCTTTCCACTGGACCATGTGAATCCTCCTCTCCTGTACTTCTAGGAATTTCAAGTTGGGCATGAAGTTAGAAGTAAACAGCGAGTCACCTCATATGTTGACAGGATTTATATGCAACTGTAGGTGCTGCAGTGCTTATAGAAGATCTATAGGCATTTGTCACACAGAGAAAACAAGGACTTGGGTAGCAGACTAGGCCACTAAATTATCAGAATAAATCAGAGCAAATACCCACTGAGGTTTTGAGACTTTTAACCCTGACACAGTCTTTCTCTTCTTTAAAAATAGCCTACTTGAAAGTCGACTATAGGACCATTTAAGCCCAGACAACATTCACCAAAAATGGTTCTGCAATTGTACGAGCCTAAATACCAATTTTGTTGTACTAAAGGCCATTTTAGGAGTGAGTTCTTTATCAATTACGGTGAATAACATAGAAAAACATCAAAACTACCTTTGTTTATATTCCCCATTCCCTCTGCCAAAGTTTCAGTGGCTTTATTGGATGTAGTTCTGTTTTTATAATAGCTACATAATAAAATGGAGTTCTGCATTTAATTATCGCATTGACTACTTTTCAAAGTAAAAGCTATCTTAAATAGCAAAGCGAACTGTCTCCCCAACAATTTTTCAGTGTTGAGAAACAACATACATGTAACATTGTCGCGCTCTGATTGGCTCCGGCCCGTCTCTAGCTCAGGCAGGGGCCAATAGGGAGGCGGTGTTGTTTGTGCACCGCTCCTGCGCTGCTATAAAACGGCAGCAATGAGGGATGAGACTGGAAAGAGCGATTCAAATAAGCCAAAGAGACTCTCCACAGGTGAATTTCCACCGCTGCTCTGTGTGTCGGGAGACATCTGAGGGACAGAAAGATTTGACCGAGGACGGAGAGTCTCTGTTGACTCCACAGACTCAGGTAGGCTGTCCGCACCAAGGATGCTCCACACCGGAGCTCTGACACACTGCACTGCACTGGAGGAGAGGCTGACTCATATTTTGGCGTGCATCATAGGAGGAATCACCATCTCACAATGACACAGTTAATCACAGGCATCATTTTTGCAGCAAAGTGCTCTCCTCCTTCTCCTTGAGCCTTTTCCTCTGTGTATTTCGTTTGTGTCATGGCTACAGAGAGGAAACTGAGGCTGCAACACTGTTATCAACTTTAAGACTATCTGTGTTTTTATCGACACAGCCATTGTCTCTGAGCATGTTGATTCTATAAATGTACTGCAAAACACACACAGCCGATTAGATTGGATGAGATCAAGCGGAATTGTTACACTTGTTTCTTTCATTTCACCATGAAGACCGA
>NC_060166.1:8268929-8316217 GCF_021292245.1 Micropterus dolomieu
GGCCTGCACAGTACAAACCCTCAGCATCCTACTTCAAAGCAGCCACTAGGTGTCGCCCCCCCCCCCAGTGGTTTTTGTTTACAACCCTTTCCACTGGACCATGTGAATCCTCCTCTCCTGTACTTCTAGGAATTTCAAGTTGGGCATGAAGTTAGAAGTAAACAGCGAGTCACCTCATATGTTGACAGGATTTATATGCAACTGTAGGTGCTGCAGTGCTTATAGAAGATCTATAGGCATTTGTCACACAGAGAAAACAAGGACTTGGGTAGCAGACTAGGCCACTAAATTATCAGAATAAATCAGAGCAAATACCCACTGAGGTTTTGAGACTTTTAACCCTGACACAGTCTTTCTCTTCTTTAAAAATAGCCTACTTGAAAGTCGACTATAGGACCATTTAAGCCCAGACAACATTCACCAAAAATGGTTCTGCAATTGTACGAGCCTAAATACCAATTTTGTTGTACTAAAGGCCATTTTAGGAGTGAGTTCTTTATCAATTACGGTGAATAACATAGAAAAACATCAAAACTACCTTTGTTTATATTCCCCATTCCCTCTGCCAAAGTTTCAGTGGCTTTATTGGATGTAGTTCTGTTTTTATAATAGCTACATAATAAAATGGAGTTCTGCATTTAATTATCGCATTGACTACTTTTCAAAGTAAAAGCTATCTTAAATAGCAAAGCGAACTGTCTCCCCAACAATTTTTCAGTGTTGAGAAACAACATACATGTAACATTGTCGCGCTCTGATTGGCTCCGGCCCGTCTCTAGCTCAGGCAGGGGCCAATAGGGAGGCGGTGTTGTTTGTGCACCGCTCCTGCGCTGCTATAAAACGGCAGCAATGAGGGATGAGACTGGAAAGAGCGATTCAAATAAGCCAAAGAGACTCTCCACAGGTGAATTTCCACCGCTGCTCTGTGTGTCGGGAGACATCTGAGGGACAGAAAGATTTGACCGAGGACGGAGAGTCTCTGTTGACTCCACAGACTCAGGTAGGCTGTCCGCACCAAGGATGCTCCACACCGGAGCTCTGACACACTGCACTGCACTGGAGGAGAGGCTGACTCATATTTTGGCGTGCATCATAGGAGGAATCACCATCTCACAATGACACAGTTAATCACAGGCATCATTTTTGCAGCAAAGTGCTCTCCTCCTTCTCCTTGAGCCTTTTCCTCTGTGTATTTCGTTTGTGTCATGGCTACAGAGAGGAAACTGAGGCTGCAACACTGTTATCAACTTTAAGACTATCTGTGTTTTTATCGACACAGCCATTGTCTCTGAGCATGTTGATTCTATAAATGTACTGCAAAACACACACAGCCGATTAGATTGGATGAGATCAAGCGGAATTGTTACACTTGTTTCTTTCATTTCACCATGAAGACCGATCGCTTCTTCCGTTTCCCTTTATTTTGCTCGGGCACAGGGATGCCAGTCGAGCATGTAGTCAGCGGCTGCATGAAAGTTTCTTTCTTTTAATTGCTAAAGGAAATCCCGCTCGAGCTCACAGAAACAGTTGGGAGGCAGCAGAATAACAGCCGAGACTCTTGTATGTGGACGCTTTTTGTTGCCAGTTGGCGTCTAGTTAACTGTCTTTGTTTCAGCAGCTTAATGGTAATTTCCCGTGCTGTTGTTGATACTGAACAGCTGAGCGCCTCTTGTGTAGATGTGCGTCAAGTCACGGAGAAAGGTGCCGGATAAATCCGGAAAAGTGCAGGGGTTACCTTCAAAATAAAAGCACAACAACACGTTGCGAAAACCATCCAGTTTGTTAAGGCGTCAGGACCTTTGTCTTTTTTCAGACTCAGGTTTCAGTGCATTCGGCTAATATAATGTGAAACGTACTGCATCAATTACGTTCATCACTTTTATTAGCCTAATATACGTACAGATAGGCTACGGGTAGTTCTATAGCTTATCCTACTAAGCTGCTGCATTTTGTTGCCTGTAGACGTAGTTTTATCTTCTTTTTTCATTACTTTCTTGATTATGATCATGCAAAGTTCAATGTATGGGAAACTGAAAGGTAAAGGGGCTGTCATATCTACATTGGCACTTTTATCTGACTCGCTAAGCCTCGTAAGTTAGCGACATTCATTAGACTTTTACTTTGAAACCAGCAACCGGAACTGCGATGTTTTTTTCTGGCTAACTTGACTGTGCGGAGAGATGCAGATTGGGGTGGGGTGGGGGGGGTTTTGTGCGGTTGATTTCAGTCCAGTTCAGACCAGTTCTAGCATTGCTCTTCATTCACCGCAATATACTTTGTCTTATTGTTCGCAGTGAGACGATCTGCGGATCAGCTCCTCAAAAACACACGAAATCCAAGTGAAGTCTGGACAGCGCGAGTCACGTCATATTTTTCACGGTCCTCAGTGCTGGAGGCGATGAGTGACATCAACTTTCTATTCAGACAAAAGCAGCAGGCTATCCGAAGTAGTATGGCAGATATTACCAGAAGGCCAAAATAACCCACTGAGATCCAATAAATAAAAATAGCTGCTTCAATTCAAGTCAGGTTGCCTCTGCACAATCTTAAAGCGCGTCACAATCCCCACATTACACTAGAAATAGCACATTTTTTATTCACGTTATAAATAGGTTCATTATCTTGTTCGTTTTTTTGCAGTTGCCTAAAGTTTAGACTATGTATTTTAGATATTCGGGTTTTATTTGAATTAGTCGGCATTTTTATTTACAGTGTTCCAGTATTTTATTATTTGTATGTTTATTTGTTTATATGTTTTTTGATGTGATGTGTAATGAACCTAATCATTAGCACAGTGTAAAGAGGCCACAACGGAAAGTGTCTCAGGTCAGACAGGCAGCTGCACGCGCGCTGACAGCCAGATGACACAGAAAAGCTCGCGCCGCACTGGTTCGAACCGGCTGGATCTCGCGCTGCATTCACGTGCAGTTGAGTTTTCTGTAAACAAAAATCTTGTTTTTACCAAAGTAGCTTTGTCACAGTCGACACCCACTTAAACAGTTTTCTATTTTCATACAAACAAAGAGAAACCCAGCAGGGCGTTTAATTTAAATGTGAAAGCTCAACAGAAACAACACGTTCTTGTAACAAAGAGCCCTCAGTAGGTTTCCCTCACAGGGACTGAATGCAACATCAACCTCACGTGTAGCTGCTGCACGAGCTATGTCACTGGCAGCCTATAGCAGAAGACTTGTTAAACCCTTAAGCCAATCAGATATGTCAGGGGGCGGGAGTTTTTAATATTTGTAGGAGGGATTTGTGCACTTCAGCTGTTTCCTGTTTGTGGGAGTCTTCCTCTAGACCACCAACACCTCAACCACCACCATCATCATCATCATCATCATCATCATCATCATCAGGCAAAAACAAAGACATGTAGAGGAGCCTATAGATCAGGCCCAGAGAGTCTTCCAAAACGCTTTATTGTGAAATCAAGCACCTCTGAATCAGAATCAGCTTCAAATGCAAAGTAGGCCTATGTGTACACATAGCCTACAAGGAATTTGATTCTGGTTTTAAGATACTCTCACAGTTACACACAGATCCAAGAACAATGTTCAGGAAGACAAGCAGCTAAACGACAAGGACAACAAAGCAGAGTGAAAAAGGAAACATTATGACCATACAAGCAATTAAAAAAACAGATGCATACAGTAGGCCTATATATAAAATGACCACTACAACATATAATGTCTATTTTCAAGTCAACTGTTGCTGTAAATTGTAAATAAGAATGGGTGCAGAGGACTGCAGACATGTAAGACTGTTAGTTTATGGTATATAATAAATGATCTGTAATAAGTTCCAGTGAGAACCAAAAAAGGAATACAGCATTGCATTTTCATGCATGCAATTTGCTAGTCTGTAGAATATTTAACCCCAGAAGAATCCTTAATATTATGGTCATCTTCTCATCACTACCCCCCCCTACCCTGTCTTGTCTTCCAGGCTCCAGCAGCCTCCCTCACCTCCCGTCAGGCCAGTGAAGTGCTGCCTCCCGATCCAGCAGAGATGGCTCCCACCCTGGCCACTGCTTTCTCCCGCCGCTGGTGGATGGCGGTGACGGCGGTCATAGAGAACTTGCTTTTTTCTGCTGTGCTGCTGGGCTGGGGATCCCTGCTCATCATGCTCAAGTCTGAGGGCTTCTACTCCTACCTGTGCAGAGGACTGGGTGAGTCAGCTTTACATGGGTTGTCATATTTTACAAAGCTGGGGGAGGTGATGTGGGGATTTCAGAAGGGTTTAGATGAGGGAGGCAGCAGAACTGTTTGACCCCATTAGTAGTGGAAAGTACCTCAGCACATGTACTTAAGTACTGTTCTTTAGTACAAAAATAAGCTTAGAAAATACACTGCATTGTTCAACATTCAGCTGTTGCTTCCCTCTAAACTTCTCAGGTGGTTTAACTTAAATAATGAAAACCCAAAAGAGGTATAATTATCCAATATTTCACATAAAGATTTGATAATGAAGATTCAATTTGCATAACAGAACATTTTTTTTATTCTTACCCCATTAATTATCTCACGACCCTTCAGATTTATCTGGTGACCCTTTAGAGGGGGCCTGACCCCTAGGTTGCGAGTCACCGGACTAAAAATACCCAACTGTATATAAAGTAGTTATAGCAGTAAAATGCTACTCATTGTTACTGCTACATTGTTGCACCAGTATTAACAGTTTAATAATTAATATACAATAATATGTCACAGGTAATTTTACTGCAGAACGAGTACTTTTACTTCTGATACATTTGGCTGATAATACTTCTGTACTTCTACATAATTAGGATTATTAATGCAACACGTTTACTAGTAGGGTAAGTGTTTTTACATTGTTGTACTGGTACTTTTAGAGTACTTCACCGTTTTAGCTCACTGACAGTTCAAAATCAGCTGATAGCAGCTAATGCAGGTTGAAGCCTCAATCAGAGATGAGGAGCGGACTGCAGAGGTCCACTAAGCTCATTTCTTTCTCTCTCCTTTAGATTACGTGTATTTTAGTTAATCATACTGGAAACTGTAATTGTAAATCTCATGAACGACTCGCTATACTGTTACCACTACTTTTGCTAACATACTTGTCATGCAGATAAACTACACATAGCTCATCTTGAGCTCTAACAGTCAAAAACAGCCAAATTCTGGGCTTTTTGGATTTAGTCAGAGTTTGAACGGGATGTTAATGTGATGACCTTGCATGATGACTCCCTGAGTATCTCTGAGCTGCTGAGAAACCAAAAGCTTTCAACAAACTGATTGCACCACCCCTGGGTACTTTTTTGCTGAGTGGGTGTGGTGGACTTGGAGATTTAAAGATATGCAAACAAGCGTACTAAATGCTTCTCCGGGGGGTGTTCAGGTTTCATCTTAAAAACAGCCTCAACCTCTTAGTATTCTACACTTCTCATTCATATGAGTGTTATTGCCTTGGCAAGGACAGCGACCTTTGACAGAAGCACCTACCTGCGTATTAGTAAACACGCTGAATCCTTATTGATCCGACAGTTGGGATTTCCTCACGGAGAACAAGTCAATATGCCAGCGGCAGGCAGGCAGGATCTGAATAATTTTCAAAAGCAGCGTTGAAGTGCTCCTGCACAACAAGAGACGGATCAGATTAGGTTGTTTTATCATTATTTGATTCTCCTCTGTGATCAAAGGCGATGCAGCTGTGTTTTTATGACACAAAATTGCTTTGGCTTGGAATATCTAATCACACGAGGACTTCGGTTCCCCCTAGTCAGGATTAGGTAACCACTCATTGTCACAGTAGCAACATACTGCAGGTCAGATTAAACAGAACGGCTACAATAAACCAAAACGACGGTTCACCATCAGTGGGGTTTGGAGTTGCCTCCTTTGCCAGGCAGCGGATGGTGAATGTGAATGAGACCATTCATCCCTTCATCCTCCACAGTGACTATCGCACAAGCTGTTTTCTGACTTTTCTGTCTTTGATCCTCAGATTGTGTCTCTGTCTGCGTGTCGCCCTCTTAGTATCCTACGGAGGAGCAGTGATGAAAGCCTTGCAGGGTACATTTGTGCATGTGAAGCCTTTTTGATGGTTTCGTCGCTCTCTCCGCATTCACTCACACCATCACATGAGCCTGTCTGAGAGCACTGATTTTCACTGCGCGTAAAACATTACCGCAGGTGTGGCATTAACTGCTCGGAGAAAGCTCTCCTTTCTCTGTCTACCAGTGGATACAGCACTTGTAAACTAACGTGAAAGAAAGCTGATGCTCCGCTTTATTGTTGATTATTTGATTGGATTAGGTTTTAGGGTTCTTGCCACTGACTCAGCTCCTTCCACAGTGACCCGACCCCAGCCTCGTCACTTCCCGTCCCCGCTCTCTAACCGGCTCCTTTGTGTTAAATCAACAGTTTTGGTGTTTACTTGTAGTGTAGCGTGTAGAGAAGTGTGGAATCAGGTCAAGAAGGCGCAACATCTGTTGATGTTGTTGTGTGTCTTTTCTCACAATGGAGTCAATGTGTGTGTCCTCAGGGCAAAATATGTGCAAACATGTCCCATTATCCTGCTTCTAGTGCGCAAAGGAGCTGTCTGCAATCATTATCAGGTTTAAATGCCGTTCAATTTTGAGATTGTGGTAAACCACTGTGCTTGCCTTTACAGTCTGAATTAAAGAAGGGTTCAGATTTAACATTTCTTAAATTCATTTCATACTAAAAACGTTTTCATTTTCTGTGATTTCCACCTAATGTGATTAACTCATTAGCTTTGGCTGAACTGAAATGTGTTTTTGCACAGAACAAGGACTGCATATATTGTGTCTCATCTGATACATTAGAACTACACAAGGAATGGATCTCTTCTTGGCCAGTAGTGACAATAGGAACAAGTACCACAACTAAAAATGTGTTTTAATGTGAGTGTTGTTTTTGGTACAGAAAAACATGACCCAATTCTTTAATAAAGTTCCGCTTTTTCCAGAGTTTTTAGCTTAAACTTTTCTGATTACCCTGGAGACTTGAGGGATGCTTCTGAAATTGTTCCCTCATTTGCTATTCACTGTTTGCTGATGAAGACTTCAGAATATGGGACTCATATTTGGACTTCATCCATGGTTAGTGATCAGTATGAAAACCTCTGCATTCCCCACTCTCTGAATCAGGTTTTTTTTCCTGTAATTGTCATCTGTCTGTATGTGAAAACGACCTGTTGCAGAATTCTATGAATGCTAAGTCTTAAATCGCGCTCTACCCACTGAGCGCAGCATTGTTGGGCCTATGATAGACAGTTTTATGACATCACTTGAGGCAGTTTCTCTCACAAAAAGTTCTCTACAACATTTTTCACATATGCAGTACTACTCTCCAACACCTGTACACAGACTTTCATGTGTAAATAAATGTAAATTTTCACACTGTGCCTCAGTTTTAAAGAACGTGTCCTTCCTCGCATTAGTGAAACTCTGCTGTTGCTCGGTTCACATGAACTGCCCACAGTTGTGGTTGTAGTTGCTCTGGTGGGGGGAAGTGTGTGTATGTGTCAGTGTGTTACACGGTGCGAGAAAGGTGTACATTACTTTGTGTAACTCATCAAACCGCTCTCACCTCCCCTTTTCTTTTCTCACAACTCGGCCTGTCAGCGTTGTTATTTTGCTGAGCTTCTTCAGGTTGTTTCTGAAAGATAAAGTTTGTGTGTGTTGTCACTGTTTGCTCTGTCACTAGAAAAGCTTGATTGTGGCCAGTGTGAAAACAATGTACCTCATTGCCTAGAGGAGGAGGATTTTTAAAGTGGCTGTTTTTCTGTTCTCGTTTCCTCAAATGCTCGTTGTGTATCCACTTGTCATGTGGATCATGTTGCCCTGAGGCTGATAAATAAAACCTTCTAACCGTCACTTGACCTCATCACCATACACATTAATGACTGCATCCTTCTCCTTATATAAGCGGCCTACGATCATGATGAACAGAGCCTCCATCTGAGAGATCACTGCCTACTAATTCTTTGTTGATATGAACGCTAATACATGGATGAGGTTTGTGGCTGTAGGATCCAACAGCATTACTCCTCCTAACATCCCCTGTGTTTAATCAGTGTATTTATATGCTGATAATCAGGTTGAGTTGTGTGTCTTGGTGCTATCTACAGGTAAATAAAGGGACAACTATGGGGCCAAGGAAACAAAGCTGTTAGTGCATGCTGGTAATCATTAAACCAAATGACTCTGTAGGAAGTGAGTCTGTTTGACATCAGCTGCACGTATAGGGGAAGCTTATAGAAGGAGTGGCTTAGAAAAATTTGACGAAACATATACACAAAATGGCGTGGACATGAATGAGAAACACTCTCTGAAGGACAGCAGGGATACAGGAACACACGGTGTGATCTATCAGGAAGGACTTTCACAGAAGCCAGCCTTTACAGTGTATTTGTGTGTGTGTGTGTGTGTGTGTGTGTGTGTGTGTGTGTGTGTGTGTGTGTGTGTTGTCCGGCTCTTCCCTTATTGACTCAGGTTTGCTGCAGCCAGTTAGTCAGCAGGTGGGGGGGAGCGACGCTGCTATCTTCTGTTAGTCTAAGATAATCTCCATATTGACAGAAAGCTTTGATCACAAAGGGTTTTTGAAAGCTCATTCCAAAGCCCATATATTTGAGTTTTAGACAAGAACCCCCGACGGTGTTGGTTGGAGTTGGCACAAAATGTTGTACAGACATTCATGTTCCCCTCAAGATCAATTGTAAATACTTTGGTGACTCTCACTCCTAATGGTAAAGCTAGGGTAGGCGACGTTGGAGAAACTTGCAAGAGACAGATTTTGAAACGATCCAACCGAAACCACTCCCCCCAAAACACTGGGCTGGGCTTTTTACAGCCCTGTGAGAGCATCCTATAGAGGATTTTTATTAGTAGTAGTATTTGATTTATTGATTGTTGTCGGGATGTAGAGAGAATTTCAACGAATCTAACAAAAAATCCTTATGAGATACATTACCTACCCCAGCTGTAAGCTGGCTCAACAGTGTCAGAAATCAACATCACATACCCCTTTAAGATCACAGTGGGAAAGCAGATTTTTACTTCTGTTGTTTATATGAGGCAGCAGAGACTGTAGCTGCTGTTGTCGACTTGCCCCCAGGACTGAAATGAAGAAAACACTCTGATGACTAAGTCCTTTATACCGCCTCCTCCAGACTTAAAATATGTGGAAACTGCTGAGTCTGTCTGTGGCACTTTGAGCAAAAACAAGTCAAGGTGAGTGAGGAGTTGTGTCCCTCCTCTTTGTCACCTGTCAGCTGATACCAGCAGAGTTTTACCAGAGGCAACAGTGTAAAAGAGCACAACGATAAAATTAGACTCCACATGTTTACCACTGATTCAGCAGGAGGCAGTCTGTTCGGTATCTGTCTGTGTGAAACTGTTACAGTTACCCCCCACCACCTCCTCATGGAGTTTCCCTCCACTATGCAGGGGTTCAGTTGTGACTATTTCTGGCACCTGTTTACCCTGGATTGTTGTTGTTTTGCCTCCAGTTTTGTTTACGTGACCTTTTATGAGTCTCCTGGCTTTTCGGTCAGCAGCTCAGCTCTCAGAGAGGGAGGGGTAGATCTAGAAGCTCAGACCTCAGAGAGCAACATTAGAAACTGAGCTCCCTTGAAATACCAAGAAGGCATTTATTTTAGACCACACAGAAATCTCTAGAATGATTGAGCAAGTCAGCAGGTTCTTTTCCGGTTATGTTTCATAATCACATTTAAAGCTCATATATGCCTGTTTATTCATGTAAAAACACGCTCATAGCCTTGATTAACCCTATTTATCTAAGGGATAATCTGAAGTGTCAAACATCTGGTTCACTTGAGTGTGTAGTGTGCACATAATATTATGATGTTACCGAATCACAAGGTGGTGGAAGGTGAAGTTATTATATTATTGTCATCTGAAATCACCATATACCTGCAGTGTGCAGCTTTCAGAAAAGAAATCCAGCTTTAAAAAACTGACAGTCTAAATCTTAGTCATTTCCTCTCTTTGCTCTTCTTTTCCATCCAGAAAACAGCTCAAGCCTCAACTTCTCCAACATGTCCACCTCCGCGCCTCCTGATTCGGAGGAGTACCTGGACATGAATGGCTGGCCCATCTGTAAGGACCAGGACGAAATGCTGAACCTGGCATTCACTGTGGGCTCCTTCCTGCTGTCTGCCATCACCCTGCCCATGGGCATTGTCATGGACAAATATGGTCCACGGAAGCTACGACTTCTGGGAAGGTAAGGCTTGAGAAGTAGTAAGTGTAATATTGTTTGCTTTATTTGTTGCCTCATTCATACATTACCCATTGCTTTGTGTTCCCAGTGCCTGCTTTGCCTTCTCCTGCCTCCTCATCGCCTACGGTGCCAGTGATCCCAACAGTAAGTATCCTTACTCATGTCACCGCACATACATCGTGCCTCACACACTGCTCTCAGTCATGTTGCTTTTGTAGGCGAGCCACAGTGTACAGCATATTTCCCCGCAGACACATACAGCGTATCGATGCAGTGGTGACACTTTAATCAATTCGGTAGGGTGTGTGGGAGTTGCCTTGCGTCAGCTGGGTAACCAAATCAGAGTTTTGTCACTAATCTGCTCTTCCTCCTGCAGATCTGTCCATCCTGATCTTCTTTGCTTTGGCGATGAATGGGTTTGGAGGCATGTGCATGACCTTCACTTCTCTGACGGTGAGTAGGAACGCTTTAAGATTGCAGAACTTATTTTATATTATCTCTGTGTATAGCTGATGCCTGCTTTCACTGCGTCAAATGATGCTACTTATGCCCCAATAATTTTATTTTTGTCAGGGATATTTAACACCAAAATATTTGACCAAACTCGTTCATTTCAATGGAAGTGCTGTGATCGGTAGATTTGCCTAAGAAGGCGAAGTAAATCTGCACAGGACCTTTATGTGGTGTTCAACGGTGGTGAACTTAGGCATGCAAATTGGTGCTGTTGACAAATAGCAAACCATCTTGACAGTGCTGACATTTGAGGAAATGGAGAGCCAGGGAGGCCAAAATGGAGAAAGCTATAATATTACTTATGTAATCATCTAATTTTATACAACCCTACTCCGCTACAGCTCTACATAACATATAAATATAAGTATAACACAAACATATATATTTTCACTTATTGCCTGGTTAGTGATGAGTTAGCTAGCTTCCTAACTGGAAGCAGGCCAGCTAGCTGAGCGCAAAATCAACATATTTTGCCTGGCTATTGTCAGCATGCTACAGCTGGCTAGCATGTTAGCAGTTAGCTGGAAAGGCACAGTAGCTAACAAGTCCTGCAACTCACCAAGCTTCTTCACAACTCTTTTGCAAGGACACAAAAATACATTTCTTGGTAGCCTACGACTTTCTCTCATGACCTGACACAAAATCACTTAAATGAGGTTCATACTTGGTTTATTTAGTGAGTGACAACATCCTCAGCAGGATGCAGTCAACACTGAATAACAGAAAGCCTCTAATACAATGTCAGTGTCAGCAAACCAGAATAGCACAGTATATAAATTTGAGATGAGGGGAAATGAAATGAGTGATAGCATCAGACACTGATGGAGAGAGGACGAAACAAGAGGGTAAGTGAGATAGAGAGAGATGGGCAGACAGACATGATGCCTCTGCATCAGAGAGAGGGAACATTTGAAAAAGATGGACGAAGGGGGAGACAGACAGAGATGGCTGAGCAGTTGACAGGAGACTACTGGGACGAAAGGATGAGCAGTGATGTGGCGAAGAGGGACGGACGGAGTGGATATGGACAGACAGTGGTCAGGATGATCTCATCAGCCCGACAAAGTGCTGCATCACAGGGATGTGAGAGAGAGACATAAGCAGAGAGTGGTTTAAAGAGAAGCAAGTCTGTGTTAGTCATTTATTATTCACTCCCGTGCTGCTTCTCTGGCTGGGAGCCAAAAAAAGACCTCTCCTCATTACTATTTCAGCCACCCAAGGACACATGAATCCCTTGTGTTTCGACTATAGATGTGTGATTGTTCTAACAACACAATAGAGTGTGTATTGAAAATACATTTTTAGGGTTCAGCTGGTGTCTGTTTTACGCAAACTGAGGGGTACAGTTTCTACGATAACCATGTCACCAAACTGCATCATTAGCCATTAGATCAGAGGGGGAATGTTCAGTATGTGAGTGACTTTGTCAACGCCTGCTAGATATTTCTTTACAACAGTGTTGCTAACTGCCTGTCACTGAGGAGTCAAACAGGAAACAGCAACAGGGGAACTGAGTGTGCATTTGTGTTTGCATGTGCATCTCCACCCATGCTTCGCTGTTTCCTATTCAGGCTGCCTACTGGGACCCTTACTGACGCACACACACATACACAAAGAAAGAAGTTGCTCAGCTGGTTTCATCCCACTGCATCCCCCACTCAAACCTTTCAGTCTAGTCTCTGCCTGGTTGTTTTTGTCGTCTCTAGTTTCAGCTGCTCTCCCTCAGCAGGGCTGGACCTGTATGTTACTGTATATCAACACCGTCTCAGCCTGTGTGTGTGTGTGTGTGTGTGTGTGTGTGTTGTTTTAGCTGCGGACCGCCTCTAACCTACAGTGGGCTTCGTTACAGCTCCCTGCAGGCCTCCACAAATGTTACTGCCTCAGTCTGTGTGTGTGTGTGTGTCAAGGTATCTGCAGGGGTCTTGAATAGTCTTACCTCTGAAGGTATTAAAACATCTTTTATTTACAAAACTCTTGAATCTACAAAATGTTTGCAGGCTGTCGGGACACATTACATGCACACTCCACTGACAGTGGCCTTTTTGTGCAGTTTCAGTCAGCACCATCAGACCTATACAGAAAAACATTGTCACTACTGCTAGCTACAGTAGCTAGGAAGCTAATTACCGCACAATGGATGACTGTTCATTTCAGCAAAAACTCCATGTTAATAAATTTTAATTAGCTTTTCATTTTGTGCTGCTTATCCTGGTCCAATTCTATGTGTTATTAAAAATGTCTTAAGTCTTAAATTGGTAAAACATGCTAATACCCTGGTCTGTGTGTGTGACAGAGAGAGGAAGTGTTATTGTGTGGATGCCTTCCCTCTCCCTGCTTTTTCTGCAGTCTCTGGTTCAACAGTTGTTACCAAGGAAAATAATTATTTTAAGAAACCTGTAACCTTTGTTTCTCAGGGCGTAAAAAGCTCTGAGGCAGCATCTCGGGCATCAGGTGTCATTGAAACTCAGGTTGACCCACCAAATTCTGTCTTTCTTTGTCTCTGCTCCTGTGTTGCTCTCTTCTAATAAGATCAGTGGACAGTTAGGCTCCTTCCACTCTTTCCCTGTTATTTCTTTATCTATCTTTGCTTCATTTCCTCATTCTCTCCTGTGGATGCACACTCAGCACTCTGTGTCCCTGCTATGGAAAACAGGGAGTGAAGCCATGAGTAAAGCTGAGGAGAAGAGGGGGCGGTGATTTATTCCCTTTCTGCTCTTCATTCCTCACGTTCTTTGCTTGTAAACAGCTTCACGTTACAGAGAGTCTTTTCACATGAAATGTTCCCGAACAGGCCCCTCTACATACACTTCTATACATATATCCACACCAACAGGCAGAAGCTCCTCCTCCTTGTTCTTCATGTAGTTCGTGGCACGTGTTGGAGCCTCCTCTGTTTCCTGGGTTTGGTCTTCCAGTCTGAAGCTCTGTTCGCTGCCCTAATCTACTTTTATGTTGGATGCCTTGAAATGTGTATTTCCTCTGTTCCCATCTGGGAACACTCTTACAGGCTCGCTTACTGATTCCCTGCGTGAAACAGTCAACAAACTGGCCACAGATGCAATTTTTAGCTGAGAAATCTATATGTTCTGCACATCTTTCCCCCTGATGACTGAAACATGTAGGGCTGACAGGGCTGAAGGAGAAAAAAAGGAGTGGTTTCTTGTATTCTACTCGGTGAAAAGCCAGTGAGCTCAGTCTGTGGGCTATTTTGACTATGCCAAAGATGACAGGGTGAGATGGAGGAAGTACAGTATATGCTCTGTTTGCTGCACATGGCCACATGAAATGAAGGGAAGGGAGATTTGGGGAGGAAAAAAAGATGAATGAATGCCAAAGGTCAAGAGTTTCTCAGTAATTTGAGATAGGCGCTAGTCAGACAGAGCAGCAGTTGCTGATGTCAGGCCCATGTGGATGTGGCTTTGTGTAGCTGTGTGAATTTCTGTTCGAGGTGGTTGCTGGATCTAGGTTTTAGGGGTTTCTGTGTAGCTCGGATGACTTTAAATCCCTTCCAGACACAGAGAGGTCTTAGCACTCATTCAGAGACATCTCCACCCTACCAACAATTTGTTTTTGGCGTGAAGGTCAACTGGTTTCAGTCCAAAATAGATCGGCCTTCAAAATATTGGACTCATAATAGCAGAGAGCTACCGATGACGTCAGGTCAATGGTGGTATGCAGTCTGGTGTGCATCAGCTGGTGTTTGCTAATCTTACAGACCACTTGGCTGCTCTTTATGATGGATGGAGTCCTATCGTGTGTGTCAGGAGAGGGCCGGTCAGAGCTGGTTCTCAGTGGTCCAGGCAAATGAAGTTTCCACTTGCTGCAGCAAACCCTCTTCCTTCTTTCATTTCTCTCTTTTTTTTCTGAAACGGCTCAATCCAGTTTTTATGCTCAGCATGTTTCTCACACCCTTGGCCTCTTTGTCATCTGACACATTAGTGTTCACATTTACACTTTCAACACTAAGCACATACTCTTAGTGACGTTTGCAGTCACAGGGGAAACTTAATTAAGCAAGTATCTAAACTAGTTGGGGAAAAGCTAGAGTCCTGTTTTTTTCATAAAATAACAGTACAACATCAGAAGTTTAGGGTCCTCCAGACTTATCTTACACTTCATTCAAAAATCAAAAACATTACATATCACATTTACATCTTATTACACACAGAAAATGTTCGCAATGAAGAAATTAAAACAAGACAGACTCAGACTGTAGAAGCAAGCAACTATACTCATGAATAAGTGGGTCACATGGTGTACAGTGTACACAGCATTCATCTCATTTCCCTGCACTGACTGCAGTCAGCACTCTCACTCAAACAAAATCGAATCACAGCTGAACAGGTTTCAACAGGCCAATATGGTGACTTGAAGTAACAATTTCTACAGGATTAACAAGAGTCTACTGCCATTGAACTCAGTTTTATTTATATAGCACCAGTTCATAAGAAAAAGTGACAGTGGCAGAACCTGGATGATACTATAATAGAATTATAGTAATGGTAGTGGTAATAGTACAAATATCAATAAAAATAATGATAGTCATAATAATAATAATAGAAATTGTAGTCAGGCACAGTGGTGCTTTGAGCTAAATGCTAATGTCAGCATGCTAACATGCTCACAATGACAATGTGATTATGCTTTAGCAGCTTTAATGTTTACCATGTTCACCATCTTTTGTTGCATGTTAACATGGTCACATCTAGTAATTAGCAGATTGTGTTAAGTGTGTTCATTAGAGTTAACCTCCTTCACTGCATTGCTGTTCTCTGTAAAGACACGTCAAACATTGCTCTTTTACTGGCAACCAGCTACATTGTTCCAGGACATTTTGGCAGTGGCCCACTGTCTCTAGATTTGCCAGAACGTCTTCTTAAAGAAGACTAATTAATCTACATAACCCATGCCAAAGGGAGTTTTGACAGTTTGTATTTTACTTGTTTTGTTCAGGTTTGGCCTCTTGCGCACATGCAGATTAACCCATAAAACAAAATGACAATAACCGAACCCTGCCGCTGAACGCTCTTATATCCAGGTGACTGCTCTGAAGCTAAAATAGACCTTTAGTGGCTGTTCAAACACTGAGCCCATCTGCGCGTGTGCCCTGCCACTCTCTGCATGGATACACTGTGATCACAGCGCACAAAAGGGAAAGGAAGAAGCAACAACAAAGTAGATGGTGGTCGTTATTATTATTTGGATTTTCCCCTGAACGTACTGATTATTAAATATTCATTCTTATACGTTATTAATAGCTACTAGTAGAAGTAGTTAGATTAGTAAAGCCTGTCTTTAATGAGGTAGAAAAGGGTGTAGGTGAGGGAACAAGGTGAAATTTCCAGGATAAACTCTGGAATGCTTCTGATTAGGAACTGTGTAAACACAGGCAAGAGTTTCCTTTGATGATTAGAAAATCACCAAAACAGACTGCCACTGTCTGGAGGAAAATCTAGTTTTAATATTAATGGGATTAGCTCTTTTTTTCTTTTTTTAGCAAGCTAGCAATGTGAGGTCACTTTGGTCCAAATATTTGACAACTATTGGATGGCTTGCCATGGATAATTACCATGTGTTAGCATGCAAACACCCTAAACTAAGATGGTTAACATCATCATCTACCTGTAAACATTGTGTTAACATTGTCATTGTGAGTATGTTAACATTGCGGATGTTAAAGCAACGTTCAACCTCACAGAGCTAATTTAACTGATATCAACACATTTGTAGAATCCAGTTAATTTCAGTCGGATTCACGAGCGTAAGTGATTATGATTCCTTGCGTTTTAGCATTTTTATTATAGCTGGCAGGTTTTTGTCGGCCCAAAAGTTCAGTCAGATTTCATGGCAGTATATTTATCATGGCTGTTATTTTCTGACGGTGTAGCTACTGTGCGGTGAGGTGCTTGTTGTGTGTCTCTTAGCACCTGAAGCCACAGCAGCTTCTTTGTCCTCCGGAGTTTAATGTTCACAAACTCACCTGTCTGCTTGACTGATGTGTTATTGACTCCAGCTACAAAAACCCTGTCATCTGTTCCTCGTCAAGCCTGACAGCTGCTCCTGCCATCAACACACTCGCTCTGACTCTGGCCTCATGCTGCTGAACCGATTAATCCCTATTTCTTCTTTCATGATTAGCAGACCAAACCGGTTTGCGACATGTTTTTGGGAAACAGTGGTCTCAGCAGCTGACTGTGACTCAGAACTAGTAACCCAGGGTAGCTCCCTGTATGACGTAATTGCCAAGGCTCAGCATCACAAGGATTAGATGTTGTTTTTACTCTGGTTTGGGTATGCTGCTGCTCACACAGATGGTTTGAAGTTTCTGCTCTGGCGCTCCCTGTTCGATTTTGTTGTTTTCTCCCACACAACCGTGCACGCTCAAAAATTATCGCCAGTGGCAACACTGTTGCTTCCAAATGAACCTGCTCCCAGACTGAATTAACGAGACGGTATATAAGTGGGAGTGACACCAAGGAAGTGACTGACTGAGAGGTTAGGGACTGACTCATCAACACTGCAGCAGATGCATTCCCTTTTTATCTGCACTGAATATCTGTTCCATCTAAATGGAAAATGTTCATTTTGAATTAGTGACTTATGAGAATGATTGTGCTGGTGAATGGTGCTAAACCTTATGTTTCACTTTGTAAAAGAGGAAGGCCCTCCACAGGGTTATTAATATTTCTTTTAACTCTTCACTTGACTGCAACACAAATAATGTTTCAATAATAGAACAAATTGGTTTCACATTGTTAAATTGGCACAACCTGGTTTACACTCTACTACACTGTACTCTTTAGATATCTTAATCGAACATCAAATACCAATGTAAACTTAACAAAACACCACCAATGTAGACTTAATCCAACCCTGATCCAGGGATAGAACTGATGTCCTCTTTACATTGCAAAGCGCACCTTTATGAATATTGGTTCTCTTTTTTGTTGTAACTGTTTATGTAACTATTAACTCATCCATCCATCGTCAACCGCTTATCCTGCGTACAGGGTCGCGGAGGGACTGGAGCCAATCCCAGCTGACTTTGGACGAAATGTAACTATTAACTGAACGGAAAATAAATATAAATTTAGGACTATATAAAAAAAAAACAAGAGACCCTCTCCCAAAAAAAGTCAGACTTGATGCTTTACTATTAATAGTTCTTGTGAAAAATTATCCATCATTACAGACTAGAGGATGAGGAAGTGATACAGCAACAGTGGGGAAATCTGAACCTGTTGACTCTGACTCTGCATAGCTATCAAGGCCTTGATTCGTCACGACCACATCAAGTTTGCTGAGCTAGACACAAGCTGAGCATGTCTGTTGTGTCTCCTCAACACCAACTGGGCCAAATGTCACCTATCTTTCCCCTGGTGTTGTCAGTCAGTCTGTCTCCTCCTGTAAAGTGTCATAACTGGATTCTTCCAGTTCGGTGCTGCTACCGGGAAACAGGAGTGGAGGACTTTGGGGGCCTCGTTATTTTGGATGGCATGGCAGGGGTGTACTGATTTTTTGTAGCTTAGCTTCGGTCCAATTAAAGGAGGGGAATGCGATTCTGTAAAAATCCAATACCATGATATAAAGTAAACAACGACACAGCAAATAACGTAGCTAATGTTACCTAAGTTGTGGGTTTGCAAACTGTCGCTACAATTACTGTTGCGAAGCTAACAAGCAGAGAGGACGAGAAGGTCCCAGAGCCAGAAATCCAGCTCCAGACAAACTCTCCTGCTACTATAGATAGATAACATCACACCAACAACATGTCTTGGCAAACTAGAAAGTACGTTGAGTGTGTTATCTGACACACAAATCATTTCTGGAATAGAGTTGTATGGTTTGGCCTGAGCCACTTTGTTTGTTTCCCACTTACAGAGCCAGGGTTGTGTACAAACACTGGATTTTATTTCAGCGCACACACAGAACATAGCTAGCGGACCACGAGGAGACGTTTGCTTAATTTGACAAAAAGATGTGTGTCGTGGAAATTGTATCTTGCTGGTAAGGGATTAAGCAAATAATTGAGTAACAACCAACCATTGTCTTTGAAGAATTTATTAATAAAAGAGAATAAACAGAGAAGTTCTAAAACACATGTATAGCTGGTCCAGAGACCTGCCGCCTAGGGCAACTTCAGGCGTCTGGTCTCGAGCAAAATGATGCATAATCATTCACATAGTCTAGGTTTCTATGTTTTGGGGAACAGAGATCATCTCCTTGCCTTGAATGAACATTCAAGGAGAGGAGAAATATAGCAAGAGGGGGAAAACACTAAACAATCTCACAGCTCTGACCTAAACCCTACAAATGTGAACAGACAGTTAATATTGAGAGAAAAGGTTAAGGTATAAAAAAACACTATATATATATGTGTGTGTTTGTATGTAAGACAGAATAATTGTAATAATAATTTTTAATAATAACAATTTTCTGCCACAACAGCATGTATTGGATTAGAATTGCATACCCCACCTTTAATCAGGGGAGTGTAGTGTTTGTGGGGTGAGAGGGTTCAAGCAGCTGCCTAACAAGCTGCACCCCTGTGGGGAACACAGTGGCCAGATGGACGGGTGGACAGACTGATGAGGACAATGGGACTGGAGGGGAATTATGAGCGCAGTGTTGATATTTATGACCCATAATAAAGATAAACCTAATTTTTAGTTCCCTGCCCCTACTCTTTCACCAGAGACCCACTTCATTTACTGCTGTTGACTTGGAGTTTGATTTCTTCTCCTCCATGTAAAAACAATATATTCTCCAGATGGCATAAATTAAACACCACATTGATTGAGACAATAAATCTTTAAGCCACAAGTTGCTCTCATGCTCTCTGTTACTATTTTTTGCTCTTTGTTTTGCACTTGTTGAAGAAGGTTGCTGACGTATGGTTAAGAACAGCTTGTGCTCTTGTTTCGAGTTGAGGAGTTGAGTGTCATTATGCAAGACGATGGCTTTGCTGTCTCTGCTCCACTTCAAATGCTGGAACAAAAACAGTATGAGAAGTACCCTGCTGCAGACAATACAGGGTGTACTTTGTGGCAACAAACCTATTAATAGTCAATAAAGTAGAACACAGGTATTTGCCTGAATGTGTGCAGTTTGATACAATGAGTGATTTTAGGGGTTTTAAGCGGATTGTAGCAAAACAAAAATGTCAACAAAGATTAATGTGCAGGCTAACATACCGCAGAGCAAAAATGAGTGAATTAATCTACTGTAGTTAACTAAATCCAATTATAGATATAATTAGAGCTAGCAGCAGCCTGACTGCTCTAAGTCAAGCTGTCGTCACACACAGGTTACACTGGGTCCCTTGGATACATGTTAAAAAGGTTCAGACTGTTGCCACTTACAAAGTCAGCAAATGGACTCAGTAATGTGTGTTACAGTTAAGAATGTCTTTCTAAAGTTTGCCAATATTAGCAACTATGAGCTAACAAGTAAGACCATGTAAGGCTGTAACAGCAAAACTGAGCAAATGTGTTTTATTGCTAATGAATTCCAACTTTTAATTTGCAAGAGAATGTATAAATGCTATGTCTTGTGTCAAAGTTCCACAGTCATTAAGAAATATTGTGTTTCTAGGTAATACAGCACCATGTGCAATGCCCATGCCACTTTGTTTTGGGCCTTCAAAGGCAAAAAACCTCCCTGTTTCACTGGTAAAGCCCTGACGCCATGCTCTTCAGAAAGCCTTTTTTCTCTAATTCCAACGTGAAATTCGAGACCAGACTGCTTCTGCATGGTGTGTTAGAAAATGGATAATTGATTTTTCTCCGTAAGCCCCAGGCTAACAGTGTTTCACAGTGATTTAAATCATATTCACATGTTATAAAGAGGTCATGATTGAGATTGCCCGCTGTGTTTTGAGTGTATCTTTAGACTTCACGTGTTTGTGTGTTTATGTGAACTTGCTGTGTATCACGTTGAAGTTAGTAAACTAATCTGGTCCCGCTGCTCTCTTCATAGCTCCCCAACATGTTTGGAGACCTGAGGTCGACCTTTATTGCTCTGATGATTGGATCCTACGCCTCCTCTGCTGTCACGTTCCCCGGCATCAAGGTAACTTTCGATTTGTGGTTTCAGTTATGTGACGGCAGAAAATTGTTTTCTTCGTATACTTATAATCTTTTATGCAAGTACTTATAAGAGTGTTATTTCTCTATTATTATTATTATGTCTTATAGATCGTTTAATCTTTAACCTGTTCCTTTTATTATTATTCTCATCCTGCGAGTCTGTCCACATGTGTAGAGTTTAGGTCAGGGATGTGGAGTTTTTTTTGTCCCTCTCCTGTTTTGGCTGGGACCAGTCAGAGCTGGTAGAGGATCTTTTGTTCCCTAAAACATAGATACCCAGACTGTGTAAATGATTATGCAGCCCTTTGCTCTGGGCCAGACGTTAGTGACTGTCTTAGGAGACAGAACCTCTGGTCCAGCTGATTTGTGTTGTAGTACTTGTTAAATAAATTCTTAAAAGACAACAGTTTGTTGTAACTCAATTATTTGCTCAACCTCTCACAAGGAATATAATTTCCTCGACAATTTATATCCCCTGATTCTTGATTACCCCAAAATATTCTTTATTTTTTATCGAATTTGTCCTTATCCATCACATAAGGTTTGCTCCTACAAAGTGAATGCAACGCTGAACTTAACTCTGAATCTCCATTATAACGTGTCTGTTCGGGTGCCGTCTGCCCATCTGTAGGTGATCTATGATCTGGGTGCCACCTTCATCACTATCCTGGTGGTTTGGGCCGCCTGCGCCTGCCTCGTCTTCCTCAACTGCTTCGTCAACTGGCCTCTTGAGCCCTTCCCCGGCCCAGAGGACATGGACTTCACGTAAGACAGATAGACGCACTCACTCCCGCACACACACTAGAGTTCTGTTGCCTCCAGTTATCACTGTTAAACAGCCATTGTAACGCTATTGGCTGACCCCAGGTTATACCTGCTGTAAATGGATTCAGACTGAGCCCAGACAGCCTGCATTCTCCACAGAGATCACTGCATCACTACATCCACATGTACATGATTGCATGGACATGCATGCTCACACGCTCATGCAGAGTAAATCCCTGTGTAATGCAGCCGAGCCCAAGTGAGCCCTGGAGACAGGAAAGACCATAAAACCAGATAATCAGCTGGCTTTGCTCTCAATCACCTGGATCCTTTGTTTCCTGCCATCCTTAGCCCTTTTACCCTCTTTTTTCCTTCTAACTTGTTTTCCTCCTCCTCTTCCTCCTTTTCTCGTTTGACAGTTTTGCTCTGTATTTTGTGCTCGCAATCATCTTGTCACCTTCTCTCTCTCTCTCTCACCGTTCCTTCAGGGTGAAGATCAAGTTCAGCTGGCTGGGCTTTGACCACAAGATCACAGGGAAGCAGTTTTATCGGCAGGTTACCACCGTGGGGCGCCGTCTCAGTGTCGGCAACTCCATGAAGCAGCCGAACCAGCCGCCCAGAGACCTGGCCACTCAGGAGGCCAGCAAGCTGTGCCTGTCCACCGTCGACCTGGATGTGACGTGCAAGGCCAAGGAGGAGAGTAAGTCTGAAAGATCTGACGTCTCTAATGTTAGGAATCTGTAGTAAGGTGTACAGTACCTGCAAGGCACCCAACTCCAGACAGACACAGTTAGCGGCCAGCTGGCGAACATAGTGGAGCATTTAGCTTCTAAAGAACATGATATTTTTCTCAGGAGTTGGTGGAGACTAAAACAGAGCTAAAAGGAGAGTGAATGCTGATTGATTGTCAGGTGGACCAAAACATGCCATCAATTAATACAGCTTTAACTTAGCAGTTTTCCCTAAAAACTGTCACATTTAAAGATTTTGCATCTAAGAAAGATCAGAAGCAGGCTTAAAAAACCCACCATGCGTTACTTTTGTGTAATTGTAGCATGTAAACTGCTCCTTCGGGCATTAAAATTCCCACATTCCCCAGAAACAATACAAAGGACCTCAATGTCCTACAGTAGCTACAGCCTCGCTAAGACTGACAACTATCAGTAATCAGAGCACTGTTGCATGTATATCTATTGTATTGTTGGAAAGTCGGCAGAATCACCTCTCAGTTCTTAAAAACCTAAAACCCCAGGGCCTGACCTACATCTGTACACAACAATTAGGCAGAAGCATCCCGATGGTACTTTACCTCTGCCCTACATCCATGCTTAGCAAACCTGTTACCCCTACACCTCCAGGCTTCCTCGGGCCCTTATGACTCTTCTACACCGGGGTCAGGGACTCCCAATGGGGGTGTCTGCTTGCTCCCCTCTCGGCCTCTTTGGTACCAAATGGACTGTGGAATTGTTTCGGACCCCGTTCTTAGAAAAGCCGCTCAGCAGGTGTGTTGCTCTGGCAGGGAGCCCTACAGAGAAGCATTGTTATAAGTTTAAGGCCAAGCATCAGCCAATTCAAGTGTGTGTGTGTGTGTGTGTGTGTGTGTGTTACTGTGTGTGTGTGTTTAGAGCAGTCAGGATGCCCACGGTTGGTTTCATAACAGCTGGACATGGTTCCGTCTGTCAGGAGCGTTAAAGAGGCCCATATCACCACTCACACACAAACCTGTTTCCCCTCTCACTCGTCTCTAATTTGATGGCAGCTGCGAAAGTCCTCCTCCTGCCTCCTGAGATCTGTAAGACCGGATTTGTATTTTAAACGCACTTTGTTCTTTTATTCTATCATCAGAAACAAGCACACATCATGTAGCTGCACTGAAACACTAAATGATTGTTGCGATTTTAATGTCAAAATAAAATACATGCTGTATATTTTTTGCCTCAAGAATCTCAGCCTCTTCCTTTTAGTCTGGGACAGAATGGTTTCTGGGCTTCCTTTCATGACATTATGGCCACAAGTGCCTTGATCAATGCAGGATCAATGCATTATCAAACGACATGCTTGTAAAAGTGCTTATAAAACATTATAATGCCTTGCAAGCATGACCTGTTACCAAACTATTCCCTTAATTAAGTCTCAGATGGATACCTGTTGTTCTAGGTAATAAACCCATGTGCTCCATCTGTGCACCAACAATTAATTGGTTTGTCCACTTCTTCACCATATGGGCCGTTGTGTCCAATTTCCATTTATATTCACAACCTTTCCTAGTACCCACCTTTCCTTGAATCCCCAAGCCACTCCATGATAAGACGTGTTACTGTGGCACCCAAGGGCAAGTGGGGTCATTTAGATAACAGCCTCTTACCTCCACCTTAACAGTGGAAAAGTATTGTTGTAGTTTTCCATCCTATGAAAAGAGATTAGAAAGTAAAAAAGAGGTCTTGTGTAGAGACGGGCAGGTTTAGGCTTGTAGCCGTCTGTAGAGCTCATGAAAGTTGTCTGCTGCTGCTTCTGCTTTACCTGCAGGCTGTGGAGCCTTAGAAGAGATCCTGTAGGTTCTGTGTTGAGATGTTGTGCCTGGCAGAAACAAGCTGCAGACACATGTCATTTCCATTTGTCCAATACATGTTTTATGACCAAATACCTGCAGAGCTAACGACACACTCATGAGCCTCAGCTGTTCTTTGTATTCACTGCTAATTAGCAAACACTAGAATGAATCATTATTTTACGAAAACAGTAGTGAAAAAGTAAGTGAAATAATATAAAGTTGATGTGTTCAGGGGGATATCTTGCTCCTATGAAATGTGAATAACGCTGATCTGATATTTAATAAGAAACTAGATGTATTAGCATGTGATTTGTTCTGACCCTGTCCTCTCTGCTTTTATTTCCTCTGCAGCTCAGTCCTTCATGAAGAGTGTCTTGAGTCCCATCTTCTTGCTGAGCCTCATCACCATGTGTGTGACCCAGCTGCGCCTCATCTTCTACATGGGAGCCATGAACACCATCCTGGAGTCTCTGACAGAGGGCGACCTCAGCACAGGTGCGTGTTCCTGCCAGCACATAGTGATTTAAACTGTATGTGAAAACGAAGATGGTGTTCCGTGAGCGGTTGCTTTTTATCTTTAACATCTGACCGCAGACATTTAACTGTGGATGTTCATCTCTTCCTAAGACTTTGTCTCGTCTGTCTGCTCTCTGACACCTAACAGTCCTCTGTCAGCTGCTTTCTGCCCAGCCTTATTGCTTGTTGTTAACTCTGCTTCGTCTTTCCTTTTCCGTTTGTCTCTCTTGCTCTTTCCCTTTTCCTGTCACGCTGTCTTCATGCTGCTGTTGCAGTGGAGAGGATGCAAGTGGGTAAGAGACCTCAGGCTTACATCGCAAAGATCTAACCGCCTAGACTCTTCGGCCATTCTGCTCAGCTTTCTGTCCTCTTTGCTGCTTGTTTGTTTCTATGTGCATCAAAAGGATAACAATAACTAGAAGAACTAAATAATAACTCTCGTTTCTGTGCTGTCGTCTGTCTCCCAGTGAGTGTCTACACGTCCATCTTTGGCGTGCTCCAGCTTCTGTGTCTGGTCACCTCCCCTGTGATCGGCTACGTCATGGACTGGAAACTCAAACACTGTGAGGAAGAGAATGACAAGGGCGCCAAGAGGTGAGGACGCACACATAAACGCACACATTTAGACAGACAGCACAGACGAGGAAATAAAAGGAGAAGCTGGAAAAAGCTTGACTTTATTTTATTCTCTCCTGTTCCATTAGGGAGCCCGGTCAGCCCCGCCGCCCCGACAAACAGATTCAGAAGATCGTCAACGCCACCAGAGCCTTTATCTTCACCAACCTACTCCTTGTTGGCTTTGGATTCACCTGTATCATCTCCAACCTGCCACTCCAGGTCCACAAACACACACGGGATATTGAACTACTTTATGTCTTTGAAGCTTATTCGGGGATGCACATTTCCCAGCATGTGCTGCAGAAGCCCTTAGTCTCCTCACAGAGAGAGTTAACACTGCAGAGAGCTAAAGAGAGACTGAGAGATGTACATGATGTTCAAACAACAGAGACATACATGGCAATGCAGCGCCCGCTCTTTCTCAGCACTTTAGTGACACCTACTGGACAAAAGAGTCACTGCGTGTTATTTACTCATTCTGAATCTCATTGATCAAAGATGAAAGCCATTTCTCAGCGAGGTACTTAATGGAAAATTTATCTTTTTTTCTCTTCAGATTCTGTCTTTTATCCTGCACACTATTGTCAGAGGCTTCATCCACTCTGCAGTCGGAGGCCTCTATGCTGCTGTGTAAGTGTGTGTAAGGATAATAGCGTTACAATGCACAATAATACTGTATAGTAATAGTATTTACTGTGTAACATGTGATGTATGCAGTAAATGGTACACCAAACAAACATTATATGTGATTGTTAAACATCTCTTTCCGAATCCATGAGTATTAATCTGCTGCTATAACATGATTTTGGAACCTGGCAGCAGGGAATAGGTACCATTCTGCCACAAGTGCATTATGAGGTCCAACATAGATGTTATATACTGTACAGATTGTAAAGTCCCTCAATTTGTGATATTGGACTATATAAACACAACTGACTTTCTTGACTACAATGACGAAACAAAAAGAACCTTTTCACCCCAGAGTTGATGTTCTAAACTAAAGTACCACCTCAGGTTAGCTATGAAACTTGAATTTACCGTCTGAGACATGTTGTTTCTCTGATGCAGGTACCCATCCTCTCAGTTTGGCAGCCTGACAGGCATGCAGTCTCTGATCAGCGCGTTGTTTGCCCTGCTCCAGCAGCCTCTGTTCATGGCCATGGTGGGACCCCTGGAGGGAGACCCTCTGTGGGTAAGATAACACAAATATATAGACATTAGCATATATGAGTAAACGAGCAAACGCTGTGGAAATACTTAGACCTGCATCATTATGTTGGCCTGACTCTTTTGTTATCTTCAGGTCAACGTGGGCCTGTTAGTGCTGAGCATGCTGGGATTCTGCCTGCCCTGCTACCTGATATTCCATAGCCGCCACCTCCAGCGCCTCAGAGACGAGCGTGACGAAGATCCCAAGATCTATGTCAAAATTAACGACGGCAGTAAGCCCGAGGCCTTTGTCTAGACCGGGAGGAGGAACGGAGAGGAAAAAGATTTTCTTTAAACTGGAGAAGGCGAGCTACACTAAAAAGAGAAGGACAGAGATAAGAAGAGACGGGAGGGGAGAGTGGTTGTGTGACACATGTGATGAATTCCTCCACCCTGTCCTGCCTAACACCACTTGCAGTGCATCTGCATTCAGGCGACTCACTCATCCCTTACATTCCCAATACACACACTTTCACTCACACCATTTTACTGCCATGCCATGTACGTGGTCACATATGACTGCACGCAATTGTGACACCCAGTTTCACCCTCTCTGGTACGACACACTGTGAGAATCCTGACACACACGCCTCTTCAAGCCCCATGGAGAGCTCCCACTCCCTCACCTGCATCTCTGAACCGGGAGGAAAATAGACTACTGGGAGAAAGAAGCAGTGACTCCTCTACACATCTTATCTTCACTCGTCATTCGACTTTTTTTTCTCTCGCTCGAGAAAAAGAAGAAGATGATGCGGAAAGCCGCAGTGAGGAGATTTTGGGGGAGGCAATTGTAAAAAACAAACAACAACAACAAAAAAAATCCCCGTGACAAGAGTTGTGAAAATGTACAGCAGTAACCATGAAGACCTTTGCTTTCTGATTGGTCCAGGTTTGTCTGGGGTGCCGTTCACCCAGTGGTCTCTCTCAGACAGCACAACCAGTGTTTAATGGGGCTGCACACGCACGCACACACACACACACACACACACACACACACACACACACACACACACACACACACACACACACACCCTCGGTCATGGCATCTCTGCTTCCTCTTGTGGTCGAGGGCATTAATTGAATAAGACGAATCCACGACAGCAGTATTGGTAGCAGTTTGGATTGAAACACACAGTATGATGGCTTTTAAATCAGCACATGATGCACAGATAAGTTAGGCAAGAAAACACTGCAGCATCTCTGCGTGAGCGTCACAGAACTACAGGCCACGATGCCAGAGACAGTGCTGGCCCTGTATTATTGTTTCACTCAGTCACTAGTGCGGGGATACACGCTCAACTTGCCATGTTTTTTGGTTTTCCTCATGAATTCCTTTGGTGTGTTTGAAATATTGTTGGGTTTTTCCAAGTGTATTTACTTGCAATATGGTCACAGATGTGTTGATAAATCTTTGTTCCCTAAACATGAACTGACAATGTGGAGGAGGGACTGTGTTTAGAGTAGGTGGACGGGACAAAGATATATTAGATATATAAGTGTTTTTAAAGTGGCGTAGAGGCGGAGCCCTGCGTTATTCTACTCACTACACACATGAATTTGGAGTCTCCGTTCGTCGTAGCAATAAGTGGGTCTGCAAGGTGCTGGGCAACGTGTAGACACCCAGTCACACACACAGACAGGCAAACGTGTGCATTTTATGGGGACTGTATTTGAAAATCAAAAAGGTGCTAGTTGAATCATAGAAATGTGTTGTTTTTTTGCGTTTTTGCTTTAAGGGGCAGTTGAGGTCATTTTACCACAAAGGCAACAAATTGCAAATTACAAAAGCTGTTTCTTTATTCTTCGGCGCAGTGGAGTCCAAAGAACCAATCAAGTTACCATTTGAAATTACTACTTTGCTCTCGGTTTCTTGTCAGTTTTCTGGCAATTCTGCACCATAACACAACCTGTAACCACAGCAGCAGTTCTGAAAACCTTATTTCACCTCTTACAGACATAAAGGGAGATTTGCTTGAAGGTAGCAGGCTGATAAAAACACATTCCTCCAGAAAAAGCGCAGTGTGATGAGAGTCAATGCAGTATAGGGAGATAATAACTGCTGTTTGATTCAGCCTGCTGTCTTCAAATACCATACAGTGGAACTCCTTAGATTTTTCCTGCCTGGCAGTAACTCAGAGGCACATCCAAAGACAGCCATGACCCTCAGAGTGCCTCTCTGTGTGTACAGATGATGGGAGGAGTGGATCCAGGCAGGATGTAGCGCACCCAGTCCCTTTCTCCCTCCATCTATCCATCTATCCATCTATCTAGCGCTTTCATCCACCCAGCTGTCTACAAACACGTCTTGAAATGTTTACTGATGAAAGGTGAAAGAACTGAGAGACAAGCCTTTGCTGCTATCAGATGTTCCCAGTGAACGACTAAGTGAGAAATGAATGGCACATGATGCACTTTAGACCTCTAGAAATGGACCTCAGTCATGTATTTCTGAACGGCCTGTATCGTACACGCAGTGCATGGCTGCTTACTAGTGGTGCATGATGCAAAGAATGTATACTCAGAGCTTCAGATGTAGATTTTTAATTCAGGGTATGGGAATGGAAAGATGCTGTTATTTTTTTATATTCACAGAAAAGTATTGCTTCACATGTTCATTATATGGCCTTTATGTCCCCCGACAGTGCAGCGGAGTCTTGTCTCTCAGTTCAGGAACTTTCACTGTACTCTACACATGTTCATCCTTACTAAATTGCATGAGTTTGTTATCTGTAAAGGGGCAAAGAGAATTGTATGGAATAAAATTGGTGCAGAAATTATTTTTAACTGTTCTTCGTTAGATGACAAATGTGAATATACTTATGTAAAGTGGGAAAGAAATGTACATTTATAATATAATGCATAGAAAACTAATATCACATTTGTGCATTTCTAAGTCAAACTGAATGTTGTCTAATGCACACCTGGTAGACAGGTGCATTGTACTAGAGCTCGAGAAGGAGCTGCGTGTTGTTGCATTGTTTATAAAAAATAAAAAAAAAATACTTGCGAGAAACAACAATGTAAATTAGTGCATAGAAATGTACAAATTTATTTGCAGTGCACATATCTTTATTATAAGTGCACAATTTCTGTTTCCCCTTCATAAAACCTTATTCACATTTGCCATTCGTCTAACACACACGTAATAATTATGGCACTAATTTAACTCCATAGCTGGAATCTCTTGGGCTGGTGTCTGTAACTAGTACTCCTGATGGACACTGAGTTTTCAATTGCCTGGTAACCCATGGTGAGCTCACTCTGTGGCTGAAAGTAAATTTAGCTCATTTACAGACCATCTGTCTTAAGCCACAAACTTCTGTGAATTTAAAGTCACATGTAACATTATTGATTGCAACAGCAATGATTGAGCCTGGGTGTGTGAGTGATGAGTTACTGGGTGAAATCTTCATTCCCTCAAAATGGGAAACTAATCAGAACTTTCCTTCACTGCCATACCTTAAACAACTCGCCCTGTACTCAGTGCCATCACCATGCTGGTCTAAGCCCAACCTCATATAGGGATTCAGCAGTACTTTGGTTTATTGATGGATGTGTTAATTAATTGTTTATTCTCTGAAGATGAATCCTAGCGTCAGCTTGTGCTTTTATGGTTGTTTTTATGGTCTGATAATAGGTTATGAAGATTTCAGCTGTAACAGACACCTTCGACCCCCCCCCCCCCCCCCCCCCCCCCCCACCGGCATTTGTATTTTCTTTTTCTCCAACCTTTTTGCTCCATTTTAATTTTGTTGTCTTTTATTAAGCTGTTTCTCTGATGTTTACGAGAATGTGTCTTTTCATGGTTTTGTATTGTACATTTGGTTTTCTTTCATCTTGTACGACAGTATAGCCATCGACATTTTAAAGTCATGTTATTTCAACTGAAAGGAGAAAAAAAAGATCAATATATGAAGCAAAATAAACACAATCATTTGTACTGACATGTCTCTTTTTTCAAATGGCAGAAATGATCACTGTGTGCACCTCTGTGATCTTGAAGAGGGAGGGCAATGCCTTTTCAGAGCAGCAGAGGTCAGACTCTCACTATAATACTGATACTCATGGTAGTAGAATTATCTGGTTGACACATAAAGCTGTTTACACAATATGCTAATCAAATCAGACTTTATTTATGTAGCGCCTTTTGTACAAAACTGTTAAACAACTTGCTGGACAATACAATGACATACAAGAATACAACCAAAATAAAGAGTAATATAAAGAAATAATAATATAGAACATAAGAAAGATGGTAGAACAGAGAGACTAGTGTAGCACAGTAAAAGAGGGCAGATCGATACTAAATGGATTAAGGGAATGCTAAGCTAAAAGAGTAGGCAGTGCCTTAAGTTTTCTTTTAAAGGTGTTTACAGATGGTGACGCCCTCCGCTCCTCTGGCAGGCTGTTTCTGAGGTGAGGACTGTAGACACGGAACCCTGCCTCCCTGTAGTTCTTTGTCCTCACCCAGGGAACATCTAAAAGGCCAGTGCCAGAGGAGCTGTGTGACCTAGAGGGAACATAGTTTAAAAGCATGTCAGACAAGTATTCAGGCACTAGTCCACTGAGTGATTTAAATGTATTCTAAAACTGACAGGCCACCAATGAAGGGACTAAAGGACAGGTGAGATGTGTGCTCTCCTTCTGGTCTTAGTCAGTACACATGCTGCTGTATTCTGACTGATCTGTAGCTTTTTTAGAGTTTTCTTATGTAGACCAGAAAGGAGAGCAATGCAGTAATCCAGCCTGCTAGTGATGAAAGCGTGCAAGTGTCTGCCTGGGAGAGAAACGGCAGCAATATTTCTAAGATGATTTTTTTAGTGAGATTGGGATTGCTGATTAAAAATTCAAATCAGGGTCTGGAAGCATGCCTAGTTTTTTTGGATGGGGCTTGTGCCAGGGATACATGAGATGACTTTGTCAGCAAACCTGCTGCAACCACACAGAGTTTCCTCAGCACTGTTTTAATCACAGAGGAACACCCTGAGTGGATGTAAACTGTCAGAGCTGCCTAATCAACAGGTTGAACAAGTGAGTTTTTTTCACCTGTACTGGTTTGACCACACTGGGGCGTTTACACACACACACACACACACACACAGTGTTGACTGGGTTAGTGGGAAGACAGGGAACTGATGCTCACTGAGCTGTAACCATTAATTCAGTGGTAAATATAAGTATGGGCCATCTTGTAATCTTTACCAGTGTGATGCCACGTAACATAACATCTGTTCATAAGGATCTTTGTCTCATGTGAGCCTGGAAATATGGTAAAGTTCACTCAAGTGCAAATACAAAGACATGTGATTCTTTATGCTATACATCACAGCACATCACGTTCCAAGGTAGAGGCAACTGTTTAAAGTAGGCTACCACTTATTATTCTTGTTAACACCATGACTATGATTATCATGAATGTTATTTGAGTGGTAGGCTATAAGTTGCAGAAGCAGCAACAGTAGCAGTGGAAATAGCAGCAGTAGAGTAATAATAATAATAATAATAATAATCCTTATTTGTAGAGCACTTTTCAAAAACAAGTTACAAAGTGCTTTAACAAGTGTAAAGAATGATACAAAAAAACAAGATAAGAGCATGAAAACATTGAAAAGACTAAAATACAGATTAATATAAAATTAGTAAAATACAATAAAATAAAAGGGATAAAATAAAGTCAAATAAGATCGGGAAAGGCTCTCCTATAAAAGTATGTTTTAAGAAGGGACTTAAAAGAGTTCACTGACTCAGCCGACCTGATTTCCTCGGGCAGGCTGTTCCAGAGCCTCGGGGCCCTGACAGCAAACGCTCTGTCCCCCTAGAGTAGATACAACAGCAAGAAATTATGATAGGGTGGTACTTAAAAACAGCTGTAGTAGTGACTGTAGCTTGTAGGGACACTGTCATACACATAACCCCAACATAAAGTTCACATTGTGAAGACCTGACGACGTTCTACCAGCGGCACTTGAACGTAACGTCAAGTTACCTGAAACTAAAGGTGGTCTCCTCCTCTTTCGATGCCGCGCCTTTTCGCGCACACACGGCATCTTTCAGGAAGAAACAGCGTCAAGCGGTGACTGACCGGCTCCTGGCAGCTTTAAAAAGGATTTTCAGGGGTTCTCACTCTTTCATATGCTGCTGTTTGGACGGAGGCACAGTCAACATGCTGATTAAAGAATAGTGAGTATCTGTACTTCTGATACGGCGCTGTTTTTTAAGCAGAGAGAGGAGAGTTCAGGCACTGTCACTGTCACTCCACTTTGCGATGAAACTTTATGAATTATTAACATTTACATCGGCTGGTACCGTAGGTGAACGTGTATGTAAATCTTGCTAAGCTACAGTGTTTTGCATTTGTGTCCACTGTATTTAGCGTGGTTCAACTTGGAATGCACAGAACTCCATGTAAAATTCTGGCAAATTAAAATTGATTTGGTTGTTAGCAAAAGTGCTTACACGCTAGATGGATCACTATGACACTGGCAGTCATGTCGGCATAGATAGGTTGATCTGTGTATCTGAAACAGCAGTGTGACTCCACTAAACATTTAGGTTTGGTTGTCACTGCCGCTATCGACCTAAACTAACTTGCTGACATTAAAGTTAACGTTAACGTTACTTTAATAGGAAGAGGGAGGCTATGGGTGCGGCGAAACAACTTCCAAAGTTTAACTTTCATTGACTTAATTTATTCCTTGAGGTATTGATGAATGCCGAAGTGGAGAATTCCTCTCAAGTGTTCAAAAAATGTATAATTTCACATTTCACAAGGCATGCGCGAATTAGTAAGGAAAGCCATCTCAAATTGGCAAAAGTTTGGACAGAGTTTGGAGTTTTTGAGCTTGGCAAATACCGGTGCTTATGATGTCAAGTCAATTTTATTTACATAGCCAAATATCACAAATCACAAATTTGGCTCAAAGGTTCTTGATTTGAGGGAGTGAATGAAGTAGTGACCTTTTTTACTTCTACATTCTTGTAACTTTTGTTTTGATTGTCATGTCATCTGACCATGGTGCAAAGTACATTAAAAGGGTAGCCATGTTAAACTATTATACTTTGGAGGAGGCGTGTGCCTTAAAAAAAAAAAACTGCTTGTAATATAAGATAAAGTACCCATCATGCCAGAACGTGTAAACTGTGCAGTGTTTGTTAGTGGATGAGAACAGGCAAACGGATATCTTTTTCATCACACCAGCCATCAAGTTCATGCAGGGAAGGCTCCTGTTTCACTCTGATCTGTTCTAATGAAATATTCAGGCCCTGCTAGACTGGCAACAGGTGGCGATTAATTGGCTATTGTATCACGGCACACTAGAAAAGGATACACAGATAACACACATGCAGGGTTTTTACCAACAGTCCCAGGCTTATTTGTTCTCTCACACTGGCAGTCTTTATTGCAGTTTTATAATTTCCTCTTCTCATGGTTCCTATGTTAGTGGGATACAAGCAGAGAACTAACTGTCTTTCTACTTGCCAGTGCTCATTAAATATAACTAGGGAGTGGAAAGGCTGGAGCCCTGGGGAGCAGGAACAGCATACTGTTATCTTTGCTGTGTCCCCGGGTGCTGACAGACATTAGTAGTTTCATTAGGTCCTTGCTAAACTGTTTTGTTTAAATTTTCTGTACCAGTCGCCTCTGTCGGGCAGGGAGATCGTGTTTTTCTTTGTCACATTCATCTAGAAAAAACCAAAGCCCACACCCTCTAAATAAAGGTGCAGGTGTGCCCTCACCGCTGACTGGTTAAGAAGGCACTCCACTGACACATTTTACTTGTCACGAGGAGTACCACCCAGCCTGTAAAAACAACTCTATGAAGTTTTCTGTGGCTCTGGAGAGAGAGTTGGAATTGGTCTTGAGAGTTCAAATTTATAATAGAATACCTGAATTTCAACTGTGGTGTGTGGGCTCCGAAAGACGTGGGCATTTAGTAAAAAGTTGAATTGTCCTTCTTGTACAGGTTAAATATAAGAAGAGGTATGTGTTAATTAGTGAGCTTAAGAGGTGCTGGTTGGGGGACCAGCACCTTTGGACAGCCAAGCTAGCTGTTTTAGCTATTGTATGTAGCTATTTTTTATATATGTGATTATTTATGTGCTGAGATCATGTAAGCTGAAGGCTGTTGTCTGTATCTTAAACCTAAAGACAAAATGTTCACCTCTGATTATGTGTCCACATCCACTTCTTGCTGTCCAAAAGTTATAGTTATTCTCTGTATCTCTGACTGGGCTATCCGTGACCTAACTAATGACATCTTGTTTTTTTTCTGTCTTGCAGCCGAATTGTCCTGCCCATTTCAGTGGAGGAGGTAAGGACTAATTTGTTTACTTTTATTTTATCATGGACATTCCAGCTGGGGACCTCCAGTGTGCACGTCGAAGTGTCCTTGAGCAAGATGAACCACAAAGTAGCCGACAGCTGTGTCGTCGGTGTCTGAGTGTGTGTGAATGACACTGCCACAGTGTGTGAATAGGGTGAATGTGACATGTAGTGGAAAGCGCTATACAAGTACAGTCGGATAACATGATAATTGACATGAAGGTACTGTCTCAGATTTAGCTAAATTGCAAAGATTTGATTTTAGTGTCCTTATCTCATGATTGTCGTCCATCACAACCTAGAATATCTGCACAAATAATTTATTAGAAATGCAGTAACATCACATTTTAATGAATTATGCATACTGTCTTGGCAATAAAAAAAAAAAGAAGATTGATTTTGATAAAGGCATGTCAACATGACTACAGAGGTTTGTAGAGAGAGAGATTTTGAGAGATTTTTTTTGCCATATTTCACAATGTTTTGTTATCATTTCCTCTAAATCATGAGTTTCCTTGTGGAGATTTCTTCTCTCCAATGTTTTTTTTTCTTTTTCTTTCAGTGACAGTACCTACTCTTTAGTTTTCCCTTGCTGAAATGCTGCCTATAATTCTCCAGGATGCTGATCTGCATATTTCAGCATCCTGTATCCCATCTTTATGTGTTTGTTATCGCCTTGCATTTGATCTTACTGCATTCAGTGATGATTAAAGGAATAACAAAGCAGATGGTATTTTACACACCAAAGATTTAGATTAGATTTGACCATCCTCTAGTGGATACTCCGCACACTATGTGCCCAGACATGTGTTGTTGCTGGAGTTAGCCTCTCTCAGGACTGTCACTTTAGGCTTGCACATAGATGCCCTTGCAGTTGAAACACTTGGCTATCAAGTCCAGAATGTATTTAGCTGTGTTTAATCTTCCATACTATTGGCTGCTATGTGTTATCAAGAGAGCAGGTTCAGCCTCTTTACCTTTCCCCTTGATTCTGTGTGTGCTTTATGAAAGAACCATCAGGGTTTTATTAACCTTCCTGTCTGCATTTGCATGTGAACCCCTTCCTTTTTAATACCTAATAGCTAGGCCTATTAGCTCATTCTACGTTTCAGTCCAAATGTTCCATACAACACTGTACTCTTTGTTTTTTCCACTTCTTAACACAAAGCAGAATCCAGTATTTCACTAAGCTACCTAATCACTGTTTGACCAGCTTTTCCTCTGATCCCTTTCAGTGTGAAGCGTTAGCTGGATTCCTGAGGTAGTTGAGTAACAAGTTGCATTCACAGTTTTTTCAACAGCTCGAGCTGGATCATATCTGAATGAAGCAGGGGTGGGATCTGTAGTCTGAAATTAATGGTCATGTCAAATGTGATGCTGCATTCACAGGTTTTGGAAACCAGGTTGGGCGGGTTACACTGGATCCTACACTTACCATATTGCAACTTGATGGCATCTTTAGTAGAACATCAACAATTAACAGCCCTAATATTTTATAGTGAATCAACATAAACTCCCAGAGCATGCTTTCACAAGCATCTGAAATTGTATTCATTCATTTAATTGTGTATGTGGTTCTTTTAGAACAGAAGCTCTGTAAAAGGTGGTGGATCATGATGGCTCCAAACACTTTGGAGATGTTGTTGCTGCTTGGAGCGGTCAAGTCATTGTGACAGTTATTCACATGTGCCTGAAATGCTGCATACGATTGTTCTACCTTCATTCACAGTCCACACCTTGTTTCAGTATATCGCATGATGTGAACCAGCAGGTTCACCTTTTCTGTGACAAACTTGACAGACAGAGCACTTTGCCTCAACATGTTTTATCCAATTTTGGTGACCACCTCAGGTTCAGCCTGTTTGCAGCCGAATGACTCGTTCCCAGCCCTGAGTGGCTCATAAAGGCCTGCGTTACCTCTCTGACTGTAACTGTCAAAGAGAAGACACACTGGTTATACACGACAAGTCACATTCCACAGTGTTTGTATGTATTTTTTTCTCAATATAACACTCTACAGCATTGTTGTTGACCCACTCCAGTTTTTTGGCAAATGCACAAAGAGATTCTCAGTTACTTCAAATTCATATTTTAGCCCTATTCACTGTTTGACACATCGTTTAGGCCCCTCCAAAAAAGTCTGTGTCTGTTAAGTGGGAGTGTTTGGGCCTGGCCAGGCTGACAGCCCCAGTGATGTGAGTCACTTATTCCAGTGTCACAACACTTTTGCCTGACTCAGGAAGGCGTTGAACTAGGGGGGTTGGAGGAAGAAGAAGAACAGGAAGAGACGAGGGGGGAAAAAAACAAAAGGCTTATTCTGTTGGTTTCCTGATGCTGAAGTCAGTGTCTGGGATACCTAAAAGGAAAATGGTTAACTCAGTCATTTCTGTGAATGGTTAACTAAGGTCATAACAGAAGTATTCTCAACAGGGGTCTTTGAACTTTCTCTTTCCTTTCTGTTGTGTATCTCTCGGGTTATTATTGTAATAGTGTAACAACACTAACAAATCATCTGAATCTCATTTTTCAAAGATTGAGCTGCCCAGTGTGCTAGTTCGTCACTACTAAGCCACTGCTAAGCTAGAAGCCCATAAACCAAAACATTGAGCTGAAAGATGCTAAAATGCTTCACAGAGCTGATTATTCCTGTGGTTTTTTCACTTGGGGCAACCCCTTTCACGTTACACATTTAATTTGATCAAACAGTAATTAGCATATTAATTAATACCTTAATAATATTGATCAGGTTTAATGTTATTAACTAAACCTCCATTGCATTAGTTCCACCGGTACTTTTCCTGCTATGAAAAGTCAAAATGTCTGCTGTGGAAAAGGTTATTCCTTCTAAAATCTCAAATTTGATTGAATTCAATGCATCGATTGAAATGCACCTGTAATAACCATGTTCTCCTCTTTTGCCGTTCCAGTACCAAGTGGGCCAGCTGTTTGCAGTAGCGGAGGCCAGTAAGAGTGAGACGGGTGGAGGAGAAGGTGTGGAGGTGTTGGTCAACGAGCCCTATGAGAAGGATGGAGAGAAAGGACAGTACACCCACAAGATCTACCACCTGCAGAGGTAGGCAGCTCATCACTGCTACGTTCACACCGCTAAGTAGTGCATACCTCACACTACATATTTGGCTCTAGAAGTTTGATGATATTCTGACTACTATAAAAAGAACTAAAGTAGTTGTCGAGCTAACTGATAACACACTAGCTAGCTGTACTGTGCCATTTACTCACCCCTGGCGTTCTGTTTTCTGAACTGTATATCATTTCATTTAATAAAGCTTGCTAATGGGACAACATATTGACACAAAAAGGTCAAAAGGTCTATTTGTATTGATTCCTGTCTTGTCACTGTCTTAAACCATGCCTCTTTTGTGGAATAGTCTATACCAGGGGTCGGCAAATAAGTCTGGCATCGGGCGAAAGTGTTTTTCAAGTAGTTACATGGCGAGCCAGAACATAGTCAAATTATTTCAAATCCTTAATCACCTATGTGTTTGTTTAGCGCAGTCTGTAGGAGCATGGACTCCCGTTGGGAGAGTTGTATGATCGATCCCAACATACGGCAGATATATTTTTTTCTCCCTTGTTAAACAAATGGATTATAAAGACACTTTTGCACATTCTTACATGTGCTGCAGTGTGTGTGTGTGTGTGTGTGTGTGTCCCGGCGTTTGATCCGCCTTCGTAAACCCATCTATCCATCCATCGTCAACCGCTTATCCTGCGTACAGGGTCGCGGGGGCTATCAATTTATTTATATTTTAATGTTTCTGCTATCAAAGCAATCTGGCCGCGGGCCGCCTGTTGCCGACCACTGGTCTATACTCTCAACAGAGGAGGGTTGAATACACAGTTAAAATGCTTCTTCCATTTGGACTTACCTCCCTTACCATTTAAAACTGTAAAGACATGCTTTTAGACAGCAGGGTAAATTTTCATGTCAGAGTTCACCAAAGTTGACTTCAAAGTGTAAAATTTGTGCAGACTTTATTGCTCTGCGAGAAAATCTACTGATCCCATTGAATCAAAGTGATTTCTGCGAGATTTTGCCGGTTTAAATGCCATGCCACCAGACCCATATCAGAATATCATGTACAGGGAGCATACTGTACACTCACACTTGCATTCTCTCAAACTCTAAACATTAAAGGATTGTAGCGGAAAGGCATTGAAAGACCAGAAATTGACTTTTGGATGATAACACTATGGGAAACTACAAAGTGGGTGTGTGTGGGTGTGGGTGTGTGTGTGTGTGATAAGCAGCAAGAATGTGTTTGTTTTTTTGTGCGTACTTGTGTGACCTACATACATCAATGCCTGTTTGCGTCTGTCTCTGCAGTAAAGTGCCAGGCATTATTCGCATGATAGCGCCAAAAGGTTCTCTCATGATCCACGAGAAGGCCTGGAATGCATATCCTTACTGTCGAACGAGTGAGTCCCAAATATACACACAACATGTTGGTCAACATCAAAACTCCGCATACAGCTCTGCAACCCATTTTCAGTCAGCACCTTGCGGTCTGATTGTACAGTAAAGACCAGTAAAACCTAGTTTCTTTCTCTCTCTGGTCCATCCCCTTTCCGTTACGGCCCACCATTTCTTGTGATGCAGTCCTTACAGTAAGTATTCTTTCATTTTGAGTTTCAAAATAAAAGTTAAAAGTGTGTGTGTGTGTTCACATGCTGCAGGACCAATGTTTATTTGCAGACATTAATGCACAGTGCCTTTTCACAAACTGTAATGCAATAACTTTGTGTGTGCAAACATTAAGGTTGTTGACTAACCTTAACATGTGTTTCTCCCGTGCTTACAGAATGAATACATGAATGAGAAGTTCATGATTAAAATCGAGACGTGGCACAAGCCTGATATGGGGAATCAGGAGAATGTAAGTCATGTGATCTGACAGTAGTAGTTCATACTTTACCCACCATATAAGTTAAGAAAATACATTACAGGTGCATACATAACTGAAAAGTTGGACTGATGTTAAATAAGCATTTTGTTTGTATGTTGCTACTGTGTTTACAGAACGTGTAGAATTAATGCAAATTAAACCATACTTAACGTAATAAAACAGTAAAACTTGTCTGTTAATCAATGTGGAAGTCATTGCAAGTTCCAGTCTTGTGATTTTAATATTGATGGTGGGCTGCCATTTTGTTTACACTTGGATCATGGATTGGGTCTCCTTGGGTCAAAGCCCACCACTTTGATCCAGTGAAATATTTCAACTACTATTGATTGGATTGCCATAAAAATGTTGGACTGATATTAGAGGTCCCTAGGGAATAAACTCTAATGATTTTGTTGAAGACTTTTCATCTAGCGCCATCATCAGGTCAAACATATCCAATACTTTGGTTTATGGCCAAATACCTGCAAAACTAATGTCAATGTCATCTGCCTCAGCTGTAATTTGTGGTTAGTGAATGTTAGCATGTTAACAAACTGAACTAAGATGGTAAATGTTATACTTGCTAAACATAAGCATGTTAGTATTGTCACATTAACCATGCTGATTAGCATTAGAGACGCTAACACTTTAGCAGTCAGAGTCGCTAACGTGGTGGCAGTATTATAATAGGTAGTTGGGAAATGGGAGATTGTCCGCCTTTGGCCTTCGAAATGCAAGCCTACTGGAGGAGATTGGGGACAAAATAACAAATCCTTATTCTGTGCTAAAAGACATTACAAAGTTCAGCTGAAGCTGATAAAATCCTCTCAATGTGTTTACTAGGTGTCTTAATCTTACATGTTTGTTAAGACTGGATATAATTAAACCAACAATCCTTAGTATGGATATTGAGGCCCATTATCCTGCACTGGTCAAACCCTAACTGTACTTACAGAAGTCTGATTAAGTATTTCATACTTTGCTGACTTAAGTTGATGATTTGATTTTTGCCTCGCTGCAGGTACACGGACTGGACAAAAGCTCGTGGGAAAAAACTGAGATAGTTAACATTGACATTGCTGACAGAAGCTGCATAAGTCCGAAGGTAAGGGCAAAAAAAGTCTGAATCTTTTTAGAAACGAGCTCAGGTTTTGGGTCAGATTTTTCCCATCAGTACCCAGTTATTTTATTATTTATTTTTTGGGGCGTTTGCCTTTGTTTGAGAGGAACAGTGGAAGATGGACGGAAAGAGAGAGAGAGAGAGAGAGAGAGAGAGAGAGAGGGGATGACATGCAGTAAAAGGTCACAGGCCGGACTCGAACCCGGGCCGCGGCAGTAAGGACTGAGCCTTGTACACGGTGCACGAGCTCTACCAAGTGAGCCAATGGTCGCCCCACCCAGTTATTTTTGATTGAGAGTCCACACTCTTTATGTTTAGGTCGCACATCTATCTTCTAAACATTCAGTATAATAAACCTCCTTATTACGCTGCTTCATATTTGTCATGGCTACACTGTGTATCATACTGGTTGCATTCTTTCTTTAGGACTACAACCCAGATCAGGATCCAGCCATCTTTAAGTCAGAGAAGACAGGCAGAGGGCCTCTTGGACCTGACTGGAAGGTACTACACCTGCTGTCACTCTTCACTGTGGTTCACCTCATCAAAGAAATTCAATGATTGAGTTTAAAGGCCCGGAGACTTTGTGCGTTTATGTTATCTGTGCATCTACGTGTTTGCAGAAAGAACTCGCTAACAACCCGAACAGGCCGCACATGTGTGCCTATAAATTAGCCACCGTTGAATTCAAGTGGCTGGGACTACAGGGCAAGGTGGAAAGCCTCATTCAAAAGGTATACAGTTGTTGCTTTTTTTGGTTTGTTTTCTAGGAGAAGATATGGTTTTTGAAATATATTGCCTTCTGGTGGCCAATAATTTCTGTACCAAGAAAAATGTATTTTGCTTTGTGTTGAAATGCCCCACAGTACTAGACATGTAGTTTAGATGACTTTTATATTTCACCCCGTAATTATTGTCTGATGTCTCATCTCCCTCTGTTTCCCTCATGTCTGTACGTCCAGATGGAGAGGCGTTTGTTCACTCAATTCCACAGACAGCTGTTCTGCTGGATTGACAAATGGATTGAACTGACGATGGATGATATACGACGCATGGAGGAGGACACAAAGAAGGAGCTAGATGAGGTGACTGAGCGCAGTAAACTCTACACTGCACCACTGTTACAGGGCGTAGCACTGATCACCCTAGTGAAACTCGTGTCCCACTACTTCTGCATCAGTCCTCCATGGCAGCATGTTGCTTTCGCCATGTCCAAAAAAAAAAATTGGTCAGTTTCTTGTTATAGCGTGAAAACGACACGTTTCTCTTTACAACTACATGCCAAATGATTCTGTAATAAAAAGAAACAAACCAATTTATCTAGTCTATAAATCCATAAAACATTTATACACAAAATCAAGTTATCTCATTAAAACAACAATTCTTTCGTGTTGTAACATGGTATGTTGGTATAACAAGACAGTTGTTATGTTTCAATGAATGTGACAAACTACAAGTATTGAATGACGAGTAACAATCCTCCACCCCTGCCCGAACCAGACACTGTTTGTCTATATAGGGTATTTATCAGCAGAAGGGTTAATTACCTAGATACACCAATCCAGAAAAGGTTTCTTCAGGTCAGACACTAAATTAAATAATAATAATAAATTAAATGGAGGAAAGTGAAGCTAATTCGGTCAGTATCTTCATTGACGCATGTACGATTTAAAGACAACATCACTAATCTCATGTCACAAATTAGAATACAAAACTTAACAAAATAAATAAAAAACTACTCAACTGTCTACGTCAAACAGAAGTGGGAGAGAGAATGTGGCCTGGAGATACCTGAGGGTGATTGGAGTGATATATGGGAAAGCAGGCTAAGACCACCAGCTGACTGCTGGTGTCCGTGTGGTTAAAATAAATGCCTGACCATTTTCATATTTTTTGGGCTTTCCTTTTTAAAAATTCACATTGGCAAGAGATCGCTAAGGAGAGATGTTTTTAAAATACTTCTTGCCGCCAGCACGTGGAAATGTCTGCAGACAAATCCTCCAATAAAGGACACCTTTGCTGTATGTAGAGAAACTACCTCAAGACTGCAATCCAAGTTGTCCATGTAAACCCACTCTTTTTGCTTGAAAATACCAGTAAAAAAAGTTTGATTTATGTCTTTTAATCTGAACAAATCTAACATAAATAGGGACTATGATTGTCTGTCGATATGTGATACCCACAAGAGGCTGGCGACCTCAGTATGTTATTAAAATGACAAAGGTTACGTTTAATAGGACATGTTCATTTTGTGGAATAACGAGAACATTGTGTGGTATAATGAGATGTTGTTCTAACAATGTTGTTCTTGTTAAAATGGAATAATCTGGTATGTAGTAATGGAGAGAAATAATAATAATAAGAAAAATAATTTGGTATAATGTGAATTGGAAACTGAGCAAAAGCATTTTTATGGATGGCAGCAACACGTTGTCGTAGTCTTCTGAATATTTGTCGTTATTGTTTTGCCCCCAGTAGCACTACTTGTGCAGAATAAAAGAAATCTAGTATTTGTGTCCAATTCTCAGTAACATGTCTCTCCATGTTATAGATGAGGAAGAATGATCAAGTTAAAGGCATGGTAGGTGATGACAACTGATGGCCGCTGATAGGCTAACTCAGTGAGTATATTACTATTATTCTGGTTTGATTTTAACATTTTGAATTAAATTAAATTTGAACAGGATTAATCAGTTCTCTTTGCATTTTAACTTGTTCTGTTTTCCTCTTCAGATCGCTCTCTGAAACAGGAGGATTTATCTTCATTCATTGAGCTCAGACTCCTTTCCTAGGACACCGGACCAAGACCAGCTAGATAGGCATAACCAATAATACCACACTTTACATCCTATTAATAAAATTTGCTCTTAATAAGAGCTCATTATTGTAAAGCAATTGTGTGTCTTTATGTACTACATTTGAATATAACTATAGCAACTTTTAGTTTTTTTAAGAGAAGTTTGCAAATCACTTTTGAGGATGAAGTGTTCTTGCTTATGCCTATTCGGTCCTCATATATTTTAAAACATTAGGGAAAAGGTGAGGGTTGTCTCTGAAGAAACATTTCTGATTACTGTTATCTTATATTATTAATTATTCTGGTTTTGTTCTTTTTCTTGATCTTGTATTTTTTAGTGCTCAGTGATCTATTGTTTACCTAATAGCACAAGGCACATTTCCCACAAGTCATCTGTCTACATCCGCAAAAGCATCAGAGTTACAAGGATCAGAGGATGTTTATTTTAGAAGACTAAAACAGAAAAAGCTTCTGTGTTTTGAGAAAGTTCTGTTAATTTCCAAAATTTCCTCTCACAAAGTGCACTTATTGCCCTGTTATGTCACACTGGAAATTCCTCTGCCCTCCTGTGCTTAATTTGATTCATCATGACATGGTGGCTGGAGGCTTTGTAATTTAAACACAGCTTATGATTTCTGTAAAAAGTATTACATATATAGTATTTACTTTGAAAAGCCCCAGGTGGTTGGTTTAGATTCATACAAAGATGTTTGCTGCTGTTTTGTATTTATGGTTTTGGGTGGAGGTTGTGATTGTTGGTGATAATCTGTCAGAACAACCTGAACTCTGAGCAGATCTCAATATAATTCACACATCTGTCTTGATAACTTTTTGGCCTACATCATTGTAAGTCTTGTCCTGGGTTTAATTCAGTAACCTGGATTTTAATGTAATGAGTTATATGATTATGTAGTATATTAAAGACGATTTACTTGTTCCCTGCCTTTTGTATATTTGTACATTGTATACAAAATGTGTTGTCTTCCTGTTACTGTTTGTTTTTTGTGTATGGATGAGTTGGTCTCTTTAGCAAGTGCGTTATTGGACTCAATTTTTTGCGAATCTATAGTGTAATTTTGTTATATTAACTGACTAAAAACTTCAGGTCCAGGCCTACAAGTATAAAAGTGAGATTTTGAGGCCAAAGTGTAGACAACTGGCACATTAACTCCAGTGAAGATATATGGATAAACAATATATTCGTTAAGGAATTTATAGTAAATTTAATTATAACAGCTGACCGGGTTAACTTGTCATTGAAGTGAAAAAGCTTTTATTTTGAAGGCGGCAAACTTGTCATCCGGTTAAGGGGCGGGAACAGCAACAACAAACATTAGCTACTGTAATCGCTCACACTGTTGCTGTACGTGTCTGCAGAAAACAACGAAAACAAGAACTATCAACGCAAATCAGGTAGTGTACGATTAAACATAGTCAGTCTTACAGGTTTTTAATTTCACTGTTACGTGTTTGATGGGGGAAAAAAGCTTTGTTTAAGTTGCTGCGCAATGTTGCGCGCGTTATCGACGTTAACGTTACATTACCGGATGACAGCTCCGTAACATGATGTAACGTTAGCTCGACGGAAGTAAACGTTACCCGCTATCTGATAACCAAGTCTGCTCCAGCCAGAGATGAAATGTGTTACTGTGTGGTTATCTGTCAGTCTTATCCCTGAATGGAGACTGAACCTGTTAGCAGTGTTAGCTAACAGCATTAACGGAGCAAGTGCTTTTCTGTGCATTAGAGTTTTAACTTTGTTCAGACTCCGCTGTGGTTTTGAGTTATTGTGGATTTGCCCCATTGCCTTTCAGGTGTGGAGATGATGGAGGAGAATGAGGAGCAGTCAGACGACCAGCAGGCAGACCTCAGTTTGAGGAAGGGAAACTACGAGAGGGAGAGCTTGAGGTGGGACTACCATTGCTGTTTGTCTAAAGTCTAAACGTCTTCAATTATACAGCATAAAAAGTCAGTGAGGGCCAGAGCCCACCATGGCGTACAAGAGGCTAACTCATCTATTCTTTTACAACAAGCCAAAAAATATCTCAAGTAAACAGACTGACAAGTGTTCCTTGATTATATGGTGGTAGTACGCCAGCTACCACCAGAGTGTTGGTTCAGTATCAGACGGGTTGCCAACGAGCAGTTGCACCAATCTGCCAGATTTTGGGACCTTGCGATATGTTCCTCTAGACCAATGGTTCTCAAACTTACTGTCATGAGATTATAGCCAAGTTGAATTCTGTTGCAAATAAAATAAATGAGTCAAGTCCGCACAATAGCAAAGTCTTATTTTTTAAATTCCCCTACATAAACCGTGTTCATTCAGTTTAGTTCCATATTTTCCACCCGGTCATCCAGGCCCCCCTCAGGGGGCTGACCCCTCAGTTTGAGAACCACTATGTCTGGACTCATCAGACCTATCTGGGCACGCACAACAAACAGTTAGTGCACAATGATTGGACTTACTATATATGCGATATGCACACCTTTTGAAATGTGAGTTGATAAGTACAGTGAGCTTATGTACATGTGTGTGTGTATTGCTTATGCACGGAAAGTGGACATATACTTAGTGAACTATTGCACATTTATACTGTCACACACACACAGTAAATGGATAAGCCCACTGTTCAAAGAAGTGATGGCATGTGGGAAGGAGCTGCTTCTGTGTCTTGTTGCATCAAGTGATTTGAAGTGTCTGTCAGAGAACAGTTCCTGAACGTGGTAGTCTGATTAGGAGGTCAATATGATGGGATGTGGAATGGAGCCCAGATTTTGTTCCAAACACAATTTATATATCTTATAATACCAAATACTATGCAAGAGGGATATTTTCACAAGCTGGTTCAGATATGTCCTTATGGACAGTATGTTGTGTTGTTCCTGCCAGTTTGCATTGCTTTCTTTAGACCGAGATGATGACATTGTTCAAGTTTGGCCATAAAGTCAATCAGAAAGACAGGCTTTACAATGTCGACATTATACTCCTTTTCTCTTCATCTCTTTAGTCTTGCATTTTATATGTGACATTTTAGTTTACAGCTGAGGATTATTTCTGTTATCTAATTTAATTAAAGGTTTGGGATCAGTCGTTTACTGACTCGTGGTGTCAGTGCCTGCCGCCAGTACCAGAACAAGGCTTTCCTGAAAGCATAATTGTCTGCCTTATTTAGAGTTGAATGTGCTCCAGGTCTAAACAGTGCAATGTTTGCCAGTCTACAAATCTGTCTGCATTCTGACAGGGGGATTAGGTTGCTCAACAAAGCACACCTAATGCGGATTTGAAGTAAAAACAAAACAAAACAATGTGTTGCCATCCTGCTTGGGGAAAGAGCAGCCGGGGGGCTCAACAGCTTGCAAAGAGAAAGTGTTTTTATGTTCATGGATGCAAGTTGGTTTCCCAATATTTAAGAGGCCTAATGCTGAAATATTTTACAATGAGATTATACATAGTTTAGTACACACCAAGACTTGTAGACAAATTAACCAATTCCCTAATGACTGTCCCACTCTGGAGCAGCCAAATCCTTGAGCCAGGACTTATTTCACTCAGTGGTTTGATTCTGCAGAAGCTACCAAAACGTCCGTCTATAGCTCGTTTTCTTCTCGTTCACACGATCCAAACATACTTAAATTTGTCAAATTT
>NC_060166.1:8316317-8352695 GCF_021292245.1 Micropterus dolomieu
ACTATGTCTGGACTCATCAGACCTATCTGGGCACGCACAACAAACAGTTAGTGCACAATGATTGGACTTACTATATATGCGATATGCACACCTTTTGAAATGTGAGTTGATAAGTACAGTGAGCTTATGTACATGTGTGTGTGTATTGCTTATGCACGGAAAGTGGACATATACTTAGTGAACTATTGCACATTTATACTGTCACACACACACAGTAAATGGATAAGCCCACTGTTCAAAGAAGTGATGGCATGTGGGAAGGAGCTGCTTCTGTGTCTTGTTGCATCAAGTGATTTGAAGTGTCTGTCAGAGAACAGTTCCTGAACGTGGTAGTCTGATTAGGAGGTCAATATGATGGGATGTGGAATGGAGCCCAGATTTTGTTCCAAACACAATTTATATATCTTATAATACCAAATACTATGCAAGAGGGATATTTTCACAAGCTGGTTCAGATATGTCCTTATGGACAGTATGTTGTGTTGTTCCTGCCAGTTTGCATTGCTTTCTTTAGACCGAGATGATGACATTGTTCAAGTTTGGCCATAAAGTCAATCAGAAAGACAGGCTTTACAATGTCGACATTATACTCCTTTTCTCTTCATCTCTTTAGTCTTGCATTTTATATGTGACATTTTAGTTTACAGCTGAGGATTATTTCTGTTATCTAATTTAATTAAAGGTTTGGGATCAGTCGTTTACTGACTCGTGGTGTCAGTGCCTGCCGCCAGTACCAGAACAAGGCTTTCCTGAAAGCATAATTGTCTGCCTTATTTAGAGTTGAATGTGCTCCAGGTCTAAACAGTGCAATGTTTGCCAGTCTACAAATCTGTCTGCATTCTGACAGGGGGATTAGGTTGCTCAACAAAGCACACCTAATGCGGATTTGAAGTAAAAACAAAACAAAACAATGTGTTGCCATCCTGCTTGGGGAAAGAGCAGCCGGGGGGCTCAACAGCTTGCAAAGAGAAAGTGTTTTTATGTTCATGGATGCAAGTTGGTTTCCCAATATTTAAGAGGCCTAATGCTGAAATATTTTACAATGAGATTATACATAGTTTAGTACACACCAAGACTTGTAGACAAATTAACCAATTCCCTAATGACTGTCCCACTCTGGAGCAGCCAAATCCTTGAGCCAGGACTTATTTCACTCAGTGGTTTGATTCTGCAGAAGCTACCAAAACGTCCGTCTATAGCTCGTTTTCTTCTCGTTCACACGATCCAAACATACTTAAATTTGTCAAATTTTGGATTTTTCTTGGTACACTGCCTTCCAGTTTTGGTCCTTTCAGGGAATACTTTGTGCGTTCGTATTTCCTCGCTTCAACACTTGGGCATTCAAGGAGACAGCTGACCTCGCTGCATTTAACACTTGAGCCAGGATGGATGAAATCCGTCGGGTTTTAGGCACCACAGGGCGCGTCCGCTCTGACAGCCTTTCCAGCGATGCCACACAGTCAACGGCCAGCAAATTGGTTCTGCGCCACCGGCTCAACCAGCTGATGACCTGTGTGGATGACCTGGACTCCAAAACCGAGCTGCACGATAAGGTGGTAAAGACGCTGGATAACGCCTTCCTTGTCTGTGGCAAGAGAGCCAACAAGCCGAAAAAGAACAGTTTCAGGTGGAGAACAAATGTCACCTCTTGCCCTTTCTGTGTGCTGAAGCTGGGAACAGAGTTTGTGTTTTTGTACAGGAGTAATGCTCCTCCATCCCCTTTTATTCAGCTCTTTTCTCTTTTGCTTTTCGCTTTAAAGTGTTTCAGTAATGTTCTTTGGGTTCAGTGAACTGCTCTGTCACTGGCCAACAAAAGACACACTGATTCTTGCTGATTGAAACCTCCAGTAGAACGTTGTCCTTCTGAATTCCTGTCGTACATTTGACTGTCGTAGCTGAGCACAGAAAATGCAACATTATGGATGTTGTGAGTTTGGGGGGAAAGGATGGCAGCCCTCATTATGTGTTAATTGTGGCAGCCTGACCTGCTTCTGGTAGAAGCACAGTGCTTTTACTTTAACAGCTTTTATGCTCGGTGGATGTGCTCATGTTTGGTTTTTGCCACACTGAATGAAACTCAAACTATAGTTCTGTTGTATTCTGTGGTGACTTTCAGTCGTAAGGTGGTAACTGTATATTTTAAAGGTATATTGTTGTACCTTTTATAGCTTATTCAGTTGTAAACATTCCCATTTATTAATGATGGATTATGTCTATCTCTAGACGCAAGTGCTGCACACATGATGATTTCTCTGTCTTCCCGCAGGCTGCACATGGTGACGTGGAACGTGGCCACAGCTGATCCTCCTGATGACTTGACCTCACTTCTCCATCTGAACTCCCCAAAGAGTCCAGACCTCTACGTCATCGGGTAGGTGGCCTCAGCCATTTTCTTATATAACTGGATGTGGGCCAGAGTGCCCGACAATTAAGGCCGTGTGTGTTTGTGCTTTAGTTTGCAGGAGGTGTACTCAAAGCCTCTGAGATTCGTGTCAGACATTGTATTCAATGACCCATGGAGTCATCTGTTTATGTCCACCTTGGCACCACGGAAATACGTTAAGGTACAGGAGTGTTTTTTCTCATAAGAATGTGAGAGCCCTTGGTGGCTGTTAGAGTATTATGTTGTGCTGTTATTACTTTGTGTGTGTGTGTTTCAGGTGTCATCCATTAGAATGCAGGGTCTGCTGCTGCTCTTTTTCTCAAAACTGGAGCACGTCCCCTTCATCAGAGACATCCAGGCCACATACACGCGCACAGGCATTTTCGGTTACTGGGTAAGATATACACACACATTAAAAGAGTACTCTGCTGACTTATCATTGCACTTCTACAACATTGTCAGACTCACGGTGGACAGAAAATCAGCACATCGGTGCAGCAGAGCCAGAGATATCGTCTTTTTATTTTCACGCGTGCTCCTTCTTTGACAAATACTGGGGCCTACATTACCCACAATGCAACTCCACCTCCCCCCTCGGTCAAGCCTCTAGCCTCTATCAGAGAGGAGGAGCGGGCTACAGAGGTCTGGTAAACTCACTTCTTTCTACCTCCACACCCCAGATTGTTTTGTTATCTTCAGCCCCAGCTGACACTGAGTCAAGTGGCATCACTTGAGGACATTTATCAGACTACACACAGCTCCCTCTTTTATGAAAGGCTTTCTACAACTACAACTTAGATGTGTAAAATTGGCGCATTTCCCTTTTCCATAAGGGATGGAATAAAATGTGTTTCGAATGTGTTGCACTAGGTGTGTCACATTTGTGAACTGAACCACAGAAGCAGAAGTAAATGTTAGACATCCCCTCCCCCCGTCTAAAAGCTTTGGTTCGTCTCTCGCATAGTTTAAAATCTAAATCAATACTGCACAGTAGTTTAACAGAACTTTTGTTTCTCTTCCTGTTTGTCTCTCAGGGTAACAAAGGAGGCGTGTCTGTCCGTCTCTCTTTCTATGGCCACACGCTCTGTTTCCTCAACTGTCACCTGGCTGCTCATATGAAATTCGCCACAGAGAGAGTGGATGAGTTTGAGTACATCATGGACACGCAGACCTTTGACTGTAAAAAGGCTCAGAGAATTGTTGATCACAGGTGAGTAGATGCCCAGAATACAAACTGCAGTTTACCCAATTAAACACATAACAGATCTTAGAGGTGATCTCGAAGCTTCATTCATCTCATTGTATCTGCACCAGGTCAGTTTTTTTTCTGCTAGTATAAAACCTGTACTGTCACACATTCATCTTCTTCTTTCCTTTCAAATTCTTCAATATTTCTTTTTCCATCAAACGCTTTCTCTTGCTGTCCGTCCTCACTCCTCTGTACCTCTCTCGGGTCCAGGCTGGTGTTCTGGTTTGGAGATCTCAACTTCCGAATTCAGGACCACGGCATGCACTTTGTCCGCTCCTGTATCAACAATCAAAACTACCACCTGCTGTGGAGCAAAGACCAGGTTTGACACCTGCAGAGTCATTCATCTGTTTACAGCATAGTTGACTTTAGGATGTAATGAAATGTGCGTGTTGCCGTTCTCAGTTGACCATGATGAAGAAGAAAGAACAGATGCTCCAGGATTTTGAGGAAGGACCTCTGGACTTTCAACCCACATACAAGTTTGACTTAAACTCTGATACTTATGACAGCAGGTAACCGTTTCCAAGTAACATACATCATAATCAATCCTAAATAATCATACTTTTTAAATCACTTTTTATTTTCAGTATTTACCTCTTCAAATATTCATTTGTATATATTTTATCTACACCTCTTCACAACTTCACAGGTTCTACAGGACATGGTTTGGCTTTAAGTAAGGGTTCAAAACACATTTGTGTCCACATCTCCCTTAATATCATGTCACCCCTTTTTTTTAATGCGCCTAACTGCACTTCAGTATGTGCACACTTGCTACTTTTAACCAAGATGCTAAAAGTAGTGTTCTCTGTGTTAAAGTAACTTAGTTTTAATAACCTTTCAAAGGGTTACAGAAGATTATCTTCATCTGTAACATACTGCACATTAAACAAATAGCAGGTGAAACTAACAGTCTTTTCAAGACTAGTGTCAGATTGGCTCTTCAAGGAAAAGACTGAAATGCTTGTTTTTTTTTTTTTTTACAGATGTCTGAGCTCACAGGTCTGTTGTTTGAGGAGGCACTATTGCTGCTGTTAAAGTTACCTTGTGGAGTTTTTGACCACTAGTCGCACTATGGACCAATGATTTTCTTCTTCTTCTGACAGTTGGTGGATATAATGCAATGGAAACAGTGCAGATTTTTTAAATAGTCAACACATTTGCTATGGATGCATAAAACTGGGTTTTATGAGATGTAAATAAAACTGTTCACAGAAAACTCCACAGGGTACCTTTTTAACAGGCAAAATATGAGTAGTGTATATTAACCTGCAGTGTGTGATACCACCCTACTGCTTTCAGAGCTTCTTTGTAAAGCCAGTGTGTACATCCCTCTGGGTCCCAGAGCAGCTGCTACATAACATGCATGGCCAGAAATAGATGTTTTGGTAATACTATGACTGTGGATAATTCAATATGTGTGTGGAACTGGACATCACCCAGTTTACGACAGATACTTTATTGGTCTGTAAAAATCTGCAAGGAAGTTTCAACTTCATTTGAAGATTACATTTTGCAGTGTTTTTTGTGCTGGAGATAAATCCAAGTTTGTTTCCACCTTCAAGGGAGAGCTTGCATGACACAATGAGAGAGGCAGTCAGCATAAAAAGTTTTACATCAGTGTATTTCTCATCCAGTAAGCATCACTGTGTAAATTCAACGGTGCTTTAATTATGTCACTTTACCTGTAACCGAGATCAAAGTGTAATACACACCCGTATCTTGAATGTGAAGTATCTTAAGACACACTAGTGATCTAATTTTCAGATTATCACTCTGCAGAAGCCTTAATGTGACGAGAATCACAGATTTAGTATCTTTAGACGGATCTCAAACATTAGCATGAAATGTATTCATCTGTTTAATTCCAATAGCAGCTTTTGCGAACAAACAGTTACCTGTTGTGCTGGATGCATAAACACAGGTGCGCTAAGGCACCCACATCTTTTGACACATTGTCTGATATAGTACTATAAGGTAAAAATTTGATAAATCTTTCAGTTTTTGGTCCGTTTATATGGTCAGCTGGTAACCTGGTTCCAGACCTCTGAATCGCTGCCCACATCTCCAGCTTTTTCAGTGATTCAAATAGGTCTGATGTTGATCATTGAAACTTAACAGCTCAACAACTGGAAGAGTTTGTTTTTTGTATATATATAAAAAAAAAACCAACTGCTACTGCACCTTCCATGTTTACTAAAATGCAATCAGTGGGGCATACACATCATTCACTAACTACCTCTGTCAAACAAAATGGCGATTCAGTGCGATTATCAGGGTGGTATTTATGTAATGAACGACTACAGTGAAAGCTTGTGAAAGGCATGACACGTATTCTGAAAAAAACTGCAAGCTGCTTTCACATGACCCCATCCTCAGGGCCACTGTGAAATAGATACTGTACAACATTATCTACCATCACATTCTTCTGTTCTTCATCACCCCGTCATGCACCTCACAATGTCTTTGAGTCTTGCTGTAAAGAGTTGGCTGTCTCCTGACTAAAGCCCGCCTTTTTGCTCCCTGTCCGTCCAGCGGTAAGAAGCGTAAACCTGCCTGGACAGACAGGATTCTGTGGCGGCTCCGACCCAAAGCCCCGCCCCCTGACGAGCAAGATGACAACAGGGTTGGACTGGATGCTAAGATGGTCAGGCAGCTGGAAGAGGATGAGGAGTACCCTCTGAAGATCAGGCAGGAGTTGTACACCAGCAACATGGAGTACAGCATCAGTGACCACAAGCCCGTCATCGGCGTCTTCACGCTGGAGGTGACACACTGTTGCATGATCTATTTCTGTCGCACACCCTTTATCCTCTCCCTTCTGACGGTGATGCAGTTGATTGTATTACATATTAATTGTAGCATTGATCAACACATGTTTTGTTATGGGAACAAACCTGATAACAAGTATTGTGTATTCAAAGCCTGATACATCTCATTCCTCTGTCCAAACACACATCAGCGAGCCACACTGTTGCACTGGGTGACTCATTCCTTCATTACTATCAACACACACATTTTAATTTTATTTGAATCAATCCACAACAAAAACACTATCATCCTATCTAACTTTTGGTACAAACTACTGTGCTCATGTGTTTAAGGGAGTATATGGAGGTTTTTGTCTTGTTAAAAAATGAGAGTATATATTTGTGACCTATTTTTAAATGTCTTGGTAGGAATAAATGGGCTTGGAGATGAGAAGTCTTGGCACATTTCTGGTTTTGGTCTTTTTTTGGGATTTGTTTGCAGCAACAAAAGTGTAGAATGTTGCTGGACGTATCCAGTCCATAGAAAAAGATTCTGAGGCCGTGTTTTTTATTTAATTGATTATGATAATGTTCACCGGAGTAATTGCTAAGATCTGGAAACAGTCGAACAGTAAATATGCCAGGTCGATTTTATCTAATTCCAGATACAATGGCATCAGTGTTTATGTCGACCAAGAAACAACATTACTGAAATGCAAGGTTTGAGGTAATTTTTAAATAGTTGACCCTTGTGTAGTTTGTCCACCAGAGGGCACTGACAAGCTGATTTATCATCTGTAAGGTTTATAAATCTTGGTCAAAATTTAAATATAAGAATGAAATCTAAGAGATCCAGAGATAAAAACTGATGCGACTGTCTGACTTCTCCTGTTTCTTCCCCTCTCTGACTTCTTCTTTTTAGCAATGTCACCCCTTCATGTGGTTAAGCCATCATAACTGATAGAAGCTGTGGCCAAACCTGTTTAAAAACATCCAGGCTATAATAACAGGATTTATCCTTTAAATGTCTACAAAATTTTTCCTTCCAGCTGAGGAAGATGTACAATACTCCACTGGTGCGTCTGCAGGCAGAAGGCGACTGGAGCGCAGACATTGATGCTATGGTTGTCTACAGCCCTCTGCAGCCGTTCCCCTCCAGTACGTGGGACTGGATCGGACTCTATAAGGTTAGCCGCACAACAGCTGTTTCCCACTGGCAATTTAAATGTGATATTTCAGAATGACAGTCTTGAACCTGTGTACGAAATTCAGGTTGGATTCACCTGTGTGTCAGACTACATCACCTACACATGGGTCAAAGACGACGAGGTGGCCTTCAATGACGAAGTCATACAGGTAGTAACTCGTGCACTGATGAGTTAGACACATTACCTGGAGAAAAAGCCCACAGGTGCTATAACTGTACCTCTGTTTTGGTAGGTATATGTTAGTAAAGAGGAAATCCCTGTGCGGGGAGGAGAGTGTGTGCTCTGTTACTACAGTAGCACTCTGCGGTGCATCATTGGAATTAGTGAACCATTCAAGGTGAGTAATGAGCACATACTGTATACCAAGATGAATCCACTGATACACATTCATTTTCCCTTAAACCTGTTGGACAACTTGGAACTGAGTTCCTTGGCATAAGCACTAGTGTGGTCTGCTGGTCTCTCTTTTAGGTCCATGAGTCCAAGGTAGCCGTTGAGGAAGGCTTGGTGCCTGAGAAGATCAACGGACTTGACAAAACCATAGCGAGTGAAGACCCCTTGAACTGATCTATCAGGAGTCACAGATGTGGTATGATATAGAAATGTATTCGGACCTGGATTGCCTGAACAACAACAAGGCTTTTAATTACTGTGTTTCCTAACTTGTCCTCAAAGGAGCAGATTAGGAAGTGTTGCCTGTTCATGCTGTTACACACCCTCACAGACCTCTCTAATGCTACTGGTGTGGCTAAAACTTACTCACTCATCTGTGGTCAGTACACTTTTTAACTACTGGTCTTAAGTGTGTGTGTGTGTGTGTGTGTGTGAGAAACTCATATTTAAATTGGCCTTAGATTGAACAAAGAAGTGCCAGCTTTGTGTCCTAAAGCCTAATAAAAACAAACACTGTACTGTGTATAAGATAGCTTTATTAAATATGATGAAAGGCTCTGATTGAATGAATGAGGGTTTGGTTAACAAGGACTCGGAGGTAACAGGTTAAGCGTATTGTTAAAATAGAAGGTGAGGTATGTTTTGTGTGATCAGTCCAGTTTGCGTTAATGAAAGGAAGCCCTACGTTTAAGGTTGTGTAACGGCTCAAAATATTTGTCTGAACTCCATATTTTAATGCTGAACTTGCTCTCACAGCTGGCTTGGTGAGCAGGAACACTGAACATGTAGGTTTGGCTTGTTTGGACAGGTAAAAGCAACCCAGTGAAACTTCACCTGACTGCTACAATTATGAAAAGGGAGTAACAAAATGAACAAAGCTCACTGGCCCATTTTGGTTTTCACATCAATGTGTTCCTGAGGAATAAATTATTTTGCTGTGGAAAATGAGCAAATGAATGTTCACTGCTTACTTGCAAACAGGAAGGGACTGGTTCCTTTGAAGCCAGTCTGTAGATATAAATGACTGATTTGTATGATCATGGCAAAGCCTGTATGATACTGGAGAAGGAGCTAAAACAGGAATTGCCTCATTATTTTCCACATTTCTGTCTGACTTAAAGCTTAAACGGATAAAAGTGCTTCTTGTTCAGAAGATAATCAGAGCTTCAAAACTTTAGGAGGCAATAGTCAGCCAACGTCACCTAAAACTCTGAAGTTCATAGGACCACTGAACATTAAGTGCTTCAATCCCAGCTCTCTCTCAAATAACCTCTCCTTCCCACCAGTGATCTACTAGCACTGCAATGACCAGAACATTTGTATTACGCAGTTTTAGGAGAAATGTTATGAACATTTTCTGCTTTATTTTGCTGACTGTTTTTTTTGTTTGTTTTTTTTCAGTAATTTGAGTTGTAATTCAGTAGTACTGTGTGCCTGATGGGCCTACAGACATTTTCTTTAATACAGAAATAAAGAGAAATTCAAATTTATAGAGGTGAACTATTCCTTTCAATAAGAGAAGATGATCTGACTCTGTCCTCCCTTTCCAATTTCTTAGTTTTAAAAACAGTATGTTGTATTGGATAAAGAGCTGTTTATTTAGAAATATGCAGAGAATTATTAGTCCTACAGCACTGATCTGTGTACTGTCCTGAAAGCATTGAACTGTAGTATGTAAGCTGAATTTATGTTATTTAAAATATTTATAGAGCACACAGCATATCTCACCTTAGTGTTGTGAATGAGCCGCTATAGGAAGTGATTTAGCAGTTTTGATTAAATTAGCCCACCAGCACCTTGCAGTTTTCTATTTTATTTTTTGGAATATGAATTATTCCTTTTTCAGACTGATTGTGGTATCACAGCAGAGACCATACAGATATGTTGCACTGTTTAATGTGAATGTTTATAATATGAATATTTATAGGAAATAAGGTTATTATTAAGAGAAAATGTAAATGTTTTGCTTTTAGAAAACAGTATGTCTTCAGCAAGTGCCTTTGAAACGATTCTTGCTTTACATTGAGTGTACTGTACTATGCTGCTCAATTTTGATACAATATATATTATTGATATTCATCATTAGTTATCATAACATGGCATCGCCACTCATGCACTTGATATAAGATATTGCTGGCCGAAACGTGAAGAGCCTCTGTACTGATTTGTGGTGTTATTGGCTGGCTGGAATCAGTTACATCAGCCAATTGATGTCACAAGTGGCTTATTTTATCAAATAGAAATGTTGTAATGTACTGTAACAATACATTTATAGCTTTGCAAATGCAACTATTAAATCTCTAAAGCCTCACTGCATTCTTTGCGTGGTTTATTGATTAAGCCTTAGTGATCTATTCCGTTCTGTTTTTATTATTAGTCATTAGGAGCAGAATTGCGGGCAGCTTGTTCGTGTCCAGTGATAACGTTAGATCTTTTTCATCCTCAGGTTCAATCAAAAGTAGCTTCTAGCCAATGACCTACACTTGAATATCATCAACAGTCAAGCATAAACATAGTGATTATGGGCGATGCAGAGAAACTGGCCGTTTCCGCTGTGACCAACAATGACCTGCGTCGTCCGTTGCCACGGCGACCATTTGTTTAGTTACAGTTTAGCTGGAGCGAGAGTCAGACACGTAAAAACAGAGACGTCTCGGTGTTTTTCAGCCGCACGGAACAAGGTATGTATTGCGGCGTATACCACTAAAACAAACAAACCAGACCCACCAAAACAACTAAAACGCCGCAGCAGGCTGAAACATGAGCATTTACACTGAAGACGCGTCACACTGAACCATTGTACATATTGAGTCTCTTTATTACGCTATTTCACATACATAAACAATCAGTGGGTGTCTAGTAAAATCTGTATGGTCTCCATTGTCCTCTGGTTTTGAAATGTTTTCAGCCTCTGTCACCATGTTCTTCCTACCTGCCTGTAACTTACTCTCAGTGACAGACCACCAGTGGAGAACCATGTCTGTCCCGGACCGCACTCATGGTGGTAGACCCAGTCTAGTGAACGTTGAGGCCCGGAACCGCTCCGAGCTCTTCAGAGCAGAGTGCTTGAAGCTGATCTTGGAAACTGACAAAGCTTGCAAACGAATGCAAAATGATGACAACATGCGTTTGTCTGTATGACAACATACAGACATTTTCTTTAATACAGAAATAAAGAGAAATTCAAATTTATAGAGGTGAACTATTCCTTTCAATAAGAGAAGATGATCTGACTCTGTCCTCCCTTTCCAATTTCTTAGTTTTAAAAACACTATGTTGTATTGGATAAAGAGCTGTTTATTTAGAAATATGCAGAGAATTATTAGTCCTACAGCACTGATCTGTGTACTGTCCTGAAAGCACTGAACTGTAGTATGTAAGCTGAATTTATGTATATTAAGGTATGGATACAGACGAGACTGTGTTTTGCTGTAATGTCTGTTTTTTGGGTAACGTCGTAATGCCAGTGAGAAACAACACGTCTGTAAAGTCTCTTTCAAACCAGCAGTTGGCTAACAGTTGCGTCAAGTCAACTCAGGCGGTTGCTAACGTTAGTTTCTTTAAAGTAACTTTAGCTATTATTAACACAAGTCAAGTGTTTTCACAGCAATATAATAGTTTTTAAGGACTATACGACACGTGTTTTATTTAAACTTTCTATTTTACGAAGACAAAATGAACGGGAACAATCTTGGCTAACATAACATCCACCTCTATACAAATAAAGTAGCAAACAAAACAAAGCAGAAACATCCGTTAATATCAAAATCAAACATTCGAATTATGCCCGGACTGTTCAATCGATATGATCATCTTCAATACTGAGTTGTTTTTGACATTAAATTACATGTTACATTGGATTTAAAGATTAAACCCCCTTCTCAGTAGCGATGGCCGGGCTTTTCAGATGATACATTTGTTAGCTAGCTTGAATCTCCTAACAAGCAAGGACGTCACTTTGTGCTGAAAAGTGGTACATTTAAGGGCTCAGATTAGGGGTGCAGTGATACACTTGCTCCTGAGGCGTGAACAAAACAATAAGATATTAGAATAAATATTCACTACTGTGAGATACGATTTGGGGAGTCTGGGGATCCTTCGCCAGAAGATTTTGAGCATTAAACACTTAATTTTCTGCATTTTAGAAACATTTTCCGGACCAATTTATGGTTGAAATGTCTTTTTTATATATATAAAGGGACACACAAAATTCAGGTGTCAGGTGACAATGCTAAATATAATGTAATATAATGTAGTAATCAAAAAAATTTTCTTTTTAGCTTAAGTTGCTTTCTTGGACAATGCACATTCGTTTCTTAGATATTTACACTGCATTGCATGTTTCTTATTGTGCAAATAAACCTTTCTCAAAGCATTTTATTTGTTATTTCTTGTTGCAAGCAATTTATCAGAACCATTTAACAAATACTTTCAAAAAGTGATGGGGTTAAAATCAGCCATTTCAAAAAGTGGTGGGGACATGTCCCCTGCGTCCCCAGTGTAAATGACACCTATGCTAACAAGCATGACCCCGGTGTTTCAGGCATGAATGTCGTCCAAGATTTCCATTCAACACGACATTTGCGCAGATTGTGTTTTACATTTTGGACGTCTTACATAAACAATCAGTGGGTGTCTAGTAAAATCTGTATGGTCTCCATTGTCCTCTGGTTTTGAAATGTTTTCAGCCTCTGTCACCATGTTCTTCCTACCTGCCTGTAACTTACTCTCAGTGACAGACCACCAGTGGAGAACCATGTCTGTCCCGGACCGCACTCATGGTGGTAGACCCAGTCTAGTGAACGTTGAGGCCCGGAACCGCTCCGAGCTCTTCAGAGCAGAGTGCTTGAAGCTGATCTTGGAAACTGACAAAGCTTGCAAACGAATGCAAAATGATGACAACATGCGTCTAGGTGAGTAAGAAAATAAAGATCAGCTAGTCTGTGTCATCAGCTAGCAATAAAGATGATATTGCAAAGACTACAGAGGTGGACTGTTGTGTTTTTTCTTCCACTGTGCAGATCAGCGGGTCAGAGACATTGAGTTTCTGAAGAAGGAGTTGGAGCTGAAGTTGGAGGAGATTGTTGTTGAGATTGATGACCTCACAGCAGTGAACGCCAGAGTGGTGAAAGCCCTGGAGGCTTGCAAAGAGCCTCTGAGAGTCACCGTTCTCTGTCTGCAGGACAGGTTAAGCTGGAAAATGATCGGGAAGAGAGGAACATGAGCAATCAGTAGATCAGTTATATTTTGCTACTTAACCTCTGAAACTTCCCTTACTACTCACATCTAACCTGTCTTTTAGATTTGATAGTTATTGTTAGTGTTCAGTAACTCTATACATAAAGTCTAAACTTTCAACACCACTTTCTGTTTTTGTGAAGCTTACCTGCAAATCTATGCAGAAGTTTTGACTTGTCAAACACAATTGTAACTCATTTATTAATAATGGTGTGGCACCTAAATGCAGGATGCTTTGGGTGAGAGGCAGGCTCTACCCCTGGACAGGTCACCAGTCTGTTACAGGGCTAACACACAGAACCTGCAGACTAATTTAAGGGCTGGTTCCTGCGAAGGGTGCAGAGTTTACAATGGGGGATCCTTTGCAGGACCTGAAGGTCAGGCTAACCCTAAACCTTAGACCAAAACTAATGATGTGTTCAGGAACTGCTTGTTATTTGTATAGTAAAACATGTTAAACTTTATCACAAGGAAATTGCTCAAAAACAGATTTAAACATAGGTTTGGATTTTTCAAATTTATCTTTATCACATGGCATGTGTGTTGAGAGAGTTACTGGGCGCTGTAATCATTCCTCCTCTCTATACTCTGTCTGTGTGCCAAGATTCCTTTGTAGCATGACTACACTGTCAGAAATAGGGGACAAAATCCGCAGTCCGTGTTCTGTGTAAAAAATGCATTCTTTGTTGGACACAGGCAGAATTAGGGCTCCAACACTATTTAGTTTTTTTCAGGGAAGAAAGAGGGTTGATCAAAGTATTTATGTGAAAGGTGTAGCAGTAAGGACAAGCAGATGAGTGAGTTATTTTTTGTCTGTTGCCTGCAGAATGAAACGCATGGCCTCTGTTAAGCTGCATGATGAGGTGGACAGAGAGCTGCTGAAGGAGAGGGAGGTGATTGAGGGCGTGGCTTCCCTTCTGCAGCGTGTATTAGAGCAGATCACTGAGCAGATACGGTAAGGGAGACGGACTAGGTATGATTATATAGACTCTGTGAAGGGGATTTCAAAAGTATGCAGACCTTTTGTATTCAACATTTATTGTCTTGAAATCTAGAAGTAAAATCATATCACTGGATAGAGTTGCCAGTAAGACTGAGACAAAACATGCTGTTTTGTGTTCCAGATTGAACCGATCTGCCAAGTACCACCTAGAGCAGGATCTGAAGGCGAAATCTGAGGCTCAGTGTATCGACAACTCCTGTGCCTTAATGACCACCCATTCCATCGACAACCTGCATAAGTCCAAAAACACCAAAACTGTTCTGCCGAGGTGAACTGCCATGCTCTTGTTTACTCCAAAAAAGACAAGAAAATGATATGTTGTCTACGTTTTTAAGACCTTTGGAAATTCAACATTTTCGGATGATTTGAAATCATTGCCAGTGTGTGTCAAGAAGGGGATCAGTCATGTTCTCTTCAAAAGATTTGCGAAGTCTGGAAAAAGTAATTTTGTTTGATCCAGGGCTTCATACATTTTTAAACCTCTCCCTCTCCCAGCTTGGCGGTGACTCAAAAGCAGTGGGCGAACATCTCAGACATCAACATAGCCAAAGCGGAGCAGCAGAAGAACAACTCTGAGAAACTACGGGCCCTGGTGGAGTCTCTCTTGCAGCAGACGGCCGCAGACATGCAGAAACAGGTCCAGGCCACAACAGCAGCCTTTCAGCTGAACGTCCAGGAGATCAAGTCTGCCAAGGGCCAGATGGAGGATCAGCTGCCCGAGGTAGGGCAGACGAGTATATGGTATATATTTCACAGACAGAATGATGTGAAGGGAAAAAAAGTCAGACAGTAGAAGGCAGATATAATAATGAAGAGAGAGAAGGACAATGAATGATTTTTCAAAACAGAAGTGAGTTTTTATTAAAATTCAGATATTAGCTGACCAGAGATGATCCTTTCATTAAGGATGGGTAATAATGTGATGGACTTTTTCAAATGGACTATTGGATTTCATGGGCTCATACTGGAGTCGATACTAATGTTGCTTCAATAGCACATGGTTTAAATGCTGTTTAAGAGGCCTTTCCACCCTGCCAACAGACAAAGAATAAGATTTTTTAACATCAAAACATCACATTGTTTTTTATTTACATAATTAATACACATGAAATGATGTTACTGCCTCTTGTACCATCACATAGCACGCACAAAATGTTTATTTTGCAGTATCTTAAGTACGCTAACAATGTACTGAATTAAGCAAACGTGTGTTTTGTGGTTACTTAATGCAACTTTTTATTTGAAAGAAGAATGTAATATTTCTTCTTTTAAAATATCTATAATCTCGCTGTAAAGTATCGTTCAATTCATCATTGGTGGATATAGAAGTAATTGGCTCTGACTGTGGGTTTAAAGACTTTAGCATGGTAATACTGCTAAGACCGTACAATCTTTAAAGAGTTGCTACACCCAAATTGCAAAAAACGAAACAACCTTTCTCCTAGTCAGGTTTATATAGGCACTATTTCTTTGGTAGAAAGAAATTTATTTAAAAAGTGAGTGAATAATAACGGACTTGAAGTTGCACTATTACTTAACATAACATAAAATATTAAATGACATAAAAAAACAATATTTTTCGCAATATTTTTTCGCTTTCAGTATATTGGTAATTTCATGCTATTCCTTTTTGTCTGCAAGGTGCTTCCTCACTCAGCCAATGTGCAGTTATACATTTCCTTGCCGTGACCAAAAGAACATTCAGCAAATGTGAATGTCTACAATCCTCAGAGATTACTCAATATTGAAGTCTTATGATTCTCTTGCAAGGAAACCTTCAAAACATTCTTAATAAATAAGAAGAACTTCAGTCCAGAGTTCACCAGCCTGAGACATGACCAAAAACATGGAAATACATCTATTTATTATTCTCAAAACATTTATAGAACTGTTTTGTGTCATAGAAGCAATAGCTTCATGTACTTCTGAATACTGGTTGACCCTGGCGTGACACCTCTATCCCCTCTAGATTCTGTCTGAGCTTGCCAGCCAGCAGAGGGTCAGAGAGGATCTCCAAGTGGCCATCACAGAGAATGAACATGTTCTGAGTTTGGCCCAGGCCCGGCTGGCTTTGCGCCGCCAGAGGCCTGCCAAAGAGCAATGCTACGATCCAGCACAGTCCCAGCTCCTCGCAGAGGTCCAGCAGCTCGGGGCTCACATCACCAAGTAAGCCCAGGACACTTAGATGTAGGGGAGAGCAGGGGCGAAAGTACCATTTTTCAGAAAAACCCGATTTTAAAAGATAATGTTTCAGACAGAGATATATTTTTGCTGTGGTCACTAACTCACAGGTGTGGTCTATCAATTTCAGGTGATATTTTGTACAAATGTAGAACAACTTACGTATAATTTCACTTTAAACATAACTGGCATATTTTTACTTTCGACCCCATCAGCTGGGACAAAAGTAACACAACAATCCAAGCTAGATTTTTTGTATTTAATAAATAAACATGACTGTGACCTTGTGACTGTGACATCATTTGTCCTTTATCTTTAAAATTTAAATTACATTTTTATTTCAAATATTCAGTTTCAAAAGTAACCTGACAGCCCAAACTTGAATAGTTTAGAATATTTCATATTATATTAAGGATATATTATAAATATATAATATAAATATGCAAATGTGTGCACCTAAAACAGGGAGGAATAAAAAAGATAAGAAAATGAAAATAAAAAATGAAAAGGGTTTTACAGAATAGGCCTAGGCTATACAAATGTCACATTTTGAAATGAATTTAAATTTGTTTTAGTAAGAACAGTATGAGAGATCTGCATTTCGAGTGCTTTTTACTGACACCTACTACACTGACCTCCTTAGGAGACAGGCCAAAATAAATATCAGCCTCTCTCTTAATATAAGCATGCAGCTTCCTTTCCTAGTCCAAGGAGAAGACTTAATAATGTGATCTGTACCTGTGGTCTGGTCTTCTCCCCAATTATCTCTGCCCTCCTCCTGCATTATCTGAACAAAGCGCATGGCATTTGGCATGAGACTTTATCAGCTGACCTGAGACTAATGTTTCTAATAGAGATGTCCAGAAACACCTTCTCAAACATCTGGCTGAATCACACCTCTGTCTTTCTGACCCACACTATTGGCCTATTCTGTTGGTATAATATGACATAAACATGTTTTAATAAATGCTGCAACACACAGACAAAGTCACCACATTAGCAGCGGGACAAAAGAAACACCTGTGGTTGAAAGTTGTGTGGAAAGTTTAATGATACCTGTGTGGACACAGCTATTACAGCTGCTAGTTTACAGAGGCTATAACCAAGACATCTAGAATATAAATACAAGAAATGAGAAGATTTCAATCATGATGATAATGTTTTTTTAACATAGTGTATATGACAGCGTAATGAAGGTTTTGTAGAAAAAGAAAACACAGAAAGTAGAAAGTACCTACCATGTTGTTAGTGGCTGATTTGGACGGATGCATAGATGTGATGACATATTGATCTCCTGTTTTCTATCACCGTTCTCATCATGTTAGCTGATGTAATGTTTACAGATGTAACCACTTGGTCATCATGTGGCATGTCTTTATCTCTGTACTCTCAGACTGCATGAGGCAGTGGCCCAGTCAGAGAAGGAGCAGAGGGCTCTGGTCCGCTGCCAGCTGGAGCTGCAGGAAAACATGGAGATCAAGGCCAACTCTCTCTACATTGACGAGGTCATCTGCGCCCAGCACAGGGAGACCATTATCATACATAACTTCTGAAAGGTCCACCTATACCAAGTATTACTTTCAAAATGCAGTTGTATTAAAATTCTCTTTAAAATATGTGTGTAGATTTAGTTCTCTTTTATATGGTCTAAACATTTTGTTTCACATTGTGTTTCCTTTATTTAAGGTCTTCAGTCTGAGAGCTGTATGATTTTGTGTTTTTAGTGCTGTCTGATAAATTACACTTGTTCCAAGGCTATGAGTTGGTCTGAGGCCCTCATGAATTTTACCTAAAATCCATAATCAGTTTTTATTTTCAAAAATGATCTGTGGATGATAATTACACACTTGTCTGTGTTGTTGCATTTCAGACTGAATCAAATTTATAAAATATCTCTATATTTCACTTAATGATTTGTAATGTGGCAGAAGCTGCAAAAAGTAACCAGTGAAAAGATGACCTGGAACCGGCTGCACCTGCAGTTGTGCATACAAAGTGTAGATTTACACGGCACTTAATTCTAGTTCTTACATAGAGATTAACTATAACTACATATTTATACCCACTAACTGACAGGTAAACTGTTGCGTAGTTAGCTTGCTAAAATATTACTTGCTTAACTAGACTGATGAGTAAAAGATTAAATATCGTTGACATATCAGACTGTTAACAAAATGGCATTTGATAACAATTTAAACTTGGTTAGCAAGGACATTTCACAAAGACAACGCGATATACCATCCATCCATCCATCGTCAACTGCTCAGGTCCATCGCAGGGCCACACTCACATCCACACACATTTCAGGACAATTTCAGAGATACCAATTGTCTTTGGATGGTGGGAGGAAGCCAGAGAACCTACACGGATGCGGGGAGAACATGCAAAACGTAATGCTAACAACATTAGCTTAAATAACATTGGCCATGTTAGCTTAATCTGATATTGCCCTCTTACTCTAAATACACTATTACCTTTTCTACTACTAACACAGGACCAGGTATAGACCAAGATAATTACACACTTGGATTTTGTTTCTGCTGTATGTTAATTTGTATTAACAGATTTTGACGGAGAGACAGGAGTCTGTGTGTGTGTGTACCTGGACTGACTGCATATTTGAACATGACGAGAGATTTGACAGGCAGAAAGGCAGAGTGAAGAACGTTAACCAAGGCAGGGCCTGTTAGAGCTTTGTGTTACCTGTTATGTGTGATTTTAATAGAGAGTCAGTCAGGCAGGGCAGAAATAATATTATATAGGCCCAGCCACAACCACTGCCAGTACTGTAAACAGTTTATGTTTGAACATGCTATTCATTGATTTAGACAGAGACATTTAACAGTTTGGTATTTGTATTTAACAAAAGGAAAATCACAAAGTCATAAGGAGTGTCAGAAGTTAAAAAAAACAAAACACTTTCTTAAAACTACAAAGAAAATGTTAACTTTCATTTAAACATTAAATAAATCCTAAATTGGCCTATAACAAAACTACATTTCAACAGCCCAAATACACGTCTTCCAGCCCCTGACCATTTTGATCAAAGGTCTCTCAAGCAGCATTTCCATTCAGAGGAGCTCTCGCTTTATTTCAGGAGAAGGTGGATTTGGCACTTCGCCTAAAAACAAAGGGGAGAGGGGGAAACGCTTAACATAGGAACCTTTCAACAACGTATACACAAATCTTGTGTGACGCGGGAATGTTACCTGATGCCACTGTAGTGTGCAGAGGGGCAGGGCCAGATGACAGTGGGGGCAGGTGTTGATCTGGTGTGGGTCATCTGCATCACCCCAGGGACCACCGCTGGGTCTGCCTGACTGGGAGCTTGCCTTAAAATTGCGGCTTAGCCAGGGCGTGGCCCCCTGTCTGGAGAAATCAACGTCATCCTCCCTTTTTTCCACCTGTGAATTAGCCTCTTTATCTTCCCACGTGGCTGCTGATACACACTTCAGCTGGTTTGGGGGATACAGACAAAGGTATTACTTTAATGAGTGCTTGTTGAAAAAGGCTGTATAGTGGACGTGGGCTTAAAGCGAGACAATGACACTTCTCTTGCAAATTAAAAGTTGAATTACTACGCAGTGAAACACACGTTTGTTCAATTCAATACATTCAGGAATTTTCCTGCTATAGCCTTACCTGGTCTGATGTGAGCATAGACTGTATGAAAGTAGTAGACACAGCCTACGGGTCTGAAAAGGGAGGCCAATGCTAAATGCCTTAAACCTGCATTCTTTCTAATAGCCAGTAGTGGGCGATTGTATAGAAGTCTATGAGAAAATGACTCCACTTCCCACTTTCCTAATGACTTTATGGTCTCAATCGCAAATTTCAAGTCTTCTTCAATACAGCATAATGTTCATTTAGTGAATTATTTTCCCATTTATCGGAAATTAGACGATGAAGCAGGGCATGGCTACCTTGTGAGTGACAAGGCATCAGGTGTAGCAATGCGTATCTCTCCCCAGCTCCACCCTCTTGTCCAAATATGGTTCCAAAAAAACAAGATTGCGGCGGCCAAAATACCAAACCCGATGCTTCAAAAACAGTAATCGGCAAACCAATTGGTGATTTCACAGTGGCTACGTACACTTCTTTTACACAGTCTATGGGTGTGACTTTTTTACTGAAAACGTGCGAGTAAACCAAACAGCTAGCCAGACAGCTAAACAATGAGCTAAAACTCACTGTATCTCTCTCTCCCTCTCACATTATCTTCACATTTTCGTTTGACCCATTATTTTTATAAAAACAGTGATTTTAGCCACTTAATCCAACAGATGTTGACAACAATTTGCATGACATGTTACTGTCATTCTTATGTGCGCTCATCATTTTCTGCTTGCACAGATCACATACCTCATGTTCATCTTTATCCTCAGCTGGAAAAGATGCCATACATCTGCGGCACTGCATTGTTATTTTTGCTGTGAAAAGAAAACCGCCGTGGTAATAGTTAAAGAGAATACCCATAGTAATAGTTAGATTTAAAAAGTATTCTGGAAGTCAACAGCCTACACGCACTTACTCTTGTTTGGAGGTGGTTTGCTGGTAGCTTGAGGAGGACCTGAGCCATTGCCAGCGGCTGAGCAGGTCAAGCCGTGCTCGGGCAGGTCCCTCAGGGTGACGTAGCGGCCACAGTCCCTGCAGAGCTCGGTGCGACTCCCGCAGACCAGACGGTGTGCAGCCAGGTCCTTCCATGGCAGCTCCAGCTCGCAGAACTGGCAGCTCTGCAGACGCTCCACACACTCATCAGACTGGGAGACAGAGGAGAGTCAGACCCAGGGTACATATTAACCCATACTTAGCATCTGTCAAAGCTAATATCTGCCAGTGTTACTCCTTCGGAAGCGTTTCCACATTACCAAGAATAAAGCTAAAATTATTACTAAATATTTGCAATTCTAACTTTTAGTCCCTAGTGTGGCTTAAGCTTTTTTTCTCCCCATAATGCAACAAGATCTGTGTTTTATTACAGCCCCTACCTGCCTGGAAAACCTACATCTTTCAAACTCCATGTCCCCTGTTTGTAACGCTACCACAGGCTGTATGCGCTACGCAGGTCAACAAATTGTGGTGTCCAATGTGACATAACCCTAGTGACATCACTGTGACATCCTCGTTGTCTTTATCTTCTCTCTCTCTCAATAGTAAAATGTTTTTGCTTATACTATTGGTTATTGGATACAAATGAAAATAAACAAATAATAATGCGTGTTACGTTAGAGATGTTTTCCTTTTATTTTGTTGTCCAACCTTGTGTTGTATAATGATAAATAAATCCCCTTGCTACCTTGATATGCTGTAAAATAATATACTATACCTTTGGTCCACGCTAACAGTACCACTGGGCTTACCTCATGATCCATTAGGTACCGACGCTCCATCTTCTGGTTACACTTGGAGCATCTCACCTGCAAACAAGCACAGGTGTAAACCTACAGAGAATACACTGTCAGGTGGTGTATGTGTGTTTGTTTGTGTGTATACCTGGGTGTGCTGCTCCTCCCTGTGTTGGTTCAGTAGGTCTCTGGGAACTGCTTCATCACAGTCAGGACAGAGACATAAGAAGCGGCTGCAGTGCATTTCATGTAGAGCGAAGTTGGTCTCTGCAACCTCTCTGTGGCTTTAAGAGAGAGGGAGAGGTTTCAATAAAACTGTCCTGAAATAAGATATAGTAAGCAACTGAATATATACAGTGAGAACTTTATAAGAGGGGTGGGGTCAGAAAAGGGGGAGGATTATGTATTTTTCTTTTCGCTGAAGGATTGTCAGTTTTGAGAAAGACAAAATGTTACATTTTTTATTATTATTTAAAATACACCTGGATCTTACAGTTTTTCGCTAAAACACAAAACCTAAACCCTTACCTCCTTCCCAAAAACACAAATACATTTTCTATAACCTTAAACACTGTTCACCTGTTTCACTATTCCAAACGTTTTCTACAAAACCATAACCAAAAGTGGCCAAATAAATTATTCATTGCACTAGATACTCATTCAGCAAACACATGCTCTCAATATAAGTCATCACAACCTAAACTCCTTTCCCCAGGTGCAAACACTTAGCCTCAAACTTGTTAATCAGAATTACAGGATCAATGAATAGGTTCAAGAGCCATGTCTGTGTACTTTGTACCTTACAATGCTAAAGTTGCAATACAGCAGAGGAAGAGGAAAACTAGGACAACAATAAAGACAAGTAATCGCTTATTAAATTGTGCCACCATAGTTCATCATGTTGTCTGTGGGCCAATGTTTGAATTGGACCCTGGAGTTGGAAAGTTAGATGTTTGTACCGTTGGGTGTGGTTCAAAAATTGTGTGTAAAGATTTAAGAAAATGATGATTGATTCCAGGAACTGTACAGCAGTTGAGAAAAACTATAATAGATATTAGTGATTTTAATGTTATAGGTGTTCGCTCCTTCTCTGTAGTCTGCATGATAACAGAAGTGTTTGCCCATAGTATACTTCAAATTCAGCCTTTTGTTTAGAATGTCTGTATCAGAACAGAGAGAATTATTGCCATAAAGGTGGATACTGTTAATTTCCCTTGTAATTCGAACATTGGTGGCTATTGTGAAATGTTTTATGCAATTAATAGCCTATATAGGCTATTTAACATAGGCATTTATTAACTTTAACAGCATGACTCGTCGTCCAAGACACATCACAGATAAAACTGAGATCAAACTAATGTATCAGTAACGTTAGCATGTGTCCCATTGGTAAACAATCGACTAAGGTCAGGTCGTGTGTCCCCTGTCATAAAATGAGCCTGATTCTAAAAATAGGTAGCCCGAAAGCGAAAGGCAACTTAACTCAGATATTTACAGGCAGGCCTAGAATGACAGGACTTCCTATTTCTTACAAATTATCTTCGTAGGTTAACCTACATAATGCACCTTGCAGGACAGTCGCTACGCGTTAGCCTACATACCACGTTCCTTACATCTAATTCTGTGCTGAACTATGACCGGTGTGTGACACGAACGTTAGCTGCCAGTGACCAAAACAAACTCTGACAACCAGATTTTTAAAGTAACTTGGTATGTCCTCCTCCCGACAAACCCACACAAGGTTAACTCTTACCATTGGCCGCAGGTGCGCGTGGCTTCCTCCTTCTCCATTGAAAGAAATCTTTAAAGATCCACGGACAGAAAAACACTGACCTGGAGTTTCTTACTTGACACGTTCGTTTCCATTCACCAGAACAGAAAGTGAAATAATCTGTACCCCCGCATGCTGTTCGTACGCATCTCCCGCAAGGTGGCGCCTAAGTTCTCCTATAATGGTTTCTTCAGGTTTCAGTCTACTCTGGGATCGACTCTGACCAACCCAGAACTGTGAACCCAGAACCACAGAGAGAGACTTCATTATACTGCGGGAACAGTGTCTTCATGCTAGATATCAGTTATCTAGGCTGTACCAACTAGACACAGGGAGCAGTTAAGAAAACACAGAAAAATGAAAATATGTATACACATACATAATGTCGGGGAGTGAAGGTACAAAAACTGTATGTAATACAATGTGAATTTGTGTAGGCTTAACATATAGGAGTGTGCAGAGCTACATGTGTGATTGATAGTTAGGTTATAGGTTATGGATTTCTACAGGATAGGGCCTTTGAAGAAGTGTTTCCTGACCTGCACCATTTAGTTTAGCGGTTTCTAGAATAGAATATATAGCCCTATCCAAGTTTGACCTAACTGTATGGTGATCAATCTCAGTTTTTAATAATAACAATACTCCCACCTGTCGAAGCAGAGCCAATGACCCATCACTGTTGATTGGGCAGAGAAAGATTTTCAGCCTACTATATGTAAATAACCGAAGAAACCGTTGTTTGGTTCATCTAGTCCGGACCAGGTGAAAATGACAAATTGTTGCATTTTTAGCTCTGATCAGATTCATGTTCACACTGACTTTTTTACAAAGGAATTAAGAGGGGCAACCATACAGACTGACAGGTAAGTCGTTTTGGGGGTTGTCCTCCTGCATCACCATTGACAGTCTGATGTGTAGATGTATTTATTTATATTTATTTGGTGTCACAAAGAGCTCAAGAAGAAATAATTAGCATTATTGCATTATTGCTATGCCTATTATTAGACAGTACATACATTAATGATTTAGGGCTTATGACTGTGGGATCACTGTCACACACTTTTTAATAGACTTAATGAACTAACAAATTACACAGAGTACAATATTTTTATTTTTTCAAGTAACGATTGCATATATGGTTACCAAACAATTTGCATCAATATAGCCTATACATGGTTTATACAGATCAATTATAAGATCACCTCCTGAACAGATTTCACAATCAGCAGATGGATTTATTAATAGTTTAGTTTATGAAATAATACTAAAATCACATATGCTATTGGTTCATTTGTTTTCACATCACAAGCGAACCGCACCAGAGTCCACTTGGAAGCAGACAGAGACCACCGTTTTCAAGCGTTCTAGGTTGTAGAGTAGTAAAAATCTTAACTCAGGTAGCTAAAAGTACAATTACTCCCATAAAAAATGACTCAAGTAAAAGTAAAAAAAATACTATTTGACAAACAATTGGCAAAAACTATAAAAGTACTTGGTCAATAAATGACTCAAAGTACAAGTTATTTTGCTGCGCACCATCTGCATTTGTAAGACGCACAGCCATGCCAGCGACACTTCAAAATCAAATGTGCGTATACATAGCTTTACAGCAAAAACTGAATACTAAAATCATACCTCATCTGTGATGGTTTTCAAGTATGAGCTGGTGGTCTGAAATCAAAATAAGGATTCCTCTCCTTACATTTGTGACCTGTGACCACATTCTTTATTTTCTTATTTTCTTAGTACTTTTCAGACTGATCATGCAAAACAATACAGACACAGAAACATCATTCCATGGTTATATATGATGGCTCCTTGCTCCTCATGCAGGCCATATCACTGGTTTTCAGTCAAACAAAGGCAATATGTAGTTCCCCTTCGAGGGAACTCGAACTGCGTCAGTGACGACACTATGGGAATGCCTCTGGGTGTGGCAGGGCTGAACTATGAATGAAACTACTCCAATCCTATTGGTGTTACTAGAATGGTAGTGTGTGACGGCATAACCGGAGGGGGTATATAAGCAGGCCAGCACATAGGACACATTAGCCCTTTCTATGAAGCAAGGCACTCCAGGCAGGGTGAGGTGTGGCGGACCGACGCAGTGTCTCATTACCCTTCTCGGGGAACAAGGGTTACATACGTAACCCAAGACGTTCCCCTTCGAGGGAACTCGACCTGCGTCGGTGACGACACTATGGGAATGAGATACCCACTTAGGCCTCAGGCCCCCAGCGTGCAGAACCTGACGGCACGACTAAGAGGAGAGCGCGCGGGTGCCGGGTGCAGAAGGAAGGTACAGACTGTAAAACCGGATAAAAGTGTGAGGGGTGGCCCAGCCAGCCGCGTCACACAAATCCTAGAGTGACGCCCCTGCGAGAATGGCCCCAGAAGCCGCCATGCCTCGAGTAGTGTGCGCCCTTACGGCCATAGGTGAAGGCAAACCGCGCACCTGATAGGCCAGGGAAATAGTCTGAATGATCCAGTTGCTGATGGTGTGTTTAGAAGCGGGGAGCCCAGCCTCGGGGGACCCGAAACACACCAGCAACTGGTCTGCTTTCCTCCACCGGGAAGACCTCAGAGTGTAAATACTCAGATGAAGTCTCCCGTCCTCCGCCGTCACATGAGGTGGGGGATGAAACGCCTGCGGCACCGTGGACCGTGTCAGTCTGGCCGGAACCTTAGGGACATAACCTGGACAAGGGTGCAGGATGACCCTGACCGTCCCCGGAGAAAACTCCAGGCATCGGGGAGAAACCGAAAGTACCTGGAGATCCCCCACCCTCCTCAGAGAGGTGATAGCGAGGAGAAAGGTCATCTTAAGGGTCAGGTGCTTGGCCTCAGCCGACTCCAGAGGTTCGAAGGGGGCCTCAGCCAGCGCTTCGAGAACTACTGCCAGGTCCCAGGTGGGAACCCTGGAACGAGTCACGAGTCTCATCCTCCGGGCTCCACGGAGGAAGCGCACGACCAGTGGAAGCCTCCCCAAGGGCCCATCACTCAGAGGGGTGTGGAATGCTGCAATGGCAGCCACATACACTTTGAGCGTGGACGGGGACAGGCTGGCGGAGAAACGTTGCTGGAGGAACTCCACTATCACAATTACTGAGCAGGTAACTGGGTCTCCTCAGAGAGACCTGCCAGGGCGGGCCCTCGAGGAGCGATATTAAATCCGAGAACCACACTCGTGCTGGCCAAAACGGGGCTACTAGTAGTAGACTGACGCCGTCCTGGCGGACCCGCTCCAGAACCCCCGGGAGCAGAGTGACTGGGGGAAACGCATATAGATGCAGCCTCGGCCACGTCTGCACCATGTCATCCAGCCCTAGCAGGGCTGGGGGCGAGAGAGTCCACGTCTATGGGGCCGAAGTCTTTGCATAATAACTCCACCACCTCGGGGTGGAGTCTCCATTCCCCAGGCCTCAGCCCCTGTCTCGACAGCAGGTCTGCTCCTTGATTCTGGGTCCCAGGGATGTACATCGCTCTGAGGGACAGCAGTCTCTGCTGGGACCACAGGAGAATCTGATGTGCCAGTTTGCCACCACTGCCGTATTGTCGGTTCTGACAAGGATGTGGCGACCGCGGAGGGCGGGCAGAAAACTCCTCAGAGCTCTGAAAACCGCCAACATTTCCAGGCAATTTATGTGCCAAGAGAAATGATGCTCCTCCCAGGAGCCTCTCGCGAAGTGGCCGTCCATGACCGCGCCCCATCCCGTGAGTGAGTAATAATTGTTCGGCGACAGATCGCTCCCAACACGGGACCTTGGGACAGGAACCAAGATTTCCTTCGCCAAGCTTCCGCGAAATTCGCCAAGGAGACCAGCCCCTCGGGCTGGTGGCGCCCTGAAGCGGAGGACCGCCAGGGAAGGCTCGCCGTGAGCCCAGTCGTGTTCCGGCTGCCGCCTGCGGCTAGCGCATCCCGAGCGCTGAAGCGGTGGGAGAAACAACGCCTGTTGCTGGAGCCACCATGAGAGAGTGGACCTCGATCGGCATCTCTCAGGGGAAGGGGGGCAGGGAGGGGGAGGAGGTGGGGGTTGGTGGTGGATCCCCCTACTCGAGGTCTTAGGACCTCTTCCCCCGGGCCCGCCGAGACTGAATGACGGTCCTCAGATCCGTCTTCCCGGGGGGCTGTGGGCGAGAGCGCCGTCTTGCATCCCAGGTTGGTTGAGGGGGATCCCGTGAAGCGACGCTTTGCTTCTGGCAGTGTCGGTAGGTGCTGGATGAAGGCTGCGTCCACCTTTCCTGAGCCGTCGCGGTCCTGGAGTCTGACCGGCGGGGGAGATATTACTCAAACGCCTCTCCCTGAGTTTTGGCGTGCTGGAACCTGTTGACGACAGCATCCACTGCTTCGCCAAACAGGCCAGAAGGCGAGAGGGGCGCATCCAGGAGAAAAGCCCTCTCCTTCCCCTGGATGCCCGATAGGTTGAGCCACAGATGGCGCTCTGTAGCCACCAAAGCCGCCATGGATCGGCCGTTTCCTTGGTCACACAGAGAGCCAAGTCCGTCGCTCTACGGAGCTCCGTCAGGTCCTCCCCAAAGGGACCTCCCCCTACGTCACAGTCCCGAAGGAGATCGGTCTGGTATGCCTGCAAGACAGCCATCGTGTGCAGGCTGGCACCAGCTCGACCCGCTGCCATGTAGGCCTTGCCCACCAAATCGGACGTCATCCGACACGGCTTGGTGGGGAGCGCCGGCGTCCGGAGGGATGAGGCGAGGTTGGGAGAGAGGTAGCTAGCCAGTGCCTCCTCCACTCGTGGCATAGCTCCGTAGCCGTGCTGTCTGATCTCTGTCACGCTGCCATAGTCCAGCTGGGGGGGACGTAGACAGCCGTGCAGAGAAGGGTTTCCACTCCGGCGCGGGGGTGGCACTCGGTGTTGCAGAAACCGCTCGTCTAGTTTGCTGCCAGCCGAAGGCTGCTGCACCTACTACGAGGAGTTGTTGGAAGTGGTGAAGCGGGCTGTGGCCAAGCTGCATATTGATTGGCCACAGCCCACTTCACCACTTCCAACAACTCCTCGTATCCTGGCGAGGGCTGATGACAATTCCGTCTCCCCGAAGTCATTCTCCAAGCTAAGCACATCTAGCTCCTCAGAGCCACGGGGGGAGCGCATCCGACCATCCTCTAGGAAGAGAGCCGCTCGAGACCTCAGCACCCTCAGGGGCAGGGCCTCGCAATGGTTGCAGGCAGCCCCCTCGAGGGCTGCCTGGGCGTGCGACATCCCCAGGCATGAGACGCACATTCCATGGGTATCACCTTCTGTGATGAAGCGCTGACAGGGAAAGACACACTGTCGGAATCGCTTCGACATGATCTGCTGCTTCGTCTCGACTTCAAGTAAGATGATGGAGCTTCCAAACAGCCAGAGTGCCTGCTGAATAGAAAGAAGCTAATGTGTCCTGTGTGCTGGCGTGCTTATATACCCCTCCGGTTATGCCGTCACACGCTACCGTTCTAGCAACACCAATAGGATTGGAGTAGTTTCATTCATAGTTCAGCCCTGCCACGCCCATAGGCGTTCCTATAGTGTCGTCACCGACGCAGTTCGAGTTCCCTCGAAGGGGAACAGGTGTGTAATTTATTTCTAAGTGAGGCTATGGCCCATTGACAAAAAGGAAGTAATAATTAAATTTATTAATCAGTGATTTCATTGAAAAACAACATAGCCCCCTCTAATGCCTTGCTCCAAAGTTATCTTCAGTTATCCTGTTCGCCACCACTGTCTCAGTCACTTAATGAAAAGTGCCAAAAGTATGTGCAAAAAGAATTAAGTTAAATGCTTTTTAAAAATGTTCTTACAGAGAAGATTTCTATTTCTGAGTGCACCCAAGAACTACAAGATGGCCATGCACAAGTTTGGACTGTTAACATTAGCAAGTTCCTTTGGTGAGTTTGACAAAATTCTCCTCAGCTGCACTGTCGTATTCTCAAGTCCACGCAGCTCTGAAAATGTTGCAAAGCACTTCCACAACTTTCAAGCATAACCATTGGGGACTAAGCTGTTGATGACAGCACCTTTGTTCCTGAAGACCTTGAGGTACACACTATATATAATAAAAAATGAGTTGAAGTAATGTGCTTTGTTAAAAGTTTTGAAAACCACATGTGGCAGGTTGAGGGTTTTTCTCCCTCCTGCCACTATGGCACTGCGCTGGTGCCTTGACAACCGGATGCCACTGCCGTGGCCTATAAGTACAGGTGGTGATGCACCTGTGTCAGTCTCTTTCTTACCTGGACTGGGCGGTTTGGCTGTTGGTGACGGTGATCCGGCGTTGTGGTGTGCTGATGCGAGTGCTGTCACAGCTGTTATGGCCTGCAGTGCAACAGTTTAGCTGGTGGTTAATACCCCTAAACCTGCAGTGGCGCCGGGCGGCGCCCTGTATGCACGCTACATTGCTCTCGGTCCGTGTGGTAAGTGTGCTGTCTGCTTGCATGCTGATGGAACTGTCTGCTGTGTGCGGGTAGTGCATCGCGGTTAAACACAATGCTCCCTTGATTGTTTTAGAGCGAATCGTTTGCTGTGCGGGCTGTCTCAATCTGGCCTGTGGCTGATTATGTGTGCGCGCTGTGGAACCGTGGGGGTATGTATGCATGTCTCTTGTATTGTATTCCATTTGATTTAATATATACCATGCGAAATACAATATAATGGTGCTAAATCTTCCCTTCCCTTCAGTGATCTGCTGCACTGCTGCCTCGGCGGGGGTATGAACGGCGGCTTGGTCTGTTTTTCTCGTGCCTCTGCGGGGGTTTGAACGGCGGCTCAGTCTGTCTTTTTCGTGCCTTGGCTTTGGGTGTAGCTGTCTCTCCCCCTGTGGGATTGCCCTCTGCCTGGTCGGCCCAGTTCCGGCTGTGTCTTGGCTCTAAGCGGGCTTGCCGGTTTTAGCATCTCTTTGTTGGTTGGGTCTAGTTATTGTATATTTAGTTTATACAGTTGGCATTTTGTGGTGTGTGTGTTTTCAATTTTGGTTGGTTTGAATTAATTGATTTGCACGTTTTGATTCATTTTTGGTGTGTTTTGCTTTATTCTTTTAGCCACTGTGTATTTTAAATAGTATATTGTATATTAAATTATTAGGCCCATACTTTAATTTTATTCAGTGGCATGCCTTCTTAATCGGTATATGTAGTTGGTATGGTTTCTTTCTTTTTGTTAAGTTACTTTTGGTTTGGTTGTTTCTAATTAGTATTTTGTTAATAAAATTATTTGTTTTAAATGTGAAACACCCTCTGCCCTGGCCTTATTTCATGCGAACCTGTGTGACCTATCAATATTATTTCCTAGGGCGAAATTCCCTAGGTGGGGTATTTGGCAACTTATTTAAGTTATTATTATGTATTTAAATAGAATCACACCCTCGTGTGACAAAGAAGGGGACGCCAATGTCTAGTACTCTGAGACTTCTATCTCCTCAGTGGCTGCTTACTTCTTGACTCAGGCAGCTCTTTGGACAAGTATGATGCTGAGTGAGTAACACTTTTCAATTTCTGATTTAATGAGTCACTCCGAAATAATTACATGAAAATAGTGTTATTTTAGCATTTTGTGTGACCAAAATATGTTTTGAGATGGCCATGTTCGTTATCCCTTCCAATACTAATATTTGTTGGATTGACATGAAATTTGGTGAGCAAATTCATCATTCGAGGGGTGTAAACCTTGTCAGTTGTGGTGTTTGTCCACTGTCACCATCAGGCCAAAATGTCGGCTTTGCACAGATAACAGGAAATACATTTAGAGGATTTCCAGAGTGAATGTTCTTATTCCTCCACCCTAACCACACCAATACATTTCCTCTGTCACTAAACCTAGATAAGGATAAAGCGAAAAATCAAATTGCAGCAGGATTTGAGTCTGTACTTTGGTGGTGGTGTTCAATAAACAAAAATGCGGACTGGATAAACTAAATTTTTTTTAATAACAATTTTACATCACAATGTACAATTACCATTCTCCCAAAACTTGCCTTCCCCATGAATGGCCCAGCCAAGGGTGGTACCTGCAATGGATGGCCCGTTGTAGTTGATGAACGGTTATAACCTATTACTGTGTGTGTGTGTGTGTGTGTGTATATATATATTTATGTATGTATGTATGTATGTGTATGTATGTATGTGTGTGTGTGTGTATGTATGTATGTATGTATGTATGTATGTATGTATGTATGTATGTATTTTTTTATTTTATGTACTTTAGGCCCCTTAGTGCCAATTGGGCATCGTTTAAATGCCACGGCCTACCTGAGCATTGTTTCTGACCATGTCCATCCCTTTATGGCCACCATGTACCCATCCTCTGATGGCTACTTCCAGCAGGATAATGCACCATGTCACAAAGCTCGAATCATTTCAAATTGGTTTCTTGAACATGACAATGAGTTCACTGTACTAAAATGGCCCCCACAGTCACCAGATCTCAACCCAATAGAGCATCTTTGCGATGTGGTGAAACGGGAGCTTCGTGCCCTGGATGTGCATCCCACAAATCTCCATCAACTGCTATCCTATCAATATGGGCCAACATTTCTAAAGAATGCTTTCAGCACCTTGTTGAATCAATGCCACGTAGAATTAAGGCAGTTCTGAAGGCGAAAGGGGGTCAAACACAGTATTAGTATGGTGTTCCTAATAATCCTTTAGGTGAGAGTACATGTATATATGTATATATATATATGTATATATATACGCACATATGTTAAATGTTAGAGGCCCCTTTTGTTTTGCTTATCTGAGATCCACGCGAAGGAGAATCCAATGGAAGAATCAAATCTGGATGACAGAACAGGATGGACGATGGGAGTCCTGTTGCCTCTCCACGTTGTGCTGCTGTAGTCTGTGTCTGGCTCGTGCTTGCATGCATGTGTTTCTCTCTTTCAAATCGAAGTCACAAAAACAACCTGCATACATCAGGGCAAGGGCTTAGTTAATCTCTAAATACTCTACTTCCAAAACTGTATTGCATTTATGTAACACATACATACATACAGTGAGGAAAATAAGTATTTGAACACCCTGCTATTTTGCAAGTTCACCCACTTAGAAATCATGGAGCGGTCTGAAATTGTCACCGTAGGTGCATGTCCACTGTGAGAGACATAATCTAAAAAAAAAATAATCCAGAAATCACAATGTATGATTTTGTAACTATTTATTTGTATAATACAGCTGCAAATAAGTATGTGAACACCTGTCTATCAGCTAGAATTCTGACTCTCAAAGACCTGTTAGTCTGCCTTCAAAATGTCCACCTCCACTCCATTTATTATCCTAAATTAGATGCACCTGTTTGAGGTCGTTAGCTGCATAAAGACACCTGTCCACCCCATACAATCAGTAAGAATCCAACTACTAACATGGCCAAGACCAAAGAGCTGTCCAAAGACACTAGAGACAAAATTGTACACCTCCACAAGGCTGGAAATGGCTACGGGGAAATTGCCAAGCAGCTTGGTAAAAAAAGGTCCACTGTTGGAGCAATCATTAGAAAATGGAAGAAGCTAAACATGACTGTCAGTCTCCCTCGGACTGGGGCTCCATGCAAGATCTCACCTCGTGGGGTCTCAATGATCCTAAGAAAGGTGAGAAATCAGCCCAGAACTACACGGGAGGAGCTGGTCAATGACCTGAAAAGAGACAAATGTTCACCCGACAACAAAATAACAACAGAAAAAAAAAAACACCCAACAATGTTCATAATTTAACAACCAAAAGTGGTGCTCAGTTAGGCCATTTCTATGTTAAACCTAATTAATATAAAAACAAGAATAAGCCAGTGAAATGCGCTTATTTATGTAATTCCTAATTAGAAACCCTGTCATGCAGATGCCGCATTCAACTAGCAGTTGCAGACTTTTTGGATTGGCCTTTGCATCTGTTTTGTGAGTGAGTCAGGCCAGAGGGATGCCAGTTTCATGAAAGAAAAAAAACACTTTATGGATCTTGCAGTATATCATTTTACTGATTCAATTTTTATTTGAAGGTGTTTTGGTCAAGATGTGATAAATGCTGCTGTACTTTTTAATGGACAGGAATCTATTTTTGTAATGTACACAAAATTAAAGATTTTTAGTTGTGTGTGTGTGTTGTAAAACACATTTTTACTGATTTTTATTATGCTAAAAGGGCATTTTGCAAGGTATTTTCAATGCATTAATAATGCATTATTCTCATACTGAATGAATGGTTTCATAAAGCAGCTTCCCAAGATATTAATAGTGGCTCTTGGAGTATACTAGTAATAAATTACTAATAAGATGAAATGCTAATAAAAATGTTCAGGGAACACATTTATGTGAAATTTAAAATATATTTAAACTGTTCTTCAAGTATAGCACAAACGGGTATTATAAGTTAAATTTAAAGAAGTAAGTATATATTGCAATTCTCTTAAAGTTGACTTTAAGTATTTCTAAAATGACACTTTTAGTTCCAATTAAGCAAAGGGCAGCCAGGGAAACACAGAGCTGCTCATTCTTGGTAAATAGGCCCACAAAATAAACAAATGACTCTAACACAGACTGCCCCTAATTGACTATGCTAATAAGCATATCAATTATCGGTGTAGCCATTATGTTCTTTATAACAAACCATTAACTTGTCTTACAGATTTCTTACAGACAAATATACATATTTGTTTATATATTTATTGATATTCATATTAATTCAAAACAAATTATTACATTATTTTATCTTATTCAGTCTTATTTCAATCCTGGCGTTGGCTCCTCCAAGAGGCAGATCTTAGTAATGGCTCTCTCCAGCGTGCTTGTCTTCGTCTTGATACGGATGTTGCGGACTGCTCCTTTTGAGTCAGGCAGGATCTTCACAATTTTTCCTATTATGCAATAATTGGGTCAGAGGAATCCACAATAAGGACAACATCTCAGAGGTCAAGCCAAGACATTTTTCATTGTCCTGGAGTCATTCTGCTGGCTCCTCATACAACAGTCCACCTTGTTCCTGAGATAGGCAATTTGATGTTGATATGCCGACTCAGTTTCTGCATCCATCCCCAGTTGCATATCATGGACGACAATAAATCAGCCTTAAAACACTGCTGATATGTTTCCAGGTTGCTGACCTCAGCCCTCAGCTTATTGGTCTTCACTTTGTATTTTAAATGGTTGACAATTTCCGTCAGGTTGGCAATCTCTCGGTGGGCCTTATTTAGCTCTTCTGTTGTTGTTTGGAGCTGGGCCGGTTCTTTCTTTTTTTCTCCGTCCTCTGGAGTCTGGTAGTTGTTCTTAATTTCATTATACTTCACAAGTAAAATGTGAAGTCGGACCGTAAATAAAGCTCTAAACATAACAAACAACATACAACTGACATGCAACAAAAGAAACAAAGGGGACATATACTGGTTGATCAGACCAGGTTTGACACACATGGGAGACAAACAATAAACACCAGTGTAACCAGCCCTGAGCTGTACTGCACGGTCCTGACTCGAACCGGCGACCTCGGGTACAGGAGGCAGACGCACTGACGAGAAGGCAAAAACCCATGGGCACTAGCATCGGTCGCCAGTGCGTCTCTTAAGGTGTCAAGGAGTGAGGTTAACACACTGCACAGCCTTGCTGGCCTGCGTTACTCTCACTCCGATAGACATTCCACATGTGAGGCACGGCACCAATGTAACTGGCCCCTAGTTGTATAGCCCAGTCCTGACTCGAACCGGCGACATCGTGTACAGGAGGCAGACGCACTGACGAGGAGGCAAAAACCCATGGGCACTAGCATCGGTCGTGAGTGCGTCTCTTAACGTGTCAAGGAGTGAGGTTAACACACTGCACAGCCTCACTGGCCTGCGTTACTCTCACTCCCATCCAGGTCATGACACAAATGTAACCGCCCGGAGTTGCATTGCACGGGTCTGATTCGAACCAGCAACCTCATCTACGGGAAGTGGATGCGCTGACGAGCAGGCAAAAACCCATGGGCACTAGCATCGGTCGCCAGTGCGTCTCTTCAGGTGTCAGGGAGTGAGGTTAACTCACTGCACAGCCTCACTGGCCTGCGTTACTCTCACTCTCCTAAAACTCACTCCCATCCGGGTCATGACACAAATGTAACCGGCCCGGAGTTGTATTGCAAGGTTCTGATTCGAACCAGCAACCTCATCTACGGGAAGCGGACGCGCTGACGAGGAGGCAAAAACCCATGGGCACTAGCATCTGTCGCCAGTGCGTCTCTTAAGTTGTCGGAGAGTGAGGTTAAGTAATAAAATAAAGATAAAATATGCTTTATCTAAGCTAAGCTCTAAACATAACAAACTAAACATACAACTGTCTTGCCACAAAAGAAACAAAGGGGACATATACTGGTTGATCAGACCAGGTTTGACACACAGGGGAGACTAACAATGAAACATTACTAAGCTGTCCCTTTTGCAAAGCAAACTGCATGAAGCCTTTGAGGGTGGGGAGAAATGAAATGTAACAGAAATGTACTGTCAACTAAATTAAGTATATGTTGTAAAATAAACCAGGTGTCCTGTACATTATATGTATCTAAGTAAATATTTGAAACAATCTTAAGGAGAAAGAACTGAATAAGTTAAAGAAAATAAAGTGTGAGATTACCACTTTTTAAGATGTCTGTGTGGCCATGGCTGTGGCCATCACAAGGTAATTTACAATATTAGTGTTGAAATTTATGAGTCAACTGGAGGGAGACCATCATCCACAAAGGGTATCACATGTATGATACCGTGATCATCTGTACAGGATTGCACAGGTGATGTGATATTTTCATTTGGGAGGCCTGGTGGCTGCCAGTCGTCTGGAACAGGGGTTGGTGTTTCCTCTGCACACTTTGTCACGTCTTGGGGAATTCGAAGGACTTTCTTAGTAATCCA
>NC_060166.1:8352795-8369811 GCF_021292245.1 Micropterus dolomieu
TGGTTAAAAGGTCATTAGAGTTCACGTGCGTGCCTTGTAAAACAGAACTTGGAAGCCAGGTATCTTTTTATTTCGGTCCGCCACCCACAGCTATAGCCACTATTCTGTGTCTCCCTGTTGCAATATCACTTACCACTACAAGTGGGGGTCTTTAACAAATTTATTTTTACAATTTTTTTTTCCACCGACCAGGTGGAGCCGCTCTCAACCTGACCACTTAGTCACAAGTGGGGTTACTGTTCAAATTTATTGCTCCTTTAACCAATTAAGAGTACCTGCTCCAGAGCAGACATCTTGCAGCAACTGCAGAAACAGAATACCACTCAAAACAGTTCCTCTCAGGACTAAAAGCCGCTTCTTTTATAAAATTTGTTTTGAAAGGGCTAAGACCCTCAGACGAAACCAGCTAAACAACCGTCAAGCTCACTGCAGGTTATGGTTCTGAATATCAAAGAATTTTATGTTAAATAATGTTAGTCATGCTCACACACGTCATTTTAAGATATTTGTTTTGCTTCCCAAATTAATTTTCCGCTTTACTTTGTTTCAGGTGATTAAGTAACACAGCAGGCACCTGCTACTTTCAGACTAGCTAATTGGGGTTACCCTAAGTGACTAGCAGAATTACTAGCCTTAGAAGGACATCAACCTGATCACAGATGTTGTGTTTTTGCCACCTGCTCTGCTTGACTCCTTCCACCTCACCAGCATCATCAGCACCTGACCAGCAGCCGACCAACACACCATCAGCACCTGACCAAGTCGACCTGCACCTGACAAACCACACTTGTTGTTTCTCATTGCGTCCAAAACGTTCCCTATCGGAGGGAACATTTTGTCCGAAGGGGGGAATGTAGTGAACAACGGTGTGGATTTGTGCATTTTATATTGAATAAATTTGGAGCTACTCTAAATTCCTTTCTCCTCCCCAGAGAAGAGGGGGGGGGGGGGGGGGGGGGGGGGGGGGGGGGTCAAAGTTGCATCCAAGCTTTCCTCATGTAACCTGAGCTCCCCCAAGTGGACGAAATAAGTATTACATGCCCTCGTTGGAAATGCCGTTAAATGTATAAATATCCTGACCAATAATGTGACAATTGTTTCCTGTTACCAAATGCATAGAACAGTACAACCGTTGAGGTTCGATTGTAGAAAATATTTGATTATAATACGTGCAAATAGATTTCTTTTAAACGCCCCCTGGAGAACCACGCCCCAGGCAACAAAAGAGCGACACGCGACCTCGCTTGGGGCTCTTCTCTTCGCTGTTGGCTCTCTTCCACTCTGCTCGGCTCCCTGGATGCTTCGGCACGCGACGGTGTACCTCGCCAGGCAGCGCCCTCAGACTCGGCCAGCGAAACAGGCCTTGTGTATAATCAAGAGCTGTGTGTGTTGCCTATTTCTACGTCCCCGCCGAGAGAATTGACCCTTTAGATATAAGACTGACTGACTGATTTAAGATAATTGAGCGATTATTGATTATAATCAGTTAATTATAACTGATCACTAGTAATAATTGTATAATTATTAAAACTACCTAGAGGTCCGGAGACTCTTGGATTATAACAACTCCGGTGGTGCCCTGAAATGAGGAACAGTGATTTTATGAATCTTAAAAATTCATAATTAGGTATCAATTCTCATAAATTTATTAAAATGCATGACTATAAATTTTAGGTTTGCTACAAAAGCGACGTCACCACAAGTATGTTCTCCGTTTTTCTGCAGCCCACACACAAGCAAGTGCTTCCAGGTGGAGCAGTGGGTGGAGAAAGGACAGTATTTCCTTTAATGTAGATGCTTAAGGCAGCCATCAGATCTCTTCCTAGGAGAGGGGTGCCCTTCTGTACCATAAAGAACGCGGCTGAGGCAGTTATAACTCCTCTACTCACTTTGACGTGTGACAGCCAAGTACTGGGATTCTCTTCCTTGTCTAGGTCACTAGCTGACGAGTAGGTGGGAGCAGTGGTGTGTCACCAAAGTACTGATCATAGATATTGCGTGGCAAAATGGACACTGCAGAGCCTGTATCCACAACTAGTTCATGCTCGTTAGCAAGAGAAGCAGGTGTACTGATAAGAATTTTGCACAGACGTTTCTTAGGTGCATGGCAATAGTCTCTTAAGTATAGCACATTCAGTTTAGGTAGCTTTATCTCACCTACATCACTGGTCTCAGATGAGCGGCAAACACAGGCAAAATGTTCAACTTTATGGCAAGACTTAAGTGCACTTTATACTTCTGCATCAAATCGACCGCGTAGGCTACGGGGCTACACAGAGGCTACGCTGTTGCCTGACGAGCACCTCCTCAAAAATGTAACTACACGTCGAGTCGACGCGGACCGTAAGCTCTGTGATTGGACCCCGTGCTTTGAATTAACACTTGCTAGCGGCCAAAACGGCGGCTGCAACACAGTGAATCAATATATCTGACCGTTGAAACCCGAGCGAAATGACTCGATTCGCTATCAGAATGTGATCCATTCGGTCAGTAACATTTGAAAAGGCTACACCAGCCCCACGTTTACAATTTTACTTTAGCGGAGGGCTAAACCGGAAGTTAGCCTGCTCGGCCAGCAAAAGTCAACACAGTGGACGCTGTAGCGCTACTGCCGACTAGCGTTTGGGGATGTAATTGCGGAATGACGGACACACCTACGCACAAGTATAAATGCATGGCTACGTGCATAGACTACGGCGTATTAAAATCCCCGAACTGCATCTTGTCTCCTGTGTCTTGCATTTGGGCTCTCACCTGCTTTGCGCTCACCTCAAATCGTGACAAGTAAAACCACAAATAAATAAACGGATGGGAAACACAAGCCGTGTTTCCATCTAACTGTCGTGCAAATTTTAAGTGTACTTTTGAAATGTCGCAAAATAAGAAATTGCAAAATATGTGCGTTTCCATCAGCTGGTTTGGAGCAAATAACCAGGCTACGGAACACGTAGTTACGTCAGTAGTTGAGGTCACACATGGCTGTAATAAACAAGACGTATGGGTTCTAAACCAGAAACAAAACCAGTCGCATGAACCTAAGGGCCATTGATCTTAGAAAAATGGAGAGAGGTCCTCAGGAATGTGTTTCAAGCGCGCAAGTTGCTACCAGTCATGTCTCCGCACGGTATGGGAATATCCTGTGTTATGCAGAGTTTTGCATGCCCAGAATTGACTTTGAATGTTGACACATCAAGTCTACAGTTTCTGGATGCTGAAGATAATAGTTTGGTAGAAGATTGTTTCACTGCAGTCAGCAGCACATACAGTACCAACTAGATAAATATTGTGTTGCGAAACTAAACTTAATTGAACCTGTTGAATATGCATACCATTTGAAATGTATTTAGGACAATCCAAATTGCAAGTCAATCTATGGTGTAACTGCCCCGTGTGTTTTTAACAAGCGGTCATATTTTGATACTACCAAGGCATTCCCGCCAGATGTAATGCACGATTTCCTTGAGGATTGTTCCTGTTGTTCTGAAGTTTCTTTTAAGGGCATTGCACAGGGAAAAAACTATACACATCCAGGAAGTTAAAGACAGTTTAAGGAAGTTTTGTTATGGACAGAATGATTGCCCTTCCAAACCTGTTAAGATACCTGAAAAGGTTGTACTGGGTGGAAATGTATCTGGATCTGCTGCTGAGAAGTGGACATTATTCAGAACTCTCCCTTTCCTCAATGAACCCAAGATAAGTACCCAAGAAGTTTTGGCAGCTCTATCTTGTGGCTCGAGAAATAGGAGAAATTGTTCTTGCTCCGACTATCAGCACTCAGTGGATTATTTGTCTACATGCGCTGGTTACTCTGTTTTTGACAGATTTCAATCATCTGATTCCTGAAGCCTTCACACCTAAACTGCATTTCCTTGTGCATTATCCTCAGCTCATCAGGGGGGAAGGGTCAATTTGGTCTGAGGAGTTGCAAGAATCCCTAATAACTATGTAAAGATATGTCAGACTCTTGCAAAGAGACATCAGCTCCGTCAGTGCTGGGAGTGTCAGCCTAAAAGTCTCATAAAAGAGGATTATGCTCAAGCAGCTGTCAGTGAGTTGTCCCTTCAAGGAATTCTGGTGGACTTGCAGACTTGTTTGCTGAACTTGGAGACAGCCGGTGCCATGAATGAGAAACTCTGGAAGAGTAAATGCATTGTCTTGAAGTCTATCAAGTATGCAGTTGGGGATTTCTTCATTTTGGATCTTGTGCACACAGAGCAGATACCTCTGTTTGTGAAAATAACTTGTTGGAAAACTCTTCACAACAACAGAGTTTTTAAATCACTCTCATGCAGAGTTGAGCAGCAGTTATAAAACCAACTAGTTTTCGATGAGGTAGTCATTTGTCAGGTAAAATACATTACTTAAAAATAGCCCTTATAACTTCTCCATTTAGCCCAAATAAGCCTGACAACATTCATGATCATACCAACCCATCTGATTTTCCTGGGAGACTCTTGTTTTTCTTTGCCCTCTCCTGGTATCCTCCCAGTTCACAGCAGTGTGTTTAATGTTACAGTAAGGGTGCTGCCATTACTCCCTGATTCATCACTTCTAAATATTCTCAAAATCCCTTACAGCAGCTAATACTGCCCGTTGCTACAGTAGATTAGCCACGACGCTGGCTAACGCCATGTTTATCAGTGGAGGAGCGCTAACATTAATGAGCAGTTAAATTATAGCGTGGGCTTTACAGGATTTACACTGATCAACACCTGTACACATCCTCCATTATACAGGATTTACACAACATGATTGCAACAATGCTTTACTGGACCAGCAACAACAATAACAACACATTCCCCTGCTTAATGTAACTCAATGGCATTATGCAAGCACATACTGCCTCACCTCTACCAATCCAGTTCTATAAATAAGATTCTGACAATAATTCATACGCACACAAAAGCCACGATCGGCACAAACATCTTTGTTGATTGTACCGGGTCAGACACCTGATAAATCCACTGTGCGCTGCCGCTCCTGCTGCTAAAGCTAGCTCCATGTTGTGCTGTGCTCACAGACCGTATGGGTGCGCTGCTAGCCTCGGTTTAAGATTGTGCTGCTAACACAACACGGTTAGCTTGCTCCACTTCCACAACCTCTTCACCCTGATTATCCTCCTGTCTTCTTTTGAATAGATGGCACATGTCTCAGGAAAGACGGCTCCCTCTTCTCTGTTTCATTTGCGTTTACGTCAACTACTTCTCTCACTCATTTTGAACTACGAAAACTATTCCAGTCCTAAGCCAGTCAACATTTCTGACTCTTTACTTCTACAGCTTTACCGTAAATCTAGACTGCCTGTCAGTCTAAAAGAATTAATTGACTTGACAGTCCGCTCAATTCAGCACTGGGTTATTTGAAGACTAACGTTAAGGGAGGGCTGTTACATGCTTCCAAACATACCCTTCACCAATTATATAATTCTGGTTAGATTATAAAAATATCAGCATGTTTTTTATTGGTTAATACTCGGTGTCAGTATACTACGAAAGGTGGATAGGTACCCGAGGTCTGTTGCCATGGCAATTTACGCTGTATCTCTAAACAGGTCCGAGCAGGTTTTGTTCGTGGTTAACTCGAGGTTACCCTTGTGGTGTACAATATATGTGCATTTACGCATAACAGTTTAAAATAGCACTGTAGCAGCTGGATAGAGGGTCAGTGACCTCTTAAGGGGAGAGCAGTGATTGATGGTTATGTAGGGCCTGAACCCTTCTATAGAATCTGACCTCTGACCCCTTGTTTTGTTAACTCAGAATAGTACTGTACCCTTATAAGGGTTGGAGCTTTATTTTGCAGACTCAAACCCTTCTATGGTCCTTACAGATACCTACACATACCCTATATAAGCTATGTTTGATGTACAGAGAGGCAGAGTGGTCATTGGGCTGGGTCACTCTCCAAGCTGCTGCAGAGCTTGTAATTGATGCTGAACTCCTTGATGTAATAAACTTTTATGATCAAGAACAGTGTCAAGCATGTTTCTTCTTAACACATCATCGCAGCATTATTGTTCGGACACCACAGAAAATGGCACCCCAGATGGGACCGTGTTGTGCCTGAATTCATCGTTCCATCACGGGCTCCATATGTATATGGTGAGTTTTCTCATAAACTGTGGGCGCTGGTCAGTCCGTGTGTCTGTGCGTGCGTTAAAGGGTACACCGGTTCGATCCCATGTGAATGCTTACGGTTGGATGTGTGAGAAGACTCCGTTCTAAATTTTGTTTGCGTTGTGGATAACGCAATAAGGGGTGTGTGTGAATGTAATAAAGACAGATAGATAGATATAAAAGGAAGAAAAAGGAATAGCCTAGGAGTAACGGAAAGTGAGATTTTATAACTTTGCAAAAATTAAGAATATGGGCCCTCAGATTCTTATAACTGTAAGTCATGTGGGATGGAAACTACTGTCGCGTGAAACTAGGCTTTAAGGAATAGGCAAATTGGATTAAGGGAAAAAGAGAAAGAGTGTAACCCTGGCCAGGGTCATTCGGTTTGAATAAAAATAAGGATAAGGAAGAAAATATAAGGCTAAGGAAAAAGGTAATATAAGGATTAGGCCGCAGATCTGGGTGCGGCGGAAGAATGCTCTATTAATAGTGTGAAGGAATGCATTCTTGTTGACTGAATAGCTACCATGTGTGTGTGAGAAATAGGAGAAGCCTAGTGTGTGTGTGTGGAGAGCTGCCCCTGCTGTGTCTCTGCTGTGTATGAGAGACTATGCAGAGGATGATAAGGCAAGGATTAAAGGAAAATATATATATGAATAAAGAAATAGAGAAGGGAAATTTGGTCAAGGGGAAAACTGTGTTATGAAATTTGTTAAAGTTATTGATTGATGCTGCTGCAGGGTTTGGGTAATTTCATAATCAGCAGTTTGTTTTTCTTAGCCTAAGTTACTTTTTTTTGGGACATGCACATTTGTTTTTTCTATATTTTCATTTATATTTCATTTAGTTTTTTATGTGCAAATACACTTTTCTAAAGGCATTTGCATTGATATTGAACCACAAGCTATATTTCAGAAGGTTTTTAACAGGGTATGCTTTAAATAGGAGTGAAGAGTAGTGTCCCCAGCATCCCCAGTGTAAATGACACCAATGTTCCTTAGCTTGAATGTTAATGTAGGTATGTCAGAAAGATACACCACACCCTGCATCTGGACTACACATCATATCTGTACTCAGTGTTAATGATGAGAAGTAGGATATTAATACACACCGCTTCATAAAATATGTTTAGATTTCATCCTGATTTGTTCCACTACAGTTGCAATGAAGTTCAGAACACAACAGCATTACATTCAGACAGCGAGCACGTGCAGCCTCGGTGGTTTTAGAGAGGAATCTTTATTAATTAACGGGATAGTTTCTTAGATGTAGCCCATCTGTAGTCTATTAGTATTATGTAGTATATTTAGATTGACTATTTTACGTGTCCAAAAAATAGGGAGCCAGAAAAAAAAATCCTAGCTTTCTCTCCGGAGTCTCCACGGCGGAAACCATTACAACACGCAAACCCTCATTTAAATACTGCCACCTCCATTGTGTTTGCTCCCGTCATCTACGCAATAATTCTTAGTTGGTCACCCATAACCGGTACTACAATTGCAAGTGCAATATTTTAGAGTGCACACGCAATGTAGTACTCTTATTTGGGATATTTAGTAAATCAGGCCCAATGAATTTAGCCTAATTTGATAATACGATTCGATATTATAATAATGTGTCTACTATTGTGTTTTTATTTTCATGTACAGGTCAGGAGCCACAGAGATCAGAAGCACAGCAGCAGGCTGTTGCTCTCTCCACGTCTCGGAAGGTCATCTAAAAGTCACTGAAAAGGGTATAAATAAAAGTGAGTTGACTCTTTTGAGCAAATTTGCTCATTGACAGTAAGTGTATTTACCTTTAATGAGGCTTAATAAATTAGCATTTTCTGACTATGCAAATTTTTCTTATCACAGTATTTTATTTATTGATACACACATACATATTGATTTCTTATAGCCAGTCAACATTTCTGACACTTTACTTCTACAGCTTTACCGTAAATCTGGACTGCCTGTCAGTCTAAAAGAATGAATTGACTTGACAAGCATCTTCATAAGATCCACAACCTTGAGGTATGTATTATATGTTGGTCCCTGGGTAGTGTGTTGGTGAGGAAGCTCTAGATATCCATCACACCTCCTTAGCAGGTTCATACATACAGCACTGGGTTAAGGTAGAGCCCTGCAGATTTTTACAGTAAAAGGATTTTAGGTATGTGTTAATCTGATGACTTCTTCCAGTTTTTATAGAAGAATACTGTGATGCTTTGTGGTCCTTATTTTGTCTTTATGTTGTCAATGTGTGGATCAGAAATACAGTATTTAGTACTACTCATCCTCCCGACAGCATTTTGTAGGCAAAGTAAAAAATGTGCATGATGCCAAAAGTAAATAAATCCTGATAATACTGGAAGATATGAGACACAAATGTTTTAAATATTCTCCTACATTTTCAGAAACCCTCCTCCTCCTCCTCCTGTAAACCTGGAACCCTGTGAGCATGCCACCACCAATATGCACCCCCCTTCTTACTCTGACAGCGAGGCTCCCTGCGACAGAACAAGGATGTTGGCTGATGTGCCAACCCCAGCCATAACACCTAACAGAACTGAAGAACTGCCACGACGGGTGTATGGTTGAGCAGGTTGGTGGACCCAAATGCAGGACACGTAGGCTGACTGGTACAGTTCAAAGAGTTATTTTAAACCAAACAAAAAGCGAGCACACTTACAACTTGAGTGGCTGAGTCCAAAGAAATCCTAAATAATCATAGTCCAAACAAACAAGGTGATCCAACAGAAAATCCAGAAAGGGTATAATCCAAAAACCACGGAACAAACAGGGAACAGGCAGGGCATGACACAGGATGAGACAGAGCATTACAAGCTACAACACACTACAATGACCAGACAAAGAACGAAGGAAACAAGCAAGCATGTATACACAGGGACTAACGAGCACAGCGGGAGCAACACAGGTGGACAAAGCCAAAATAAAGCAGACACAGAAAAAGGAGTAAATACAAAGACATTAACTAAGACACAGAGCTAAAATACAGGAATAAACCAAGGTATGAGACAGAACAGGTACTAAGTGAGCTAAACTGAACGTGCAAATGAACAATGAAAATAACAAGGCTAGTAACAGCGTAACAGTAATACTGCACACAAGCCTACCAGCACTCAAGTTATTTTTGCATTTAGCTACACCCCAAACAATTCATGATTTGGAAATGCAGCACACAGTTTATTTGAGTTATAATATACATTTATTTGTTTTAGCCATACACTGTTAATAGGTGTGCACACATTTTCACATTGTAAGTAGTGATGTTACGTCTGATACCGAAGCTCCGATGCTTGCTTCAAACTCGTTAAGTCCTTTCAACGAACCACTGCTTCGGAGCTTGTATCGTTACGTCACTAGTGACGTTAAAATGACGTGTGAAGCAAACACACTGGTTCACTCAGGTAGTGAAACACATGACTGCTTTGACAGGCCACTCCGGGTTTGACAGATTTGAATCTTGGAGGGCGATATTCTCACAAAACTGAAGCCAAACCATGGAGAAATTGTAGTTTTCTGCATCATACCCATAGACTGTATATAAAAAGGTCATACCGAATTTTGATACTAAAGTACATTCACTATAGAATACTTTTATACCTTCACTTGAGTACAATTTTGACTAATTTTATGGTAAACATAATACTTCTACCTTTCTGAAATAAAGGAAAAGTTAGCTGTATTTAAACCAATCGTTCATTCAACATGCGGGTTGATGGTGAAGAGGCAGTTTTCGTCCTTTCAGGGTTCAATTCCTGCTCAGAGCAGCTCTTGTTTTATTAAGAGAAAAAAATGGCCAATATGACGCCGAGTGAGGTATCGCCATCAAGTCTCAGTTATGATTCCTGCTACCAATTGCTTTGTCTCGGCTGTTTCTTCTAGTGAATTTTAGGGCCAAAAAATGAGAGACAGGTGGGAGTTTCAACACTAAAATTAAGGATGAAATCGCAATTTTGTGCACATCCTGCTGTAAGAGAGCAACCAATGAGCAATACATTTTCTTCCGGGTTTGGCTTTACATAGTCTTCATCAGCAGATCCATCACTAATTGCAAGGTTATGTAAACATTTTCTGTTCTACTAAACATTGTTTCTTATTACCATGTTGGAGAGAGGTCTGTCCTGGTGGAAGAAAGCCGTGGCTAAGGGTGGAGGACTGTTATATCCTGTGGCCTGCCAATCAAGCCGTACCATGTGCTGCCATGTTGGAGGGAGATTTTGGGCTTAGTTTGTTTTACTTTGTAGTTGGTTATGTTGGGTTAGGTTAGGTTTACTTTATTGTCCCCAAGGGGAAATTCTGCTTGGGCACAGTGCAGAGTTGCTTCATAAAAAAAAATAAAAAATAGAAACATTCACAAAAGACATCATACATCACAAAACACATCAACAAGAACCTGAGAAGCATCGACATGTTACACTTCACAAGAGGAAAATATAAACACAGAAGAAAAAGGACATTGTTGACAACATAGTTCCATCGATTAAAGTGCAAGTGCTAAAGTGCAAATGTGGATGTTGCACATTGCTCCATTGAACTGAAGTTTGTGTAAAGGGCATATGCTAAGGTACTAGTATATTTATTGCACGTTGCCCTATTGCACCAAGGTTGCAAGCAAAGTGCTGTAGTGCTCACATATTTATAAATTTTTACACTATTTTACAATATTCAGCAGCTTAATGGAGGCTGGCACAAATGATATTTTTAGGCGATTGGATTTGCATTTTGGTACACGGAGTCTTCTTCCTGATGGCAGGGTGGTGTTGTCGTCTATTTTTTTTTCCCCTTATGTGTAAATTGGTTTGGCCAAGCCACTATACAGTAAATGTCCCCTTGTGTCTCATTCAGTTAGGCCTAGTTGTAAAGTTTTGGTTTCTATTGTTCAGTATTTTGGGGTAAAAAAAACAAAAACATTTTTCAACAAAACTCCAGTTTTTCTCATTGCCCCACTGTTTGGTCCCTGACACAGAAGAAACACAAGATAAGGAACTGAACCCAAAAACAGAAAACATGGACTGAACTTATAACACAGAGTGGACAAAGTTGACAAGATAACAGAACAACACAAACAGACTCCCCAACAAGACACTACAGACAGGATCAGAACAACAAGCAAAAACACATGGAGTAAACTGGACACAAGACACGAGACGGGACTGAAACCCAAAACACAGACTAAATAACAGACACCGAACTGACCAATAAACAAAACTCACAGAGACCTAAACTAAACAGAGCAGATCAGACAGGAAGTGTGACAACACTCTTCAACAAAGCATGCAAACGTGAGTATTGGGTTATTCCTCTGATTTGATACGCACATTTGAAACAATCCATTAGTTACATTTGATAAATAGCACTGCTTCACATACTTTTTATTATTTCAGGCAGTCAAATATAGCACAAGTAATCCCTTTTTACCCAGTAAAGCTCCTCGTTAAGGTAAATATAACACTTACTACTGTTAAATATTGTATCAGTGTCTAGACTGTAAAGCCCTCTGAGCCAAATAATTTAATAATTTAGGCTATGAAAATATATTTGATTTAATTTACCAGCAGAGCAGGAAGAAGGTATAGCTGCCCTCAGAACCACAGGTGTTTCCACATATACTAGAATCTTTCAATCCAAAATGAACAAAATATACTATATTTTTCTATAAACAGAAAGTGAGCCTGAAATAGAACAGGATTCTGAGGAGGAGGAAGAGCCACAAAGGACTTACCAGGTGCACCAGAAAAAGGAAGTGAGAGAAGTGCTTTCACACCTTACATATATTTTAAGCTTCTTTTAACTTGTCTAAAAACAAATGGTGATCTCTTCCAACAATGATGGGACAAATGGTTAGGGGACTGAGTGCTTTGGGTGAAAGTTGTGTGAAATCAGATTCAGTGCTTCCACAAATACTAGAATCTTTCCATCCAAAATTAACAAAATATATCTTTATCTTTTCTAGAAACTGTCAGTGAGCTCATCTGGAGATGATGGGATAGGTGATTGGAAACCCACCCAGGAGGAATCAGATGATGATTCAGGAGGGGAGGAGAAACAAGTGAGACGAAGGGTCTAAAAGGTGGCCAAGAAAAATGAGTTTCCCACTCCCTCCTGCAAAGACAGGTAAGTTATCATCAGTTTCAGTGCTTCCACAAATACTACAAATAAAGAAACTTCCAATCCAAAATCCACAAAATACATCTTCATATTTTCTAGAAACAGTTGATGAGTTTATCTTTATGTAACGTGGGGGTTCGATGTGTAGTGGTTGGAACACTCTTTATGAGAAGAAACAACAGGATGGAGACGGATAACTTTCTTACGCAGCACTTTACTCTCCACACTTCATCAGCTTTATAACAACCCGCACTTCCTTATTCTGCCTCTCACATGACTGAACTAACCAATCAGAAGCTAGCAGGAGTAAGACTGAAGTAAATGCAAGGAAAACACAGAGGTAGATTCTGCTTAATATCGTAGCTGATTTACAGATTCAAATGTAATGATTTGAACATGTAAATATGTAAATACCAACTGTGTAATACAAATAAAAATGTAGTGAACTGAGTAAACACTGTAAATATATTTTTAGTAAATTACCTCAAAAATATGAAAAAACTTAACTTCTCTTACGTTAACTCTTACATTTAGATGATAGGACAAGTGATGGGAAACCCACAAAGGGGCAAGCAGACGATTTAGTAGAGGAGGAGTGGCCCACCCTTTGCAGCTATAACAGCTTCAACTCTTCTGGGAAGGCTGTCCACAAGATTTAGGAGTGTGTTCATGGGAATTTTTGACCATTCTTCTAGAAGCGCATTTGTGAGGTCAGGCACAGATGTTGGACGAGACGGCCTGGTTCACAGTCTCCCCGGTAATTTCATCCCAAAGGTGTTCTATCTGGTTGAGGTCAAGACTCTGAGCAGGCCAGTCAAGTTCTTCACATCAGACTTGCTCATCCATGTCTTTATGGACCTTGCTTTGTGTACTGATGCACAGTCATGTTGGAAGAGGAAGGGACCATCCCCAAACTGTTTCCACAAAGTTGGGAGCATGAAATTGTCCAAAATGTCTTGGTATGCTGGAGCATTAACAGTTCCTTTCACAGGAAGTAAGGAGCAAAGCCCAACCCCTGAAAACCCCACACCATAATCCTTTACACTTGGCACAATGCAGTCAGGCAAGTACCGTTCTCCTGGCAACCGCCAAACCCAGACTCGTCCAGCAGATTGCCAGACAGAGAAGCATGATTCGTCACTCCAGAGAACACGTCTCCACTGCTCTAGTGTCCAGTGGTGGCGTGCTTTACACCACTGCATCCGACGCTTTGATTGCACTTGGTGATGTAAGGTTTGGATGTAGCTGCTCGGTCATGGAAACCCAATCCATGAAGTCTCCACACACTGTTCTTAAGCCAACATGACGTTTAGAGGTCTGTAGCTATTGACTCTCCAAAAAGTTGGTGACTTCTGTGCACTGTGGGCCTCAGCATGCGCTGTCCCTGCTCTGTGATTTTATGTGGCCTCGTGGCTGAGTTTCTGTTGTTCCCAATCACTTCCACTTTGTTATAATAAAGCTAAGAGTTGAATGTGGAATATTTAGGAGTGAGGAATTTTCACAAATGCACTTATTGCACAGGTGCACTTATCACGGTACCACGCTTGAATTCACTGAGCTCCTGAGAGCGACCCATTCTTATTCTCATTTTATACACCTGGAAGTGATTGAAACACATGAATTCAATGATTGAGAGAGGTGTCCTAAAACTTTTGGCAATGTAGTGTATGTATGTACTATACTGTATAGGCCTCCAATGCATGTGACTTGTGTGGTAGCCTTCAGTGTTGCCTTGCCTCACAATGGAGACCTCCATCGCCTTGCAGAGCAGGTGTAGTGCCTGTGGATGGCACACAGCATTTGCTGGATGTCTTGCCGCTGAGGAACCTGTTTGACACAGTCTAGAGCAGCTAGCTAACCAGGTTGGGACGAGGGGCAGGCGCAAATGCTGAAGTCTGGCAGTCACTCTGTTGTTCACACCCAGCATAACAGCAGCGCCATCACACACAAAGCCAACCAGGCGATTTTTCAGGCCTTTTTTTTTCTGTGGGTCCCAGACGATTACTGCTATGAGTTCATAAATGCTTGATGTTTTAAGAAACCCTTTTGCTTGAGCTTTTCAACTAGAAGTTTTACGTTCTCGTGATCTATTCAAGCACGTGTTCCGATCACTCGCTTTTTCAGTGATGTGAAATTGCCTTAGGCTTAAAAACTGTCTGTAGGATATTGAGTCCTCTCTGGTCCCAGTGAACTCCCAAATTACAGATTTTTCTGTAAAACCAAAATGGAAAAATATTAATTTTGATATATAATGTGTCCGATTTGTGTAGCTTTGTGTGTTACCCTTGATAAACCTGCAGCAGATACATGTGGGCAGTGGAAGTGCCTGATTAAATGTAATTAAGATGAACATCAACATAAGTGGGTTTTTGTTAGAAAAACAGGAGGCTCAACATTCAGTTTTTGACAGGAAGAGGAATGTCGCAGAAGTTGCCTGAGAATCCTCCGGTTTTTAACCCTCCCGCTGCCCCGGCTTTGTGTAGACATCCTTTGTCCTCCAGGTCAAACTGTCCCACGATCCCCTTCGTCAGTCGGGGCAGTACGGGAGTGCGCAGCTTTTACAGACAAATTTCATGCACCTGCAGCAGATAGTGTCCAAAATAAATCACCATGGTAACTTATGTGCTACTGCTTTTGTGAAACCAAGTCAGCGCTACATTCAGCCAGGTTATCTGGAAAATCCCGGCTTAAACTGCTATCTTGGTTTTGTGAACAAAGACCTCTGGTCTGTCTCTGCATGATAATCCCCCATCCATCAGCGAGGTGTATTAAAGCATCTCTCCTCCTCTTAAGCTTCCTCCTTGTTAAACCATCAAATACACTAAGTCAAAGACACATTTCCCACATATGATCTTCTCCATTTTTTAAATGTTGAAATATGCTTTGCATGTTCATCATATTACTGTGGTTTTTCAGTTTGAAAGGAGATTTTAGTGTGACAGGGACAAAAACTAGGGTCAACAAACATTTGGCTTCCACTGTCTTAGATATGTGGTGTTTGATATCAAATGATAGCATAAATTATTACTTTTGGGGGGACATTACTCAAAATAATATCTGGTAATACAAATTTAATAAGAAGAACTGATGGTAGAGGTTTGTCTTAAGGCTTCACACCAAGATGAAGGTCACTGTCCCTGATCACTGCTCCTTCCAGAAAAAGGCAACAGACAGAAGAGAATGGAAGAACAAAATCTTTGTTCTTTGATAACTGATAAACTTGTTATAATCAAAGACTCTGGGAAAATGAAATTGCCATCAACATTTTATAGAAATTTGTTTTTTGTGTTCGATTCCTTCTGGCAAAGGCGACAGTTGCCACTGACGGTTATGGTCTGTCCAGGGCTCGACATTACCTGTTTTGTTCACTAGTTAGTGTGGCTAGTGGTTTTCCAAAAAGTTACTAGCCACACAGCATTTTCACTAGCCGCATTTTTGTTGTTGGAAAATAGTTTTTCATATGCTAAAATGTACTAATATAACACTGTTTATTTACAACAGCAGTAAATACTGTAATACAGAGTATAAAATGATCTGCATAGGAAACAAGAGCAAAGAATAACAAATTATTTTTGTCTAAGAAAACATCCACAATGGCAACAGGGTTAAAACTTTATGTAGGCCTATATCATGTTTGTGTACTTTTGGATTGTTTCTCAGAGCTCTGACTGGATTTATGTTTCTCATCATGAAGCTCTGGTAGCTCTGACTAACTGGAGATCCTTCCATCTGAAATGAGTACACAGGTCTTTATTTTCCCGATTATTCCCATACAAATGCATCTTCAGCTTTCCATTGGCAAGAATGCTTTGGCTATAATGAATCAACTCTGAAAAGGTAGCCTAGTTGCGATATAACGATATGATGTGACATGAGGCCAGCCCTGCTAGTAGTTTATGTTCTTTTCGTTTTTAAACACCACTTCAATCTGACGGCCAGTCCGCTAGTTTAATCTCCACATCGTCAACTTGTTTACAGTGTTGTTGGTCAAGACAATATGCTTCACGAATGGACCAATGAGCAAACACTATGTGCAGGTACTATTCTATTCTACTAACATGCCAAAGTGGCTAGTGGCAGTGACTGTGTCACCCGCCACGGCTGAAATCCACCGGCATTTAGTGGGTTGGCAGGTGTATATGTCAAGCCCTGGGTCACACCCTTTCAAGTGGGCCTGGGCAAGGCACGGAGCGATCACACTGGTCTTAACCTTGGGCACGGTACGGATTGCGTAGTGTGACTACACCCTTAATTACTATACAAAGGAAGTCAGGCTCAATCATTGTAATCAGGTGCCGCAGATACGGCAAATACACAATACGTCAAATTTATTACTGTTTTATTTAATTTTGGCGCATTTTGTTGGCAATTTAGAGCCTTTGGAGTGTGGGAGGACCAAAGAACTCTGAGATAACCCACACAGACACGGGGAGAACGTGAAGACTTCACACAGACAGAAGTGGACTTATCCCACTTCCTTCTATGAGGCCACTGTCATGGTACTGGTGTGGTGGGTGTGTGTTTTGAGTATTTCCTGTTTTAGTTTATAGATGCCTACCTCCAGTGTCGTTGTCTTGTGTTACTTCCTGTGGTTGTGGTCTTACTGATTGTCTAGTGTGTGTGTGTGTGATTAGTTTCTCCCTCATCTGCATTTAAGTGGTTTGCTTCCTTCACTCAGGGCTGGTTCATTGTAGTAGTCAGATCCATGTCTCTCATGTGATCCCACTTTTTAGAGTAGTTTCATGTTTCGGGTATTGAATGTTACCTTTTAAGGACTGCACTCA
>NC_060166.1:8369911-8374412 GCF_021292245.1 Micropterus dolomieu
CATTGTAGTAGTCAGATCCATGTCTCTCATGTGATCCCACTTTTTAGAGTAGTTTCATGTTTCGGGTATTGAATGTTACCTTTTAAGGACTGCACTCATTTTCAGTTGCTGCTCCCTGTAAGTATTTGGACTGCCTCAATCTCAACACTTGTAAGTTTCACCTGTTTGTTCTAATAAATCTCACCAACTGCCTTTTTTCCGTTTTCCGTGTCTGTGTTTGGGTCCAGACTCTGATACTCCGTGTAGCCTCACAGCTACACATAACAGCCACAGTCCTAACCTGTCAGCCACTGTGATGCCCTGACATGCTGCACCCCGCCACTTGTATACCGCACTGAGCCAAGACATGGTGCTGCTGTCCTGAGGAGGAGCTTTTCATGGGTCACGGGAGAAAGATGATTTAGGTACAGCAAGTTATATTTGTATAGCACATTTCAACAACAAGGTAATTCAAAGAGCTTTACATAAAACATAAAAGCATGATGATGTTCCACTTTGGCATGATGTTACTGAAGGCATTTTTCCTATCCTAGGCACGCTGAGTACAGATTGTTTAGAGAGATGTAGAATTATGTTGACAGAGAAAACAAAGAAAAAGGAAAGTATAAGATTGATTGGCAAGCTTTTGATAAATGGGAAAAAGAAGCACATTTGAGAGAAGCATAATCAGTGGCAGGGTTAATGGTAAAACAACAGATAAGGGATGCAGTTTTAAATGATGAGAAGAAAGAAACACACAAAAGGCCAGATCAGATGTTGCCACCTCCATACGTTGTCTCCAAGCCACTAATCTTTTGTCATTAGAGACACACATGGCAAGTACTGCTCTTTTGACTGAGAAACCCCAGGAAAGAACTGACAGACGGGGGAGAGAACATGCATTGTGCTATGTATGACCGGAGGACTGTCTCCCCATTTTACATACCAGTTGCTGGGAAAGGACAAAATGGGAAAAAGACTCAAATTAACTGTCCCAAGAAGTTTTTATTTCCATCAGCAGCCTCTTCCTGGCTCGGGAGAAAAAGACAGTGACACCTCCAAATACCCAACCCAGACCGAGGGGAGGGCAGGAACACGCCCACTGGGACTCAGAACTGTTTGCAGAAGACTGATGGTGAGAAATGGGGCACACCACTGGAACAGTCAAATGATAATGGGAAAACGTGGCAACGGAGGGAAGAAAAGCTGGAGAACACACCCCAGACACAACAACACAAATCGACACAGAATAAAGTGCAACAGATGTGGAGGTTATGGTCACATATCACGACTGTCTCCCACCCGTGAGTTCAGCCAACAAGAAGAACAAAGTCCAGAGGAATTCTGGTCACACATCACCAGGAGCCTCACTCACCAGTTTCCAGGGTTTCCAGTCAGCAAAAGACATAGGATGAAGTGGAGGTAGGTCAGAGCAGTGAGCAGCATATTCACAAGGTGCACCACTGATGAGAGGGATAAACCAGTATTTACTTACAGTATTTCCCCTGCTGTCTGCCAGGTCTCCAATGGATGCTGTTGCTCCTCATTCAGTTCAGAGACGACTAAACAAAATGCCGCGTTACAACGATGCTAAACGTGGCGCACGCAAACCTTCTTTTCGACCAGGAGAGACAGTGAGGATAAGAAATCCTCCTCATGTTGCAAAAGCACACCCTGGATTCACTTCCCCTGCAACGGTGAGAAAGTGCATTGGCCCAAACTCCTTTTTACTTAATGATGGAAAGGTTTGGAATACCATACACATTATACCACTAGACAGCACTGTCGTAGTATCATACGGTTTTTACTACTGAATGTAGATCCGATGAAGCTACTACGCTCCACGTTATTGTACTACTGTTAACCTGCTGAAGTAAACCACGTTGGCAAGATCCCCGTGTTCTTTTTGTTCTTGAGCTTACACCGCAGTTCCTTACTGACTTCTGTCCTGGTGATCTCACTAGAGACTGCTGTACATAAGCACCAACCATGGAGTCGAACAAAAAATGTTTTTATTTTATCAGGCTGGTTTGGAGAGTGTAATCAGGTGTTGAGTGACTATGTAGTAACGGTGTATCCTGCATAATTAAAAATAATCCCGCAGTATACTTTACGTGTCCTGCTATATTAAGGACAGATGTTGTAACTGGAAGAATGACCAGATTTAACAGCTAAACAAACTACTGTATTTGTACACTGCAGATAAATGATCATATAAACATGACTTGAACTTTTGATATGAACAAAATATCTCATGATGACAATAAAGAGAGGCAAATAAAATTGTTTCCTTTGTCTGTCGACTGTATTTTTGTAAATAAAGAATATGAAGTAAATCACATTTTAATCCTCATTGAAATTAAGTGCTTTTATTTTAAAAACATTTGGATGTTGATTTTTGTTTTGCATTAAACAACATACTCAGAAAGAAATTAACAAAAAACATAGCCTGGTTCATTCACTGCAAAGGCTATCAACCCAAAAACCTTTTCCACATGCTCCAAGTTGAGCACCACAGTGCTGGCTTCATAAATGAACTTATGAATTAGAAAGTTGACATATTACTCCTGCTGGGGCAGCAATCTCTGCAGGGATAATTTGCCTTCTCTGTGTAGAACAATGTAACATTGTGGGACCTGCAGACCCAAACTGACCCAGGTAGGCCAGTATATGGTCTATTAAAACAGATTATAATGCAGCCAAGACATGACAATGTCACACCAGTATAAGTTTGCGTCTGTGATCCGAGTTATGAACTGAACAAAAGCAAGCAAAATAAATGTATGATTTGCCCACTGGTGTAGTTTGTGTGGATGGTTTGTCCAAGCTAATGTTTCTATGTAATTTAAATGAATGTGGATGTTTATGATGGCGATCAACGTCTATAAAAAGCCTTATTGTGAACAATTATGTGTCTTGGGAATACTAGGAATATAATATAAAGAATTCATTTCATACAGTTCATTAAATAAAGTAAATTAAACAGTAAAAGTGTGTGTTTGTGTTTGTGTGTGTGTGTGTCTGTGTGTATATATATATATATATATATATATATAAGAAATAAAAATCCCAACCATCACCGGTTTGTCAGTCTGGATCTTGAAGTCCCACAGGATCTTAGCTCGGTCATTCTCAACTACCTTAGGAGGTGTCTTCCATTTTGACCTTGGGACTTCCAGCCCATACTCATGGCAGATGTTCCTGTACACTATGTCAGCTACCTGGTTATGGCGTTCCATGCACGCACTTCCTGCCAGCATCTTACACCCTGCTGTTATGTGCTGTGCTGTCTCAGGGGCATCCTTGCACGGTCCTGCCTGGTGTGGTAGACCCCAGCCTCTATTGATCTTATACTTGGTGTTGAAATATTCTGTATTGTTTTGTCCCATTTGTCAAATTTATTATGTAGTTTTGGTCCCCAAACTTTGCTGCCATATAGAATTATTGGTTCTGGTAAAAATTGGACAATTTAAAGCCAGATTTCAATTGGAATATAAATTTGAATGTTTCTTTTTATTGCATAGAAAGCTCTCCTTGTGTTGTCCCTCAGATCTTTCACAGCCATGTTGAGGTTTCCTGTGTATGTAATGTTGAGGCCAAGGTAAGTGTAGTTTTTTGTATGTTGCAATTTAGTATAATGCTTTATTATGATGCTTTTTCACGTCTCTTCACAAACAGCAGAGGGCCTGCTTCTTCACTGGAGATACAGCTTCGAAAAGAAGCATGTCCCCTGGACTTTGAATTAAATATTACCATTACATATAATTAATAAAGTGGGTGGTGGGACTTGACCCTAAGCAAGGCCCTAAAACCCCTAACTGCTCCTGTTGCTGGAAGCTGCAACCATGAGGAATGTTGTCCTAATTTAGGATGGTTTAAATGCAGACAACAAATTTCCCTTGTAAAGTATAAGAGAAAAAATAAAAAAATAAAACAAAATATATATATATATATACATCTTTTGGTATTAAGGTAATAATTTATTTCTGCTTACATAATAATGTATCAGTGATAATGATCCAATTATAGTCTTATGAAAGCTTACATTACATCGCTGGGAATCATTATACAGATTACAAAGTTAGCTAACATTGATTATTAGGTAAAAGCTAAATTACATAACAAGGATTTACTTCTTACTTAACAAAATGGCTATAAGCTACAGCTCAGACAACAGCTGACAGTGAAAGCAAAAGTCTGATCAGTGAGGGAAGAAATCTTTTTAGCCAGATGCCACGATAAAATCTAGCCTGTAATTTTTCCACAACCTTCTAATGCAGTGAGCCCAAGCGTTTTCAAAAAAAATATCCAATACTTGCTTATATTTCTTTATTAACTAAAGCAGTTTAAGTCATAAATTTAACCAATTCAGTGAGTTATGGGGGTTTTATGTTCTTCTAGTTCTGCATTTGTGCTTCAATAATGAAACCTGTCGGTGACACCCTGTGGTAAAAGTGTAAACCAAGTGAAAACCAAGACACAACTGAGGGATGCTTTATTCATCCTTTCTGGAATAACAGGT
>NC_060166.1:8374512-8383193 GCF_021292245.1 Micropterus dolomieu
TTGGAACTAAAAACCCAAGTCAAAAAGAAATATACTTAAGTAGCACTTTTTTTGGATGCACTTATCACATTTTAATTGTACTATACTAAGTGTATATTAAATGTGTCATTTTGGAACAACTTAAAGTATGTTAAGTGTCATTTTAGAAATACTTAAAGTCAACTTTAAGATAATTGCAATATATTTTAATGTACTTCTTTAAATTGAACTTATAATACCCTTTTGTGCTATACTTGAAGAAAGGTTAAAATATATTTTAAACTTCACAAAAATGTGTTCCCTGAACATTTTTATTAGCATTTCATCTTATTAGTAATTTATTACTAGTATACTCCAAGAGCCACTATTAATATCTTGGGAAGCTGCTTTATGAAACCATTCATTCAGTATGAGAATAATGCATTATTAATGCATTGAAAATACCTTGCAAAATGCCCTTTTAGCATAATAAAAATCAGTAAAAATGTATTTTACAACACATACACATATAGACAACTAAAAAACTTTAATTTTGTGTACATTACAAAAATAAATTCCTGTACATTAAAAAGGTACAGCAGGATGTATCACATCTTGACCAAAACACCTTCAAAAACATAATATCAGTAACATTATGACATAAGATCAGTATTACTGAAAAGTACACTATACACATCCCATCTTTAATGTTACCCATGGGGGTCCCTCATACAGTTCGGACTCTGGGCACGGCTCAGATGACCTCACGGCAAGCCACCCCACCTCTGACACCATATGCGGCCAAAGGCGAGAGCAGTCACCCTGCTCAGATTCAAACACAGGTCTACAGGGTACCAAACATGCAACTTTGACAGCAAAGCCAAAGAGCCAGGCTCGTTGGTATGGCAGTCCAAGCGCTTACTAAGCTGTAGTGACGGTACTCCGTCACAAGCATACAGTACAAATAGTGGAACCAAACTGAAACTGAAAAATGTCACAATCCTTATCCTTGGAGTGGAGGGTCGGTTATCTTTGAGTAGGACTGCAGACTCTATGGGATTTGGAAACTGCTTTATCACACAGCATCTGTGGAGGGAAAAGGAAAAATTTCGTCTATATCGAAGCAATATTACCTCTAATTAATTAACAACCATTGTCAGATTTTTTATTTTGTTTAAAGCTGCTGAAACACAATGTGACATCATGTCTAACTGTTCTGATAATGCTAACAGTTTAGGTTCAGGTGAAATGATTTTCCACAAGGGACCCCTCCCAGTTAATGCTCAGGTCTTCCATTACAACATGATCAAAAACATTACATGAACACCACTGTGCATTCAGCCAAGGAGCTGGATATGATAAAATGTTATTAAACAGGTACAACAAATAACACAAACATTCAGACTTTCTTAACAACTGTCGATGTCATTTCACATCAACACAGCAGTCAATTTGTGAAGTACAAAGGTAGCCAATTACTTCATGTATAGTATGTATAATATTTTAAATAAAATAGTGTGGTCACAGAATTGCAGTGTGAAACCAAACCAAAACTAACCGAATGTATCAAAATGACAACAGCTTTCAAAGACATTTAAAAATCTCTCAGTAGGAATCCTGTTTTAGATCCAGATTTTGAGAAACAGTTCATACTGCAGACTGATACCTCTGAGAGGTGTATGGGAGCAGTGCTTCTGCAGGGACCTAAGGAGGAGGATATGCAGAAAGAATCCTGCATATCGTGGCTGAACATCCTGCTGTGAAAAACATCATACTGCACATCGGGACCAATGATGTTGTGAATCAACAGTCTGAAGTGTTGAAAGAGGATTTTAATAATCTGTTGAACACAATCAGCTCTTTGAATGCTGAGTTGTTTATCAGTGGCCCTATACCGCCAATCACGAGGAGCTGAGAGATTCAGCAGACTGATGGCATTGAACACGTGGCTCTCAACGGCATGTACTGTCCATTCAGTGCATTTCATCAAAAACTTTTACTTTCTGTGGGACCGCAGACATCTTTTTAAGGTAGTTTCAGGAGTAAAATTGTTCAGCTCCAACCTGTTTTACTTTCTGCGTCACTCATCTGTTCCCTCTGCCAAGGAGAAGAGACAAGAGGAATCTAAATAAGAAGAAGACATTACACAACACACCAGAAACCTTGAAGGAGAGCCACCTCAGCCCCCGCCGGAAGAGAGCTCTGATCACAACTGAGCCAAGAGGAAGAGCCCCCACCTCCCTCACTGAAAACCAACAGTGAGGATTCACCATCTTTACCCTCCCAATCCCCATCTAGGTCACCCTTATCTCCAGACACCCTTTCTCCCCTCTCCCCCCTGTATGACTTCACTGATCACATGGAAGACCTGGTTACAGCTGGGACAAAATTTACTCCACCCACCTTCCCTCGCTCCACTCCCATTTTCTCTACCATAAACCCCCCTCACCGTCCACCTCCACCACATGTGTCACAAATACAGCACACAACCCGCCTTCCCGCTCCGCAATGGCGAAAAAGCCCAGTAAGCTCTGTCTGATATGTGCTGGGTCCAGGCTACAAGGAAAATAGCACTCATGACTCTTCACAGGACAAGCCGGGGCCCAGTGTGCTGGTAGTCTTCTCCATCCCTGTCTTGACAGGTAACAGGTGTTAAGAAACAGGAAGCACTCAACATATCCTGCAAATTTAGAATTGATTCCTCATCAGCTCACCTGTCGAAAAAAAGTGGGCCAGATAATGTTTTTAACACACTAAATTTAGCTTTGTTAAACAAACAAAAAAACATTTTTAATCAATGATTTTATAATCACTCACAATCTTAATTTCATGTTTTTAACTGAAACTTGGTTGGACCAAGATAACAGTGCAGCTGTCCTTACTGAGTCTACCCCTCCCAACTTCAGTTTCATGAGTGAAGCTAGAGTGCATAAAAGAGGAGGTGGAGAGAATTTTGCTTCTTTTGAATATGTGACTCTTCAGCGGAATGACTTTGGTGAACTGCTGTCTATAATCTGTATTGACTTTGACTGTGTGGTTATTGTTGGTGATTTTAACATCCATGTTGACAACCCCCAGGAAAGAGGGACTAAAGAACTGTGTTGTGTTCTTGAAAATTATGGACTGACCCAACATGTGACGGAGCCCACACACAATGAGGGGCACACTTTGGACTTAGTCATCTCCAAGGGTCTGGACATTTCCAAAGTTGTGGTGACTGATGTTGCTCTCTCTGATCATTCCTGTGTTTTCTTTGAGAGTTGCTATCTGCGTGCACACAAATAAACAAACAGAGGCACTGAAAACACAAGTGAAAAATTTATTGAGGCTTTCTCCTCGACACCCGCCCTCTCACGGGTCTCAGTGAATGAGCTTGTAGATAATTTCAGTTATAAAATTACAAATGTTATTGATGCCATTGCACCAGCCAAGGTGAAGGTGGTCTCTGGTAAGAGAAGATCTCCATGGAGAAATGCCATGCTGAAAAAGAGGGTGTCGAAAAGCTGAACGCAGGTGGCGGAAAACAAGTCTCCAGGTTCATTATGACATCTATAAAGAGAGACTTCGCATTTATAATTTAGAACTGAGAAATGCAAGGCGGTCCTTCTTCTCTGACATCATCACCAAAAAAATAATGCACGTGCCCTGTTTGCTACTGTGGACATGCTAACCAACCCTCCTGTGTCTGTAGCCTCTGAACTTCCATCTACCAGGGCCTGCAGATAAGCAATTAGTGCCTCCATGCCAGTAACACGATATGTCTCACTTAAAAACAATTTATATAGCATGAGACAATTTGATTCTATTAACCATAAAAACATGGAGGACATAATACAACATCTGAAATCCTCTTCATGTTGCCTTGATATTCCGCCAACAGGTATTTTAAAAAATGTTTCTAAATGCATGGCCTCAGATTTACTACAAATTATCAACATGTCTCTCCTCTCAGGTTTTTTCCCACAGGCCCTGAAAACTGCAGTCATTACGCCACTCTTAAAAAAGAGCCATCTAGACAGTTCACTAATGAGCAGTTATAGGCCCATATCAAATCTCCCATTTTTAAGTGAAATCATTGAAAAGCTTGTTTTTCAACAGCTTAGTGCTTGGTGTAGTCATGGACTCAGACCTGAATCTGAGGAGCCACATTAAGACAATTACAAAGTCACCCTAACCCTCTTTCTCTTTGAGTTCCTCTGAAAGTCGTGGGATGCCTTCCATAAGATCAGCAATCTCTGATATTAGACACACAGCTGGATTGGACACCATCTCTCAGGACAAACGGAGATTGTCGGATCCCCCTCGCCCCCAAACCCCATCCTTGGACCTGCTTTCTGAGACCCTGGCTCTGCCCTTCCCAAGCACTTTAAATATCTGTTGTAATAAATCTTGTTCTGACTCTTCTGAGTACTGTGTGTGCACTTGGGTTTTAGAACAAATTATCCTATCCCTGTAACAAGGCTGTTTAACAAATAAAACCATTTTCTGATTACATCATTGTGGTTAAGGTTTGATTAGGGTGAATGATGGTGTATTCATTATAATTTCTAAACTATAGCTTACCTATAGTATCTCTCTAAAGGCAGACACAGGGAGACATCACATCGGCCCCATGTGAACAGGCAATGCACTAGTAATATTAATTCCAGCTTCATTTCAATGACAGCATTTTCATTACTGTGGGTTGTTTTCTGACATTAAAACATTCTGCAGGAAGAATGGTCTACATCCTGTTTTTTTGGTAATGCCATCTAAGTACCAACTTGTCTATAATCATAACCAATTCTACATAACCTTCAAAAGTTTGCTGTAGCAAATGTTTTTTTACTATGTCCCGCCCCATCCAGGATGTGATTGGTCTGTTCACATAGCGTCGCTATGGAGACAGATGCCAGAAGTAGTGACCTTAACGCTGAGAACCGGACCCAACAGCTGTTTCTGGATCAGGTCTGTATAAAACTGAATAAAGTACTTCTGAGATATTTCTTTCAGCGTGACGCTATTGAAGTTTTGTTTTGTGTTTTGAGTTCTGTTGCTCTAACGTTATTCTCGTGCATAAGAACTCCACACACGTTTTTTTTTCACGCGCATATATTTTCATTCATAGTGAAATATGTACTGAAAAGCGACTAGTTTGCTACAACAATTTGAAAACATTTACTGTAGGGGTTTAGAACTTATTCCCACAACCATTTGATGAACCTAAAACTGTCAGTGAATAAGTTAGTTAGGCCTACAGCCTGTTCACAATTAAAGCGATATTTGAAAAGTGGTGCAATAATAAACTCGATTTGGCACATAAATATGCTGGAACTTGTGCACAGTGGGTTTATTTTGACATTTGTCTCAATTAACAACTTTTTTATTTTCTAGTAGCTTTGAAAGGCCTACAAGGGCTGTCTGCCCTCACCTACCTTCAACTCAGCCTGTCCTGCACCCAGTTTGCCTGTCTAGGGATGTCCAGCTCAGCCATCCCGCCCCTCAATGTTGGTGCCCCAGCCCCAGAGGCTCTGTCCCTTCTGCAACAGCACCTGTTGTTGGCTGAGGAGGAGGCTGAAGCTCTTATTCCAGATATGGCTGCACTTGGGATTTCCAGGGACCAAATCTTGGGATCTTCAGAAAGAATGTGTGCCACTCAACAGCCTGTAAGTCCCCTGAAGATGTGCTGGGTCCTTGGGGATGAGGGCATGCTGTGGCAACAGTGTGATGCTCTGGTGTGCAGGATGACCACAACAGAATTATGGCAATTAAGTAGAAAAAGAAATATGAAAATTGTGTGGAAAATGTCAGAGTAGTTGAGCAGAAAAGGCAAGCAGAACCAGAAGTTCTTGTAACATTTTCTTTTCTGTGTTTTTTCCTGGTGTAGCTCATCTGAAGCAGCAGCTGGCAGCGCTACAGCAGGAGAGTGAGGAGGAGCATCAGGGCTCCAGGAGCGAGGTAATGAAGGGACCAACTTCAGCGGGCTTACCAGGAGGGAGACAAAGTTCACACAGAGGCGCAAAGGAGGCAGTGAAGGCAGCTACTGCTGCAAAGGTAATATAATTCAGTAAGTTTATAGCTTGGGTCTTATTTTTGTACTTTCATCATTCTTATTAGTAATGATGACATTTTACTTACCATTTTCATTGTAGAGATATGCAGATATATGCCTTTCTAATGATGCTGTTGTGTAAAAGGTTGTGAGTAATGAAATATGTACAAATTCGGTTCTCTGGCTTTCAAAAATAAAGCAAAGAATCTAGATGGGCCTAGTTGCTGGACAGCTTAGCATAAAGCCTGGAAACAGTGAATCGATTTCTTAGCTGGGAGTAGTGACTTCCTTCATTGACCAATCTTCTCATCTAACTCCAGGCAAGAAAGCACATTTTACAAAATGTTGAACTATTCCTTTAATCATTGATGGCTGATGGAGCTGTGGATAGCATTTCATTTCAAAGTCACAAAGAATGTGATATAACAAAGATGTCAGGGTGATGTTTTCGGTGGTTCATTTTCAAATAATGAATGCGATTGCTATTTTAAAGAACAGATGGAAACACAATGAAAAAGCAGAAGTATTAATGTCCATGTGAACTTTAGATTTTGAAAATACAATCCTTTTCCTTACATTCTTTAATTTATCAGAAGCTCTTTTCTATTTTCTTGCCATGTTTCCCCTTTTCTTGGTGTGAAAAAATACAACATACTGCCTCTGGACAGACAATCTGTGTGAAAATCATTTTAAACAGATGTGTTCCTTTAAAAAATCTGGCTATTTCAAAGTGGTAAAAAACAAAATCAAAGGAGCTTTAGGTACACAGTGAGCACTTTATTGGTCATTGTGTCATGGGTGAGTATAACCATCTGTGTTTTGCTCCAGATGGATGTGGCTTTGGCTGCAGAGGAGCTGAAGATTGTTGAAGCCATGAATTCTGAAAGCAAGCTTCTCCAGTGGGTTGAGGAGATGGAGAGAGTGGTAGAGATGGACAGGAGACGGGTACATTGTAAGAGAGCTCACTGAGTGATGAACATGTGTAAACAGCAGCTGACATGTTGTCTGCGTCTGGCCTCCCAGGCTGTGCTGCTGCAGCTGGATTGCCAGGCCTTGCATGTGGAGGTCCAGACCAGCCGGCGGCTACTGAAGGAAGAAAAAGACAGAGGCAGACAGCTGGAGGAACACTCTCAGCGGCTCAATGAACAGACAGGTTAGGATTATCAAGAGATCTGTCTGCTGTGGCTGTGCTACAACCATCGCAGAAGGCTGCTTTATTTTGAGGGGGGAAAAAAGTTACAGCATATTCTACTAGCTGCCAGTCAAGTATTGAACTAATTCAGAATTCAGCATATGGTCAGGTCCTTTCTCACAGACCTGAAAGTTCCACTGAGCTCCACTCTGACAGCTATATAAGGCCAGTAAAATAAGAGAGAGAAAAGAAGCACATTCTCACATCAGGTAGTATGGAACTAGAAAAAACTTGGGATTTTTGCTTGATAAAATGCTTAAACCATACATTTCTTAAGATTGATTAATCGACTTATAGTTTCAGGTCTTAACTGTACTGAATTGTTGTGATCTGTGCCGCTGTCTTGGCCAGGACTCCCTTGAAAAAGAGATTAGTAATCTCAATGGGATTTTCCTGGTTAAATAAAGGTTTAAAAAAAATAAATAAAATAAAAAGTGGGTAATAGAGAAGTGTGCCCTATAACACTTAGCTGAGCCACTGGACATTCCCTTCTGCCATTGATATTGCAATAAAAAGCAGTGATTGAACTAGGGATGAAACGGTATGAAAATTTCATATCATGATTATAGTGACCAAAATTATCACGGTTATCAATATTATCATGGTTTTGTAAAAATGTGGCAAAAAATATTAAAATGTACTGATACACACACTGAAACCATTTCAACAAGTTTTATATTGAACATTACAAATACAATTGCCATTTTGTTTGCATAAACAATAAAATAACAGCAAATACCTTTTAAACATATTAAAATCATCTAAGTGTGCATTATCAAGATTTTAAATTTTATATTATATAGGTAATACAATGATCCCGAGGACAATAACATGAAAACAAATAAGTCTTTAGAAGACAGTGATAGTGACTGCAATGAGCCCAACAACGACGTACAGTGGGGGAAATAAGTATTTGACCCCTTGCTGATTTTGCAGGTTTGCCCACTTACAAAGAATGCAACGATCTATAATTTTAATCATATGTACATTTTAACAGTGAAAGACAGAATCCCAAAGAAAATTCCAGAAAATCACATCATATGAATTTATAAAAATTGATGACCATCTGATGAGGAAAAACAAGTATATGACCCCCTACCAAACAGCAAGTATTCTGGCTCCTACAAGCCAGTTAGTCTTTCTTTAAGACACAGCCCCAATCCCAACCAATTATCTACATCAAATACACCTGCCTCACCTCGTTACCTGTATAAAAGACACCTGTCAACACCCAAACAACCAGCATCCAACATCACCACCATGGGCAAGACCAAAGAGCTTTCTACGGACATCAGGGACAAGATTGTTGATCTGCACAAGGCTGGGATGGGCTACAAGAGAATCGGAAAGCAACTTGGAGAGAAAAGATCAACTGTCGGTGCAGTTATCAGGAAATGGAAGAAGCACCACACCACCGCCAACCTCCCTCGGTCTGGGCCTCCACACAAGATCTCGCCTCGTGGGGTGTCCCTGATCATGCGAACGGTGAGGAATCATCCC
>NC_060166.1:8383293-8395974 GCF_021292245.1 Micropterus dolomieu
AACGACCCTAAGCACACCGCCAAAGCAACAAAAGAGTGGCTGAAGAAGAAGCACATCAAGGTTCTGGAGTGGCCTAGCCAGTCTCCAGACCTGAATCCGATTGAAAATCTTTGGAGGGAGCTTAAAATTCGAGTTGCCAGGCGACAACCTCGGAACCTGAATGATTTGGAGGCTGTCTGCAGGGAGGAGTGGGCCAACATCCCTGCCGAAATGTGCACAAACCTTGTCACCAACTATAAAAACCGTTTGACATCTGTGCTGGCCAATAATGGCTTTTCTACAAAATATTAACATGCTGTTTGTCCAGGGGGTCAAATACTTGTTTTTCCTCATCAGATGGTTATCAATTTTTATAAATTCATATGATGTGATTTTCTGGAATTTTCTTTGGGATTCTGTCTTTCACTGTTAGAATGTACATATGATTAAAATTGTAGATTGTTGCATTCTTTGTAAGTGGGCAAACCTGCAAAATCAGCAAGGGGTCAAATACTTATTTCCCCCACTGTAAATACAGAGGAGTCTGTAGCGTTTCTAGATGATGCTGGTTGGTTGCGTAACATGTTATGTGCAGTGGATGAATAGACTCTGCCGACGCACACAGCAACAGAACAACGTGTAGCATTTTTACAAGAGCAGCAACACTGAGAGCTTCAGTTTACACGCTGTTAGCAAGTCAGAGAGACAAACCAAAGCTAAAATTTAACTCTTTTGTTTAAATACTCTGTCCAAAGCCTACAAACACCTCTAAAGCTAGCTAATAACATGTCCATTTTTATTTGTTTCATCTGTACAAAAAAATTTATAATATATTGTGTGTGAGTTGAAAACTGAACTGAAAGTAAGTAGAGAGAGACAATCAGTGAATAAAACACATCCGCAATAAATTCTAATCTGTAAAAATGTATGATCTGTGATGGATTTTATTATGCTGTATTTCTGTTGGTGAATATTGCATGTGTGTGTTGTGTTATCTGGCCCTTCAGAGGCAGCAGACAGAAAACAGTAAACTGCTGAAGGAAGGCAGAGAGCTGAGAGCTTCAGCTGACAGAGTCCAGGTCTGGAGCCTTACAGAATTATTTCTTTCTTCATCTGGTTTTTTAAGCCATCCAACCATTTTTGACCACAACCATGGATAAGTCAAATAACTTGAAAGTTACAGTAATTTTTCTGAGCTTTGAAATATGACAGAATTGTTAAAATATGAATTATTTAAAGTAACCAAAAATAACAAGTTTTTAAATTATACAGAAGATGTTATTCAAATGAAAATAATATTAATATTCAATTAAAATCTAACAATAAACACTTTAAAATATCTTTAAGAGTTCATTTGTTCAAATATAATTATAACAACTGTGTTTTTTTGTTTTTTCTTTTAAAGATTTCAAACTTTAGGTGCCCTTCCGACAACATCAGTTATGATGTCTCATGTTTATATTGCAAACAGACCCTGAGCAGGCAGCTGCAAAGTCAGTATTCCCAGTTCACTTCTGCCCTGCAGTCACCCACAGTGGAGAATGAAAAGCAGCAGGCCAGGTTAAAAGTGTTGTGCGCGCGCACACACACACACACACACACACTCACACAAAACCAAACACAGCATGACTCTTTCATCTCTCTTCATCTTTCAGGCAGAGAGCAGTCCTGTGGTAAAGCAACTGCAGGAGCAAGACCTGCTGCTGGAGGCAGCCAGACGCAACAACCAGACTGAGCTGCAGGTGGTGCTAACAGATAAAGTTAGCCTGCAGCTGGAGCTGTGGGTCTCTTATGCTCAACACTCAAACCTCACATGTTCAAATAACAATATTATTTTGTAAATGTGGTAAATTACCATGATTGTCACTAACTGGGTGTGCTGATGCTATTTTTCACATCTTATTTGGGTAATCATGATATTGATAGCAGTAAAAATTAACAAGTGACATACGCTATATAAGTGTTCAAAATACTATTTTTTATAGTGAGACACACCTAAGTAAGGTTTTGTGTGGCACAATCCAGTCTGATTGAGGAGGAATGTTGATGTAATTCTGTGAAACTTCACTGAAACAGCATGACATCTGCATCAGTCTGATTAATATTGAATTTCTCAAGTTGTTGTGCTCTTTGGGCTCAAAAATCAAAGGTCATTGTAACCTCAAAATAGGTTTTAAGGCAATTCCAGATTTCACATGTTGACTGGGACGATGCAATGAGAAAACAATAACTAGCACAGTACGAGATTTTCCCCCAGCTTGTCCATTGTGCCTTTCACTTCCAACAGATTGGAGAATTGACTAGCTAATCGCGATCCGGTGAGTGAGCTTCACCTACAGCTCATAGAGAAGCTTCAGATCTAAAATGCCAGGTGAAACAAACTATACTATACTATACTCTGTAAGAATTCATCTTTACATAGTAATCAAGTACTGTTTAGCCAATCCGCCTATGATAATCCTTTATTAATCAGTTCAACAATGTTTATTCACTGGAATCATATCATCAATATAGTGATAACAAAGTTTCAGACTGAAATATTTGTCCTTTATTAAAAACCAAACTCAGTCTCTGCAACCCACCTCTGACTTTGAACTCTGCCTTCATGCCATTATTTAATGAAACCTGTCTCACTGTACTGCGAACCAAACCACCTAAAATAATGGCAAGTCTGGCATTCAGTGGAGAGATTCACTATCTTCTGATGGTCTAATGTTGAAACATGAGATATATTTTGGACGTCAAATTGTCATTTCATTTGAAAGAACTAATTGAGAAAAGTCGATTTTAGATCTAAACAGAATCCATCTTCCTTTAGAGAGAAGCTTAAAGGCAAACATGCACAGCTGCTGCAGAGCTCCTCCACTGCAAAAGAAACAGCGGTCACTCAGAGGGAACTACTGGAGGGAACCATTGATAGGCTACGGAGGCAGCTGAGCGTGGCCAAAAAAGAGGAGGAGGCAATGAGGAATAACCTGGAGAGTTCAAAAAATGAGGTTATATTCAACACATGAATTAAAGTTTTTTGCATGACGTGTGCTATTGTACCAATAAGTAAGTAAAAAATCCCTGTTTATGTGTCCATGTCTCTTCTCTTGCTGTACATAAGTTATGTCTTGTTGTCACTAAGTTGGAGCATGAGAGCAGAGGTTTGGAGACCCTACTTAGCGAGGCCAAGGTAGGATTGGCCCAAATACTACTTTACCTCATATAATACCTTATACATCTTATACATTCATCTGTTAGTCACATTACTAACCTCTGTCTATGTCGGTGGCTTGTGAACATGTGATTGGCAGCGGGAGGTGGGATCTCTGAGCTTGGCCTTACAGAGCCTTCAAGAGGAGAACAATATGCTCATGGGAAAGTTGGCTGCTTTAGAGCAACAGTTGAGAAAAAGGTCACGTTATTGTCATCGTTACAATCAGCACTTCATCTGTCATCTACACATACATACATACGGTATTTTTGTGTCTGTGTGTGTGTGTGTTTTTGCGGTTGTATGCAGCATGCAGTGCAACAGGTGGACCAGATGCTGAAGGACCTAACTGACAAAAACAAGAACAAACTTAAGGTACAACACACACACTAACTCAATGCGTGGCTAAATAGGTTTAAACCGTAGACTGTATTTAAAAATTTTAAACCTGCATTAACAGTTAACATTAGCACTTATGTGCAGCAGAAACAAGCTGCACATATTATGAAGCTGTACATATTATCTCCTCATAAAGTTAATAATTAAAGTTAATATGGTGGATAGCTATGGAGCAACATAGGCATTTATTTGGAGTTGTGCTTGTCTTCAACAGTAAAAAAGTAAATTAATCCATGAGCCACATGATGCTTATGTAATTTATAATGATTGCATGCATAGATACTACCCTTTTTTGTTGAAATCTGCCTTAATGAAATATCACGAAGGTGTTTTTGTGTTTTTCCATGAATGGTACAAACACAACTCACTGCCACAGCTCCTCTAAGAACTTCTGTATTTAAAATGTATGTAAAATGTTATTTAGGTATGAACTTAATTGCAATAAACACTCTTCAATTTGGAGTGTGTCTTAGTTAATCTTCCGAGACTATAGTTTGAACAGCGTATTATTCTTAATTGTGATCAATTTTATTCATAAAAGTTTCTGGGATTGCTCACTCAGATGTTACGTTGGTAGAAGAGGAAGCTAATATTTACTTTTATGTGATAATCCAAAAATGAAACCCTTCTTACGGTTTAGAAGAAACAATGCAACAAATAATACTTTTGCCATCAAAGATTTAATATACTCCTAATAGGCGAGAAAGCTTTGATACACAAGTCTATATTTCCTTTCTTACAAAAGGCCACACACACTGGTACATCCGCTTATCAAGTGTTCTTGTAAATAAACTTGTCCAGCAGAAACCTTGTCTTGTGCAGTAGGTCAGTGAGCTGGAGGCCTGTGGTCCTGCAGGAGGCGTTGTCAGTCAAACCCTTGAAAACATCCTGCCCTCCCATACCAGATGTATGTCTGGATTGCTTTACTTCATCAGCAATTGAAAGTACATTCTGTCAGACTTTTAGTTGTAAATGCATGCTCCAATGGCAACTGAACTAAAAAACTGTAATATGTAATCCTTAGCATATCCTTAATATGATACATATTAAGGCTGAAAATATTTTTTCTTACGGATACATTATAATGCAAAAGTATTCTATAGAATTGGTACTCTTTTAACTCTACCTTTTAATAAAGGAAGTTCTGCTTTTCACAGGCCTGAAACTACATTTTACTCAACAGCAATTGTAACAAAAATGTGTGAGACACAGTTGGTGTAGCTGTGCAATTATGTAAGTGGTAATTAGATATAGTTCAACTTTAGGGCCATTTGATGTTGCAATAAAAAGGCGAAACGTAAAGGGAGGAGTAGGAAAATTAAAAGAACACAGCAATGAAATGATGAAAGCCAGAGGCTCACTACATGTCAGTTTCTTTCAATTACTTGCAAATGCGTTTGGGAATATGTGTGAACAAAGCAATACATCAATTGAAAGAAAAAGGGCCTTAAAGGAATAGGTCGAAGGTTTCAGAAACACACTTATTAACTTGCTTACCACAAGAGAAGATGAGAAGATAAATACCACTCTCAGGTCTGTACAGTGTGCCAGACTATCCGTTGGCTGGGCAGTAGTCTCCGCTGGTTCCCTGGAAGGTAAGACTCCAGTAATTCACTGCACTGTAAGAATTGTCTTGCCCATAACCCCTTATAAAAACACAACATGTTGTTTTTGCACTGAAGCTTTTCTATCAATTAAACCAACTAAATATAATGTGTTGTGGCACATTTTGTTTCCTTTGGACAAAGCCAGGCTAACTGTTTCCCCCTCTTTATGCTAAGCTAAGCTAAGCTAAGCTAACCAGCTACCAGCTGTAGCTTCATATTTTCCCTCTTCTAGTCTTCTGATTTACCTCTCAGCAAGAAGTCGAATAAGACAAAAATGTTGAACTAGTCCTCTAAGGCAGGTCCTGCATTAGGATTTTGTTGAAGCCCTGAGAGGCCCTCAACAAATTGTGGTTTTAAAGACCTTCAGTTAATGTTGTGCTTACATGGCTTATATTCCTAAATACTTTTCCGATTAATTAAATTACAACAAACTTGGGGCATGTAGCATTGTAGCCTAGGAGTACTGAGCTCTAGGCAAAATATAATAAAGGTGCCATGAATATTTTGCTGTGTACCTTATGGGAACTCAGAGTTGACAGTGTGTGGTCAATAGGGCCCCACACCCTATGTTTGCCATGGGTCCACCCGGTGGTTTAATTCTGTTACATAAGCATGTTTGTATAATTGGGGGCCCTATTGTGTATGTTCTCCGCCAAAAGTGTTTATGCAGCGAAAACTGTCAGACCAAAAGTCACCAAAACTGGCAGGTGGGTTGCAGATTCCACCCAAATGCTCAGCATTTTGTAATGTCTTCTGCTCCATCAATGTTACATTTATTCTCAATTTTCTCAAAATCGTTCTCTTGTCAGAAGCCGCTGGGCCAATAGTGCCAAAACTTCAAGTCAGGATCATCTACAGACTTCACTGGATATAAAACTAATATTGTACACACACGTGTGTGTGTGTGTGCATGCGCGCAAACCTTCCAGCTGGACTCCTTGCAGGAGGCCTTAGAAGCAGCCAAAGCGAACAACAGGAGGCTAGCCCAGAGTTTGGAGCAGGTTGTGTTGACCAACAGCAAATTGCACAGCAAACTGGAGCAGTCCAGAGAGCAGTACCAGGCCACCATGTGACTGAGGTACACTGTGAGATAGCAGCTTGGTGACAGTGTGTGAACAAGACATCTCATATCGAATGTATTGAATGAAATCTTTGCATTCTGTCACCCTATACTGCAGAGATGAAGAGCACCGCGAGGCCTGGACAAAGATTAGTCATTTGTGTGAAGAGCTGGGCGCTGTGAAGCAACAAACTAGAGGAGACTATGAATCTTCCATGAAGACACTGCATCGAAAACTGTCAGAGGTACCAAATGGCAGAAGTGTTTCATTCTGTTATATTGATTTTTTTTAGAAGATTCTGTGCAGGTACAATATTTTCCACCATGAATGATTACAGCTCGTGAAGTCCCTGATTAAACAGTATCTGGGCCTCAGACCGATGTTGAAAGACCTCCAAATAGTAAAAGGAGAAGCAGCCAAAAACAGTTAAAAGCTGCCGAGAAATTTCTTAATAAGTGTGTAAATATGTATGGATATGCATAATGCTTATTGAAAATCCTTACCTCTGACTGTTCTGTTTTCTTTTGATGCAGTATACAAACAGTGGAGGCTTCTCATCACAAGACTCTGTTTACATCGTCCATCCTTTCTGACAATGAATTAGCAACTGATTCGTCAATGTCAAATGAATCGAATTGTACCAGCACTCTTTTTGTATTTTTTTCCCCAGGTTTATCATTTTTACCCTGTTTTGCCTGTTTCCTTGCCTAGCTAAAAATGACAGTTAAGGACTCGTCAACCGGGTCAGGTGACCTGTCCAAGGCTAATCAGGAGCTCCGTCAACAGATGTCTGAGCTGCAGAGACAGGTGTCCAAACAGAAAGCTTGTATCAGAGAGCAGCAGAAGAGCAGAGGTGTACAGGACAACTCTCATGAAGCTGAGGTAATGTTACTTCACGGTGCACACAGTAATAATAAAGATGTTGAAGGAGCACAACTGATGATGGCACACGACTTTCAGTGTCCCCTAATGATCACAATGAAATTTCAGCCTTTTCCAACCCAACAAGATTACAGTTCTGGAGGAGACACTATATTTTGTTCAAATAGTTCCTCAATGAAGGAAGGACTCTCAGCTCATTTCACTTGACCTTTTTCTCCTTTTCCTACCATCTTTACTTTAACTATTATTGTTTTGTCAACACAAGTTTGTCTGTTTTAAGTTCCGTTCTTTTTGTCTTTCTTTTGGTTCAAGGTGAAGCTTGAACTTTTTTTGAATAAATAAAATGATACACTTCCTTGAGGCCACTGAAACCCTGTGGCTTCTCATTAAAGCAGATTTAGCATTTTGTAAATCTCAATAGTTAGACCTCCTGGTGTGGAGGAATAAGCCTTCAAGTTTGTCTTTATCTTTTCTAATATTTAAATCTCCAGTTACATTTAGATAGTCTCAGATCTCTAAAAGGATGTGTGTCTCTTTTGATGCCTTGCATGAGGGGAGGATATTTTCAGTTGCATAATGTAGCTATTGATGTTCTCAATCAAACGTACTCATATTGTTTACTTGTGATCAAAATGAATAATATATTCTGTTGATTTGTTTAAACTGAGACACATTTCAGTTTTGACTTCAAATGAAGCATTTCATGTCCACCAGTGGGTTTAGAAAATGATCATGGTCTTACATTTTAAGACTATACATTGAAAGCATTGTCAGCAAGCTGCAAAGAACACATTTTATACTTTCTGAATAGCTGACATTTATTTTTTTTGCTTGTAGAAAAGACTAACCGAGCTTGAAAAACACAATTTGTAAAAGCTGACATTAGTTAGAAATTCTCACTGTGTTATATCTGGTTTAACACTGCAGCTGTAATCACGGTGATTCGCTCGGGCAGGTTAAAGAGGTTGTTAAAACAGGATTAGTCTGTAGAGCTGTATGGAGACGACTCCTTTGGCAGACAAACCGATCTGCCTCGGGGCCACAGTTGTCACTTTACACCCAGACAGTTATTTAAAGATGGGTAGAATTGGATTCTTCTGAGTTCAAAGTAACGGAACAGCAGTACCTGAGTTTGGGAAGATGGCATTTTTCTAATTTGTCAATATTGTGATGGTTGTCTGAGGATTTTATTGTAAGAGCAGTAATTACGTAGATTTTGAATCTTCAAAGTTCAAGTGTTACCAGTTGGTCAGACCAAATCCATTGTCTTGTGCCTGGCTGGTCAGGGGAGTCAATGCAAAAGCCTGCCGCGTACTACACCACGTGAAGGTCCAGTATAGTTTGTTTTCCAAGGATATTCCAGGAGAAGTCCAGGATACTAGATGTTATTAGTGAACCTGTATACCTTTGTTCAGAAGTGTGCAATATTTTACAATAAAATAGTTCCTTAAAGTCCAAAGATAGATAAAATAATTTTGCTGACACAAAACATGAATGAAGCTTTTAGTGCCACTGTGGGCACCTTTTTAAATTTCCTGTTTCATATTAATGTGACAGCTTTTAAGTCGCAACGTGATGTGATTGGAGATTGATATTCAATTTTGGCCTATTACTTTAGTTTTATTACATTATTACTTGGTATCAGCAGGAAATGTCCTCATACTTCATTATGTCTTTCTAATGTTCATTGCCATATTTCTCTGTTATCCTTATCTTTATGTGCCAGTCACAGAGTTTAGCTGTAAAACCTTCTAAACCGTCAAACTGAAGCGCTTTTTGAAGCACCAGTGACATTTAAAGTGTTTGACGTCATCAGTCTCGTCATGTTCTTCATTTAATACAATGTACGGAAACAGTGCACTTCACCGGAGTCAAGCTTCAGAGCTTCGGCAGCATCTGTAGTACCCAACTACAACATACATGGCAGTCATGTTACGGTCAGCGGATTATTTTGTTGGTATTTTCACAATATAATTCAATTAAGACTAAATAACGTGGAATGACGTGAAATAGAAAAAAGGCATTGTGATAACACGTGAAGTGTCTTGTGTAGGATTTAGTGGTATCCAATGGTGAGGTTGCAGATTGCAACCAACTGAATACCGCTCACCTTACCATCTCCTTCAAAGCATGAGGAAGTGCAGCCCATGGTACAAACCAATTCCTGTTTACAATGCAGCAGTAAAGAGGAACCTTGGTAAAAACACGGTGTTTCAGTTTGGCAAATTGAAACCCCTCTGGTTTGTTGATTTTGTATTGTAAATGTAGACCTCCTGCAAGCATCGCAGGAGGATACATGCCTGTGAGAACACAGCTGATAACACAATCACACTGAGTACACAAGTACATTTACTCAAGTACTGTACTTAAGTACAAATCTGAGGTGCTTTTAGTTTACTTGAGTATTTAAATTTTATGCTACTTTAAACTTCTACTTCTCCATATTTCAGAGGGACATACTGTACTTTTAAAAGCAACATGACACAGTGATCCTTTGTATTTATTCAAACATTAAACAGTGACCAACAGAGAGGAAGAGATAGCAGCCACATGTGGAATAGCAGCTGTAGAGTCTGACGTGTGTGTGTGCGAACGCGCGTGCGTGTGATGTCTTCCATATATATTGATCAGAATTTATTGATGTTCAGAGAGGAAACATGCAGTCTCATCAAAACAAACTGTACAACCATAACATCTGATTCATCTGATACTTTTCCACTGTACAAAGATTCTTATTTTTTTTTCTTTATACAAAAGTAATATTTTTTAAATAACACTGCGTACAAATGTATGATTCTCCATTTACCATAGTTGCACTTTCTTATGTATTTGGTAAGTTGAACTGTGAATATATGATGTGACCACTCTCCCTCTCACTTGAATGCCGAGTTGAAGATCATTCTTCACAGTTCATCAGAAACACAGAGATCTGAATAATCCAATAGCAGCGGTTCTTCTGACTCTCAAATCAGCTCATCTGATAGGATCGAGTTGTTTCCCATGCTGTGAATTCCAGTGAGGAAAATCATTCTTCTCTTCTTTTTTCTTTCCTTTGATAAGAGTACCATCTCCTTTGTGATTGTACTGTAGGCTGAAGAGTTGAATGTAGATAGAGACACAGAGATCCTCCATTTGTCACTGCACTTTGCTACAAATCCTGAGAAAAACATCCAGTCCCCTTTCTTTTTCTAAAAAAGTTGACAAATCTTAAAAACCGTACAAACACTCACAGTAACAAGAGACCAATGCAGGCAAACAATACAACAGTTATGGTGGTAGAACAATGACCATTTCTCTCTGCAGCCACAAGAGCGCGGCATTGCGACACAAATCAAACTCCAATCCCAACTCAAAAAAAACACCAACATTTTGCCAGGCACAAGGATGCTATTGATTAAATTGGTCCTTGTCTAGTTTCATTTGGGACTGAAAGCATTGTTGCTGCCGATCTTCTGATATGCTTAAGTTTTTCTAGTTGATGCTACAAAGAACAGAAACAATTGAGGAAATGTGTTGCTTAATTAAAAAACAAAGAGCTTATGAATCCTACGCATAATGTATGTGATATATGTGCTAAAATAGAAAAATAGATGATTTTGAAATAAATGTAAACATAGAAAAATATATAATCAAATGATATATATGTACATGATCAGTGGTCATGTGACCCCTGCTTTAGGCTGGTTAGTACAGACAATGGACAATTGTATAAACTTGAAACTTGAATTGAAAACGTGTACTGATGATGTTGAAAAGATACATCTCCTTTCTGTATCCTTTATAGGCAAGAATAGGCTTTATGCTATCATCATGTTGGCTCTGATGAATGTGGGATGTAGGACAGGTTGTGTGTGTTGGTGGGAGCTGTGAAGATGAAGTTCATCCCATGGTCAACAGCCGGGCGGAGAGGTCACCATACGGAGCATTTGTCCACAGGGTTCATTGGGGAACCCTTCGGACAGTGGAAAACACGGGAAAACTCATCAAACTGGGAAACACTGCCAATAACTCTGCAGGGGGAGGAAACACGGGAACATCCAATAGTGATGTGGAAATCATAAAACATTTGTGCCTGCGTATGCGTGTATCATATTTTGTGCAACTGCATGCAGTAATTCAAGTGTAGTGTACTTTTTATTGCATAATGGAATAGAAGATAATTCTACAGTTGAAATCTTTGTGCAAAGGTGTAACATCCTGACAAATCTGTGGTTGGTGGGTGCTTTTATGTGAGTGTGTATACTACTACTGTACTGTACCTGTAGTGCTCTGGTGCATGTTTGTCAGTCAGCAGCTGCAAGTAGATGGACTGAGATCTTCTCTTCATACACCAGTTCTGAAAAGACAACATTAACACAACAGTGACCCAACCTGGATACACTTTGGCCAAAGCAGCACACTACTGTTGGTAAGTAACAGTACATTTACTCATTTACAATTATAAGGTACTTGTAGTGTATTTGGGTACTTTGTGATACTTAATACTTAAACTCAGAGGCAAATGCTGTACTTTTTACTGCACTACATTTGAGCTATAGTTAGTAGATACTTAGTAGATCTTAGATAAGATTTCACATAAAAACAGATAAACTTAACAACAAATAAAATGTATTGTTTCAACATCAAATCACTAGTTCCCAATCTTTTTGGCAGCCTCCTTACAAAAGAACAGTTGGAGCCCCTTGTGATGATTCTGACCCTACCAAGGAGTGATTTCCTGTCTAACCTTCTCAGATGGTCTCATTTAAATGACCATCAAGTCCCAACGAGGTACAATTATCGAATATTTCACAAAAAGCAAAGACTAAAGAAAAGTACCAAAAGACACAATTGTGTAGTATAACCCTCCCATTTCTAACCCATTAATCAGATAATAATAGGAAAATAATAAACTACTAAAACTAAACTATGTAACTGTATACAGTGAGGAAAATAAGTATTTGAACACCCTGCTATTTTGCAAGTTCTCCCACTTAGAAATCATGGAGGGGTCTGAAATTGTCATCGTAGGTGCATGTCCACTGTGAGAGACATAATCTAAAAAAAAAATAATCCAGAAATCACAATGTATGATTTTTTCACTATTTATTTGTATGATACAGCTGCAAATAAGTATTTGAACATTTGGTACAGTAGCCTTTGTTTGCAATTACAGCGGTCAAACGTTTCCTGTAGTTTTTCACCAGGTTTGCACACACTGCAGGAGGGATTTTGGCCCACTCCTCCACACAGATCTTCTCTAGATCAGTCAGGTTTCTGGGCTGTCGCTGAGAAACACGGAGTTTGAGCTCCCTCCAAAGATTCTCTATTGGGTTTAGGTCTGGAGACTGGCTAGGCCACACCAGAACCTTGATATGCTTCTTACAGAGCCACTCCTTGGTTATCCTGGCTGTGTGCTTCGGGTCATTGTCATGTTGGAAGACCCGGCCTCGACCCATCTTCAATGCTCTAACTGAGGGAAGGAGGTTGTTCCCCAAAATCTCGCAATACATGGCCCCGGTCATCCTCTCCTTAATACAGTGCAGTCGCCCTGTCCCATGTGCAGAAAAACACC
>NC_060166.1:8396074-8471726 GCF_021292245.1 Micropterus dolomieu
ACAGTCAGGCCCCGCGTTATCAGCTTCGGAATCAAAAAGGTGCCAGTTTTATGGTCGGGATAGCACTTAGAGAAAGCAACTTTGCCCCCCCCCCCCCCTTCTTCTCTGGGGAGGAGAAAGGAATTTAGGGTAGCTCCAAATTTATTCAATGTAAAATGCACAAATCCACACCGTTGTTCACTACACTATCTTTGATCACAGACAAGTGAATTTGTCCAGGAATCGCAAAATCAAAATGCTAAAAAAAAATAATACTGTTACTGCATTCATGGGTCTTGCGCTTCCAACTTCCACTCCGTGTATGCACGCCATGGTGCACGTGCATACATGTTGCCTGGTAATGAATGTGCTTGCAGCGGGATCACGGAGTTTACCCGGAAACAACACATTCTAATTTCTGATCAGCTAAACGGCTCTGGCATTTAGTAGGCTACAGAGATGGCTATGAACTCAGCACAGAAATGATCGTCCATTAATTGACAACTTCGAGGGTGTTATCTCTTAACTAACTTCTCAGCGTAAGAAATACAAGGTGTAGCGTGTGAGCGTGTGAACTGGCTGAAATGCGTGTGTCTCACGGTTAATGCGTGAGACTTGAGAGCCCTGGAGTATGCTATGTTTTCATATTTACAATTACTCTGTAACTGCCACTTGTGGCAACAGTGGCTGCTGTTCAAGTTTTGTTATAAACTAACATTCAGACATTTTGGGAAATCTGCTTTTTCTTCTTGAGAAAAGTGAGCTTCATGCCACTTATATTTTTGCGTTGAATATGAAGCTAGAGCCAGGACACAGTTAGCTTACCATAAGCATTGGAAACAGGGGGAAGAAGCTAGCCTGTCTGGCGCTTGGTTTTTGTGTAAAATAAACAAATGACATATAACATGTTAATTACTGAGCTTTAAAGATGCTGCTAGGAGGGTTTTGTTTCCTTTAAACAGAGCCAGGCTAGCTGTTTCCCCCTGCTTCCAGTCTATATGTTATACAAAGCTAAGCAGATCTCCTGGCTCTAGCTTCATATTTCACTGATGGGCACAAGAGTTGTATTTATCTAACTATTCCTTAAATGTTTAAGCAGTCAGGCTGTTAAAGTTATTGACAGAATAGTAATGTCTAATCAGAAAGTAAATGCTGTATCATGTGTGTTTCACTATTAAAAGTGTTTGCATTACATGCAGATACGCAAAGTTAAGTCTGTGTGCATATCCACTCACTGTAAAACAAAGCAATATGCCTTTACTGAGGTGATTTGAGGTGTCTCATTAGAGTCATTACAGTTTCATTCCATTGTTTTGTCTCATTGCCCTCATTGTTAATTCTGCTCAGCCAAGCCAGATAAAATACAAGTTGCATTTGGGATCTAATTTTGGATCCATGTGTTTCAGATTGGTGCTGAATAAAAAGAAGCTCGATGCCACATTTTTCTGTTCACACCTATTAGGAAATATGAGAGATCTCTTCCAGCTGCACCTTCCAGCTGCAGTGTGAACATACATTTTAATGTCCCAAATTGTTGATACAAAATCCAGCACCCTGTACCACAACCTGTCCCCCGCTTCCAGAAAAAAAGCAGCAGGTCACTCCCCCTCTCCTTGACCCAGGGCCGAGGTGAAATGCTGTCTTTGCGGCACATGCAGATATAGAGAGCGATGAGAGGGCAGACCCGGGGCTATTCACATGGCTACGTCGGAAAATGACTTTCTGACAGCTAGTCGATACTCCGCCTCACACCGGCCCGATTCCCCTGCTAAACTAACTGGCTGATTGAAGCTTCATTATACTCGACGTGGTAGTGGAGAGGTGTGGGTGTGTGGGTGTGCGGTGAGAGAGCATGTGTTTATGGGAGGTTAGGGCTACTGCAGTAATAACTTCAAGGGGACAACACACACACACACACACACACACACACACAGACTTCACTACATCATTAATTAACATTGATTAACATGCTTGGCAGCAGGTTGTGGAAGTAGTGGTGATCACCTATAATGAAGACATAGAAGTGTAAGCTAATATTGGGTACACAAACTGCAAATTGGAAGTGTGTGTGTGTGGTTACTAGGGGAGTTGGTATGAATGCAGGAGGTGCAGTTATTTGAACTGTATTGTATGTTTTGGCTTAGAATAATACTTAATGCTGGCAGCTGTAGGTTTGCTCCTCAGTCAATAGACAGAAGCATGGATGTGATATAAAAACTGTCTCTGATCATGAATCCTAATGTTACTCTACAGCTCTGTGGTTTATCAGTGAAATGTCTGAACTCTGGAGACAGACAGACAGACCTTGTCTCCTCTAGGAAACGTCTGGATCCTCACTGCGCTGCATTATTATAAACTACGATGAACCTGTTGTGGTCACATCAGTGCAAACACTGTATCAACCTGGACATGTAGAAGAACACAGGACACATTAGATCCTGACCGATCCTGTGGCCGTGTCAGGAGATTTTATTAATCAACGAAGTTATGCTGCTGTGCCTCGTGCGTAAATGAGCACAGCTTCTCTCTTACCATCAGAATAATGCGCCCCTAAAATAACAAACAACAGTGAAATACTGCGCCTTGACTTTAGACCTGTTTTTTTTTTTGGTCAATGGTACAGTCGCTTTCTGCTGCATCAAGACAGATATGCACCAACAATTTGCCTGACGACACCTCATTTTAAGACCAACACTCCCATGGGCACACAGATGGGCACAAATGCATTTGCTATTTAAACAACGGCTGGGGCAAAAATGGCAACTGCATCGGTTGGAAACTAGCTATGACACTTGTGCTGCACTTTGCACAAGATAGGGCCCTACGAGTTAGCTCTGCAAAAATATGGAACTAAACAAACATGATTTATGTAGAGAAATAAAAATTCAAGTTTGCTGATGCTATCGTGTTTACCTGAATCATTTCTTTTATTTCAATCAAATTTATTTTTGTTGCTCCCCCAATTATTTACATGTAGTGGAGGGGCATACACCTTTTTTATGTCAGCTTCCAAAGAGGAAAACCTTTGGAAACCACTGCTTTAATGTTTTAATTTCTCATCACAATTAGTTTATTTGCGAGCCAACAAGTGAGATATATAGATATGGATAGAGTCAAATAGGGAGGCTTTCTACATCTATGTACCATCAAATTACTCGGTGGACTCAGTGCCACCTGTTCCATTAGCAGGACTTTGTTCAGTTATTGAGCTCTTAGCTGCCGATTATTTAAATTGGAAAAGAAATTGTTGTGAATGTTGTATTGTTTTTTTTTTACAATGTCCATTTTTGAACACAGTCTTTTAGATAAATTTTTAATTTTCAGTGCACAACCAAGTAAAATGTTTTCAGAACAGCTGCATTGCCAGTGAATGCCACAGTGAATGGATGAATGAATGAATGAAAGCAAAACAGCAGGCGCCTGATAAGTAGGAATTCAAGCTATGAAAACAGTGGTCTTTGATAAATGGTCAGTAGTATTATAAATTATTATTTATAATTACCAGTTGTAAATGATTATTGGAGGGAAACATGTAAAACTGCCGCATGGTCTTTTGAAGCAAAGATTGGAAAAGGTTAGAAATACAGTGGTTTTGCAGATGCACATGCCTTTTAAAGGTAATTTTCATTAAGGCCATGTTAACATGTCACAGTAGGAAAAGCACAGGTGTAAATCGTAAAATTAATCATGGCTAAATTCCATTTAGCTGCTTCAGTTTCAGAGTCCTCACTCACTGTAGGCTCACTGTCACACTGCTTACTGGGACACATGAATAGTACAGAGCAATCATTAACGTCAGCGGTAACACCTGTGCTTTTCCTACTATGACAAGTCAAAATGCTGCTGTGAATACCATGAGATATCAGTCAGTGTTCTCCACTTCTGGATCATGTTGCACTTAATATTGAGCAAACCTTATTACACTGATTGTCTATAGCAGGCCCAGGCCTGAACATATTCTAGTTAGACATTTTTATCAGTAGACATTATTATGATCACTTATGCCATTAATCTCGTTATATACCGTACTGGCTGTGTTTCGAACCTCAGTGCATTTTTGGTTACAGACTGTACCGTGTACATAGTATATAAAAAGAACTGAAAATTGTCAATTACTAAGAGCTGGTATTGAATGTCTGCCCAGATTTGTAATCTTCAAGACCACATTTAACACTTTTTGGCTTTTGAAGTTTGACTTCTTTGTTACATAAAAAAAAGTTAGTGAATATTTTTTTTAGGAATCATGTTTATATTTCCTAGCAGCAACTGAATACCAATATTACAATATCTAATGTTGAAATTTAAATAAAATATTTCATATCAGTCTGAATTTATTAGGTCTGAATTCCCCTCTTTGTAATTGTTAATAGTCAGTTTCAAGCTGTGCAATTTCAAAAACTTTTTTTAAGGTATGCATACTGTATTTTTCAAATTCAAGGAATGTCAAAATATCCAGTGGCTCAAATGGCCTGGTCAAATTCAGACACTAAATTCAAGACGTAAAATTGTAAAATTAAGCATTCTGTTGCCGTACTATGGCAATAAAGTTTTCAAATTTAGGTATTGTTTTGGTATCTGTATTGACACTTTGCTCTACTATAAAACATTTCAGCCCAGCCCTGTTACTTCAGAAATGTTCATAAGTTTGGATTTCAGCCTTAATGGTGTAATGATTTAATGTTCACTCGAAAGCCTTTTTACCCATGACAAGAGTAAAACTATGAGAAAAACATTTTGCCTTGGCAAAAGTTTTTTAAGGATACACAAAATGCTGTATTGCCAGCAGCTGTATTAAAAAAACATTATTGACCATGAAAAGCCACATATCTGTCAGGCCTTAGTTAAAGTGGACAACTTTAACTTTAACTTCGCTAACACACTTAGCTTCTGAAGGGGGGGCATGACAGAAAACGTTTGGGAACCACTGCTCTAATACATTCATTTCTTATCACACATTTGAGCCACCGTGGCAACAATGGAGATAAATAGACAGACAGGGAGGCTTCTCCCTACTCCCTTCTACTTCTATGTAGCATCAAATTACTCAATGGACTCAAATTTAGGGAGGCGACCGCTCAATGACACCTGTTCCATTAGCAGGACCTTGTTCAGTAATTGAGCTCTTGGTGGGTAGTTAAATTGGTTTAATCAAGTGTGTTGGGACTTCAGGGTAGCAGAGGCTTGCCAGACTAAGTTGGCTTAACGACCTTTGTTGTTGTGGCCGTGGTGGTGTTGTTACTTCCCTATGGACAGCAGCGGGGAAAGGCAGGGACAGGAGGAGGGCTACTTACTGTGGGAACTCAGGGTTGTAGAGAGTGGGCTGAAGGATGCCGGCAGGAAACACTGGAAGAGAGATAGAGAAGAAACAACATAAGGGAAGTTAGGGACAATGTACAATACATAGAGGACAGTAGCAGAAAGTCTCTATTTGCCCAAATGGATTTCTTTCAGCACACAGCAAGAGCAAAATACGAATCAGTTTCAGCACTGCAGCAAGCTCTCACTTCATCCACAGGAAGCTGGGTTTATTTATTTATGGTTTATTGGATAGGGGCAGATATAGCAAACTGAAAACAGCTATCCGATGCAAGTATCATAGTGTTTATAGCTGATGCTAACTTGTAACACCCATCAATAACACCATCATACCCTCTGAAGAAGACATTTAGTTTATTGGATTCATTCATTTCTATCTCCTGTAATCTCACATAAGACATTTCTAAATCTCTTGGCACCATTTGCCGATGCCAGTATTTGAGGTTTCCTGGTGAAGCTTTAAATGACCATATACAGTTTATTATCATTTAACTAATCACAGGACGTCAGCATGCTGCGTGTGGCTCATAACCGTTAATTCAAAAAGAGTAATAAAATAAATATGTGTCTCATAGCAAAATATGGAAAATAATTTAGTGCTGAAAGAATTAGTTAATGGACACATTATTTATTTTCTACATTTTTAAATTAGTTAATAATTTAAGGTATTTACAGTATCAAGACATTGACTACATTGAGAGAGCCTCAAATTTGAGGATTTTCAGTTTTATATCATTGTAAATAAATTATCTTTGGGGCTGGACTGTTGATTGAACAAAGCTTTTTCAGAAATCACTTGGCAACTTGTGGTGGACATTAATGCCACATTAGGGATGAGAATAACAATGTTGGTTGATCAAATGCTTGGTCCAACCATTTGGTCCAGACTGAAATATGTCAACAACTGTAGATGGTTTGAAAAAAATTTTGTCCAGACATTCCCCAGAGGATGACTCCTAATGACTAGTGGTTCACTAACTTTTCATCTAGTGCTACCAACATGTCAGAGGTTTCACATATCCTGTGAAATAAACATTTTGCTATTGTGTTTCTGATAACTTTGGGGAACACTAATGACATTCCTTTCAGTTTCAGCTGTGCTTTGTATTAATTAACAAATATTAGCATGCTAACATGCTAAACTAAGATGGTTAACAGTATATACTTTATTTGCACTTTATATATATGCTTTTTCTGCTAATCATCAGCCTGTTAGCATTGTCATTATGTGCACATTAGCATTTAGCTTAAAGCACCACTGTGCAGCCCTAGTCATGCTTGAACATTTTAAAGATGAATTGGTTTATTTAAAAAATAATAATTGAATTAGTAATTAAAATAATTTTAGTTGCAGCTTTAACAGTACAGTATGTTGGTTTAAACGTAGGTAGCCAGGATTTAATATTATCGGTTTCAGTGAGATCGCAGTCATTCACTGACTGTGAGCCAATTAAATCAAATTGAAAACTGACCTGTGAAGAGAAAGAAATTCACTGTTACGGAGCAACTTTTAATTAAACCTCTGTCCTTGTCTGTTTATCTTCAAACAGGACTTGATTCTAGACATGAAATAAAAGAATGCCAAAGAGGTACAACTAAAGTGGGCAACATTAATTTGATTTTTTAAAAATGAGTATGAAAGTGAATACAGAGCTGAGAACTGAAGCAGCTGGGTTAAGTGAGAGAAATAATGTGCGTAGGTAAAAAAATAAAATGACCCAGGAGGCTCTGATGACTGTGTTTGTCTGACTCCTCCTGTCCTCTAGCATCAGCTTGCGCGCACACTATTGATTTTTCTGTGAGAGATTTAATCCAGCAGGCAGGCAGGCAGACACAGACAGCGGGCCGATCCTGGGAGAAGACGAAGAGAGGAGGGAGGGAAGGAGGGTTGACTTCGCAAGGCTAGATTTGTTAAAACTTGGGATGACGTTACTGCTTGTTTTTCCTCCAGGGGGGTATTAAGCATGGGAGGTTGAGATGGAAGAAGAAAGTGAGCGATGAGAAGGAATATGATATGAGGAGGTGGATGCTTTTTTTTTCGGAGCAGCCGCTGTGTTTGACTAGTTGAACACAGGTGGCAACATGGTGTAATTGCGTGTAACTAATGCACGGTCCATGTCATGGTGCAATGGGGGAAAGGATGCGTGTGTGTTTGTGTGTGGAGACAGATGCCAGAGAGAACACAAATATCAGTATGTACAGCACAATGAAGAGTCATGCACTCACCCATTTGGTTCTTGTTAGGGAGGTAGTAGGCATTAAGGGCCTGAGGGGGGAGAAGCCACCTGAGGAGAAAAACAGTGTCAAACAAACCGGGATTTTACAATGAGATCAATCACACAACAACTCAAATCACCAATCTACCTACTCAAAATACACCCCAATCCTGAACAGAATCCCAAACACCTCTGTACACTTCTCTAAATGCCCTGGTGAGAAATAATCAGTGTGTGCTGTCACACGGCCGAAGTTCCTCTCTGCATATGAAACCGCGGACAGTTCCTTTATGGTAATCCACTTAAAGCCCGACCAATTGATTGGCACAAAATCCCCCAAATGACTAACTCTGAAAGTGTGAGATGCCCTTGTTCCAGGAGTGAAAGAGTGATGGCTCTGCATGGACTGCGGAAGATAGAGCGGAGACAAACGCATGCAGAAGTATTTATTTATTTATTTCCCAGCGACAAGACAGAGTGAGCGATGAAAGGTTCACTTTTTGGTGATAAAGTTGGAGGGTGTGATTTAACTCTTCAGGGCATTGAGTGTGGGCTAATGATACATTTGTTTTGAGCACCTTGGAATGCTAATGTGACTGTAATGTGTTGTCATAGCGGAGAGGCACTCAATCCAGGCGTACATGGCTGTATTTTATAAAAATGAGCCGCATGTCCCACAGCACTTTGCTGCTGCCTGGCTGCTATAGATAAGTAAATCAAATGGATTTTCTCCAGCTGTGTATGTTGATTTGGTATCATGTTGGTTTAATTTAGAGGCGCATCAACAAATATGTCAAACAAAAAAGGACTCACAGGGACACATGTTAGGCATGTCAAACATATTTGAGCGACACACACTCCCAGTGGTGTAACTGCAGCGTCCGGTGTGAGCCTCAGCTGCATGAGCTCAGAATGGATTTCAAATGTATTAACCTTTTTTAATTGCTTTGCACCGCATGTCAGTAAGCTAATGTGGCTGGCTAGTGTAGCTTTTTGTAATAAGATATGACACTCACGTTGTCTTGTCCACTTCTTCATGGATCTTCTTGACTGACAGCTTGATGTTGAACTTGATGCTGTTGAGGATATTCTTGAAATAGGTCTTCTCGTTCACATCGAACTGCAAAACACAGACATGGAGTTATTGTGTAGTTATTGTGTATTAAAGGAATAGTTTGAGACTTTGGGAAAGAGAGTATAGATACCACTCTCATGTTTGTTAGTTTAGCTTAACATAAAAACACCTACAAAACGCAATAATTTACGTGTTATTTCTTGTTTGTTTTATCTGTGCAAAAACTTAAAAAAATTCAAGTTTTACGTGCCAGACTCCAGGAAGTCACTGGTCCCAGCCAGGAAACAGTCACATAATCCCCTGTTTTTTACCTGGATTAACATGGTAAATAGTGAACTTTTGGATTTTGTTACCGTTTCCCTTTGTCTCCAGTCTTTGTGCTAAACTAATCGGAGCTGAGAGCTGTAGTATCATATTTAACACCGAGACATGGTAGTAGTTTATTTTTAGTTTGAAAACTGGTTTTGTTCACTTGCAAAAGGAATTTAATGTAACTTGCTTTTGTAACATCACCATCCTTTAAACTGACAGTAAAACATCATCTTCCTTGTTTGTACTTTTGCTTGTTTAGTCTTACAGGGCCAGATGTACTCCTGTCAGTTTGTGACAAAAATACATATTTGTGCAGAGCAGTATTTAAAACTGAAGTAGCAGATGGAGGACAATTTTCCACAGAGCAGAGTTAAGTAACTCTTTGCTTGTGATAAATGCTTCAGAAGCTGCCAATATCTCTCCACATCACATTTAATGCAGCTGTACTGTAGAAAAATATATTTTATTTAAAGTTACCTTGTGGGGTTTTTGACCACTAATATTGCTATGGAGCAATGCTTTAATGAGCAGGTACACTTTTTGTTTGTGCATGCACAGAAGGACACATATGCGCATGCCAAGCACGTGGCCAACATGATATACAGTACATTCATTCCAGTGGTTCCATACTATACTACCACGAATTGACAGTTAATGGTGATAAGAAATGTAGCAATGAACCAACAACCAAATGTGCCTTTAGACTACTCCAACACACACTCACCACAAATTCTACATTTAACATGTTTAGCCTTACAATAAAACTGCAGAGTTCATGTACCCTCCAACTTGACCCAACAGAACTACTGCTAGGTGAATAACTATAGAAAGCCAGCTACAAACAAACAACATGTAAACAACATGAATTTCCTCATTTGGTAGAGGCTAACCTAGGGTGATCATATTTTCAAACCCCCAACACGGGACCCTTAAGTGTAATGCATGTTCATGCGTGCACACAAGTATGTGCTTATGCACGCACTGGTCTCTTTATCAGGATGGGGGACACTTATTTCAGCACTTAGCACACCTCCCGGGAGCACCTGTCAACACCATGGACGCAGCATTTTCATTGCCGGGAACTTTAGCCTGTGGGAGCTCTAGAAAAGGCAGACCCCCTCGCACAAGTCTCTTCAGCATTACAGCTAACCGTTAGCATGTTGACAGGTTCTGTCAGAAAGAGCCACAAGCATCATTATGCTTGCCTATGACTACTAATTTAGAAGTTAATGTTGAAAACATTGTAGTGTTTTACAAATATTTTTCAGGACTCTGGATACCCAGCTTGAAACTCAGACAATTCCAGACAAACAGGGACTCTTGGGCTCCTGCGCGAAGCTAGCACAGACCAACAGATTTCAACCCACCATCTAGTACCTGGTAAGACTGTTTAAGACCTTACAAAATGAACAGTTATGTTTTTATTATCTTAGAATGAGCCATTTCTATCTACATATACCCCCTTACATTGACGTCGTACATCAAAAAAGAAGAAGAAGAAGAAGTAATAATATACAGCAGGGGTCTGCAAATAAGTTTTGCATCAGAGCAATTTTTTTATCCATTAGATGGTGGGTGAGAACATCAGACATAATATTTAAACTGAATGCTACATGGTTTGGTTAGCTCAGTTGGTAAAGCGCATGACTCAAAAGGATGTTCTTTGCCTTGTCCAGGTAAATTTTATTTTTCTTTTCAACAAACTGATTATGAAGCCACTGTTTTACATGCTGACAATAAAGCATGTGCCGCAGTGTGTGTTTTAACAGCATCCATCAACCTACGGACGGTTTTTCGTTTCCCCAGTATCTCCAGGCAGACGACATTTAGCGGAATCACATTTTCTGGCGGCTATTTTAAAGGTGTGTCAAGCAGGCTACAGACTCTTTTAATGTCATTCAAAAAAGTAAAAGCTCAGTTCAACTCCAATTACAGCATTGCAGTAAACAAGCTTCTCGGGCTTTTATTTTGCAGGCAAAACCTGAAAATCAGTGTATTTCAGGTTCATTTACTCCTGTGCATGATGCATTTTTTGTTCCAACTGAATCATCCAGGATGCATGGTAATGTCTGACGGAAAATCGTTTTCTAGAGACAGAGGGAGAAAGGGATGCTGGGAAATGGAATTTGTTCATATGAGGTGTGGGCGCTTGTGTGCGGTGAGGATGACTGGACAGTGCAGAATGAAATAGGAGGCCCATGACTCACCCCATATTCTTGATCTATGAGCTCAGGTTTGAGCAGGAAGTCTGGGTATCCTGTCATCACCATCATGTGCTTCAGCTGGGAGAGAAGAAGAAGAGAATGTGATGGAGGGAAGGAGAAAGTGGAGGAGAAACAACTGGTCCAACATCGCCCCACATCCACTTGCACTAACTAATAACCACTCACACCAACTTGTTTTTTGGATCCAGGCACACCACCATCCAAGCGCACACGTGTACGCACACACACACCCACACACACATGCACACACGCATCAACTAATCAAGCAAACCCAATGTAATAGGATTACAGGGAAGCTCTTTATATTCAGCATGGCCCTCTAAAAGGATTATAACTTCAGATTGTAAAAGAATTAGAAGGGATATCTTGCAGTGCAGACCCTAAATCAGCACCACAGAGAGATCCGGATTATGTGATCCTCACTTCTCAATGTCAAGCCCTTGATGTATTCTATCACACACTTCCATCTAACCAAGCAATCAATCAAACCCCCGGAAAGAAAGGAATTGCAAAGAAATAATTAAATCCTTTTCAAATACTAATCGGATCTGGCAGGGAGTTCTGTTTATAATTCAGAAACTGTGCTAGGATCTGAACCTTTGCCCTGGCAGCCTCCTTGGTGGCTTCATCCATCCAGTCCAGCTCATGCAGCCGGAGATCCAGGGAATGCTTTATGTCCTCTACCAGCTCCTGTACCTGGAGGGAGATCATATCATATTGGAGGAAGTTTTAAAGGCCCTGAAAACACATTTTCTCACTCAGCTTCTTACAGTGCATGGGGTCCTACATGAACGCAGGTTCACATGAAAGATTTCTGTATTTGTGTTTTTGTCAATCCCTTTCTTTCTTTAAAGTGGGCCAAATATATTTGTCATGTACTTCCATGCACCAATCAGGATTTAGCAGCATTTGTCAAAAAGAGACTATATATGTCAAACTACATTTAGTGTTTTTTTACTTTAAATGTTGCATATTGAGTCATGTATATTTAATGTATGTAAATAAATAGTGGAGATTTGAAGCCAAAGTTTCAGGGGTTTTAATTTGTTCCCCAAATCCAAAGTTAAAGTTGTAATTAAAGCCTATAAACAAGCAGGCATAAGCAATCAAGCATAAACAAACCATAGCACATAGTGCTTGTGTTTTTTCTGACAAGTGTTGCTTGTGTTACTAACTGATGATATAGATTTCCGTTGTAACAGATTGCCAACAGTGGTGGATTTTCTTCCACCTTTGAGTCTCATTGTTCCATTTGATGTCAGTTGTGTGTAATGTGAATTCCCAGTATCCAATACGTAATTACCACTGACCCTATGTGTAGCTGAAACACACCACACAGCACAAGTTGAAGCATTCAGCCATCACTGAATTTCGATTTAATTTCAAAAACAGCCTGGGACACAGTTCTATTTTCCAGCTGCAAGCACAAGCAAGTCAAAGTGTCTAAAATGGGACGCTTTGACTTGCAGTCTGTAATGACATAAGGCTTGCAGTTACAATGCAAACATGCAGAGAAATTATAATGTGAGTAAGCTTATAAGCCACCAATGAAACTTGGGTTACTGAGAATACTTTTGAGTGTGTTCTGTTAACCCCAGCCTGCTAGTGCTGCAGCGCTGCTCTCATTTATGACAGCCGCACTGCAACAAGCAGGCTGAGGTGGACAAAACACAATGGAGTTCAGCTCCAGTGTATGTTGTACAAATCTAATGTGAGATTTACATCCAGTGCCAGCGTTGAGAGACTTTTAAAGAATTATACTGGTGCTTTCACAAACTACTGTAAACAGGAATGCTACTCCTAAAAGACACTGTCCTTCAGCTACCTCTACATTGGTGATTCAGGATAACAAGAAAGCATTTCCCACTCTGTCTCCCGTCGCTCAGCTTCAGCTCCTGAGACTCATTAATTCCTGTTCATGCTGAGGTAAGCAGCATCAGTGAGTCAGTCAAGGCTTCACCCATGACCACTGGCTTCGAGTCCAGTACCTCTTGTGTTGATAATGAGGTCTCCAACCTGTGTGGACATGCCAACGTAGTACAGACTGATGTCCACGAGCATTGTGAAATGATCAGTGTTAACAAGGAAAATACCAAAAATGCCAGAAATATGACCCAGCATGAGACTTTCTATCCCGCCCACATTAAACACTCCACCATACATTCAGGGAGGACAAATACAGTTGAATGACATTTAGATCCTTATGGGATTAGCACCCACTTCATCTGGTAAAAACCTGCCAAACTGTAGGCTTCATCCTAAAAATCCCTCTTCTCTATTTATTCTCTTATTTTATTAATCAGAAAGGCTCCACTAGCTTGAAGCATTATTGAAATTTACACTCAGTATCTTATTAGAATCTTAAATGGAAGATTAGGAACATAGGAACTTTTAATTTCAGTTAAGGTACAGTACATAGAAAGTAATTAGCGCCCAGAACGTATCCAGTTGTGTCAGATTTGCTTTATGCTTTATAGTCCCCAGCTTTGACAGAGATTTAAAAGTTTGCAAGAGAAGAAGAAAGGCAGCTCGATGTAAGATAAAGCGTGTAGGGTGGACTGTGAGAGTATAAGAAGACCATGAAAGGGAGATGATGGAGGGCTTAAAGAAACAGCATGGGGTCACAGAGGTTAGAAATCCCATTGGGAACCATATCCCCATGTCCCAGAATGGACATGAGACTGAGATAAGGTGAAAGAAAATGGGACCAAAGGGCAGTGGTGGGGGTTAGTAGTGGCTGACCTAGGCAAAGAGTAAAATAGGAACAACAAATCAGTGAGTGAGAGGCAGAGACTCAAGGCAGTTCTGATTGGCATGGATTTCCAGATCCCACGACAGGAATCAATCAAAATCATCTAGCCAAGTCAAAAAACACCCACAGCTTGATCCACTACACTGACCCGTGGAGCCAAAGAAAATGATGAACTAGAAAAGAAAGGACAATTTCATAAGAAACAATGTCAGAAAATGTTCCAGTGTGGACACTGTCATGAAAAACTTATGAAATTTGAAAATGTGTTTTCCAAGATTGGAATTGTCTCAGATGATTGTAAAATATTATTAAATGTTTTCAGTAATAAGTACAGTCATAAAAAATTTAATTCAAGGCCAATGTCAGTTTTGTGGTTTTTCCTTTTTCTGTCTTTGAAGGCCGTGTGGTTTCACACAGATTGCTGTCCAACTATTTTTTTATGCAGTCAGTGGAAACAGATAAATTGCTCATTACTACATACATTTTTTGTCTAAGTATTGATGGAAATGCCTTCATTAAATAAGTAATGATATTAGGGCTGACCCCGAATAGTCGAAGATTTGATGCTTCAATGGGCGGAGCCTGATTCGACTGTCAATCTCACAGTCGAAGCATCGTAGTGAAACATGGATCATGCCATTTTGGCGATATAGGGGTGCTCAACGTCTGGTTTTACATAGAACTACCAGTTTTCTCCCAGTAAGTTAATATACAGCCTATTACAATACACATTTCAACGTTTAATGCTGTAAATAAACATGTAAAAAGAAAAAAACTTTCAATAAATGTTTTTGAAGTGCGTGAATAAATCCAAAATTATAACCCTAACCCTGGGTTGTCAGTGCGCATGTGTAGGCGTAGCGTGTATGTGTGCAGTGGCAGTGGAGGAACACTTGCTGAAGAGATGGAGCCCCAGCTTCACTGGTGTTGTGCCGAGTTGTCCGCACCTCGCGGGACTTTCGGATAATTTATCACCATTGATGAACCACATAAAGAATATTTTATCGTTTTTAATTAGCCAGCTACTTGAAATAGACTCGCGGGGAACCGCGACGTGCATATAGTTTGCAAAACTCTACACAAGACCGGTGAATGACAGGCGAGAGAGAGAGAGAGAGAGAGAGAGAGAAATGGTGTTCTGCAGCTTCTCAAGATTAAAGCGGAGCTACAGTGTGTTCAGCTGTTCAGCTGGCTCATGTCTCAGTTTTAGACCCATGCAGAACTCAACATGGAATTCACATTTAATTTTTTTTTATTTCAAAAGTTTAATTCTAATTTATGGGTCAGTTGGCTGGAATCTGGCTACTTCCTAGATTAAATGAACATAGGCAAAAAAATTTATCTCCTCTGTAAGCGGGACAAAATGAAATCCATCTGAATTCATCCATCTATTCGTTTTGTTTATGGGCCATCACTTGACTGTCCCACCAACATGGTTGGGCAATGTAATGTTACTAGTTACTTATTACTCCTTAAAAAATAATAATATTACTTTACTTATTACTGGCTGCTAAAAGTAACCCCCCACCCCCAAAGAAAGCAGTGTCTCCTGACTCCCCGGCTTTAATCATACTCATTACAGCAGCAAGACGTATGGTTTTCACAATACATATCTTAACGCCACCAGCTGAAATAAAACAAAAAACATGTCAATCCCAACTTTTGAATTACTGTTTTTCTGAACATGAATTTATAAGAGCAGTATTCAGTGCTTTTACAAAATGTAAAACAGTGCTTAACGCCACTCTCTTCCGACGAATTCAAGCATCAGAGGCAGTAGTGGCCGATAGTTCTTTCCATGAGTTTCACATTGCTGTGCTGCTTCAGCAGATGCTTCAATACATTAGATGTAAAATTGTTGGCGGTTGAAAGCTTTTTGGTGGTCGCACAAAGTTTACAACGGAAGGCAGTGTTCTTTGCTATGTAGATTGTGACAAAATAATGGTGATACTTACAGCTGTGGAAAGAACACCTCTCTCCATCGTCCTCCTTCCTTTAGCTTTTTGTCTAACAGCTGACTTTAACAACATAAGGTCCGGTGCCGCTTCACGTCAAGCATGGTAACGCAGCATTATTTGGATTAGTAACTGCATTATTATTACTGTTTTGGAAATAGTAATACCTTACACTACTAGTTATTGGGAAAAGTAATATTGTTACAGTAACGCGTTACTCCCCAACACTGCCCACCAACTATCCATTAGTCCACCCCCATACCTTGGCCTTGCTCTGCGAGGAGAAGTGTTGCTGGACGAACAGGGCCCCCAGGGCCATGCCAAAGTGTTTGTTGGCCTGAGTGAGGCAGAGCCTGCCCAGCTCCAGCTGCTGCTCCGTGCCATCAATCTCCCGAGAAAACTCATGGATGGTGCTGCGGAAGGCGGTGGACAGGTGTTCACTTAGCGCTGCCACAATTCGCCACAGCATATAGTTATGGAGAACCCTAGGACGTAGGAAACAAAAAGGATGGGTCAGTTAAATCAGCACCTTAACCTCCTTCAGAGATTCTGTCAGACCTGGGCCCTAACAGTAAACACAGCAAAGACTAAGATAATGATCTTTCAGATACAATAAAGAAATCAGGTTACTCACAATTTCTATTTAGACACCACTAAATTACAACACACAAAAAACTACACTTACCTTGGCCTTAACATTACATACACAGGGAACTTCAACATGGCTGTGAAAGATCTGAGGGACAAAGCAAGGAGAGCTTTCTATGCAATAAGAAGAAACATTAAAATATATATTCCAATTGAAATCTGGCTTAAAATTTTCCAATTTGTACTAGAACCAATAATTCTTTATGGTAGCGAAATCTGGGGGCCAAAACTTAATAATGAATTTGACAAATGGGACAAAACAATCATAGAATCTTTCCATACTGAGTTCTGTAAGAGCATCCTGCAGGTGCAGAGAAAGACACCAAAAACCTGTGCAGAGCAGAGCTCGGCCAATACCCCCTCCTACTAAAAATACAGAAAAGATCACTTAAAATCAGTTAACCCCCAGACATCATCATCACAAAGCCCTAACATACCAGGAGCTGAAACCAGAGAAGAGTCCCCTCAGCCATCTGGTCCTGAGGCTCTCTGCAGTAACAAGTCCCCAACATCCTCAGGACAGCAATACCAACTCAAGCAGACCAAACCAAATTATCAGCGAGCAGAAAGAAAATATATTGAATACTGGAAAGAAACGACCTAAACACAAAGTAAATTACAATGTTATCTGACCCTAAAAAGAGAATTCACACTGGCAAATTACCTGAGTACAATAAAATGTCCCAAACTAAGAAAAATGTTGACAACACACAGACTGAGTGAACACAGCCTGGCCATAGAAAAGAGGAGAGACTCTGCTCCCAGTGTGACAGGGGACAGGTAGAGACAGAGCTGTACTTTCTACCTCATGCCCCAAATATAAAACACTAAGAAAAAAACACTTTGCAAACATTTCCCAAATATACCCCGAATTCGAATTCATATCAGACACACAGAAACTCCCTAATTTACTGGGAGAAATGCCCAAATGTGAAATAATTGCTGCAAAATATGTCTCCTCAAGCCATGAAGTGAGGACAACCAGTGGAACCTCACACTGACAAATAATTGTACAGATTTCATCATTTGATAGTTTAGTAATTGTTTTGTTTTTACATTTGACACTGATTTTTATTTTATTAAATTATTTTTAAATTTTATTATTTTTTAATCAATTAATTATTTAAAACCAATTTTTTTGTCTATTAATATACACACACACACACATTACAGTTTCATTTATTTATTTAATTTTTAATATATTTTTATTTTTTTTAACACACACACACTGTATTATTTATTTATTTTATTTTTAATATATATATTTTTTAACACAAACACACACGCTTACTGTTTTATTTATTTATTTTATTTTAATTTTTAATATTTCTTTTTTTTTCAACACAAACACACATAGCTTTGATTACTTGTTTAATGAAATGTATGGCGTTGATTGTTCTTATGTTGTATGTATGATGCTTTTGCAATGTTGTTGTTGTCACATTCATGCCAATAAAGCTAATTTGAATTGAATTGAATAAATCATAGAGCTGGTTTGGATTTAATTAATCCTTGAACACACTGTAACTTTGCTCTGCAAATAGATGTTTATGATTCAAAAACTAGAAGCAGTGAAAATACTGTGTTCTCTTTCAACAGTTCTTTAAGTGTTCCCTACAGAAACGTTTCTCCAACAAATAACTGAAGCAGCAGAAACAGTGTCTGCTATGATATGGACAAAAAGAACCCATACTCACACAATATAGAACCCTTACAGTGTGCCTATGTACTTTTAGCTGAATGGCAGCCACTGGCAGGTGATGATGGAACAGTGGATAAGACACATGACTTTGGTGTGAGACCCGGGTTTGAATGCACTGTGAGACACCTATGTGTTCCTGAGCACCTAGTTGCTCCAGGGGCGTGCGACCTCTGACATATATTGTAAGTCGCTTTGGATAAAAGCATCAGCTAAATGTATGTAATGTATATGTATGTATTACCAGAAAGTGGTAAATGCTACATCATAGTGTAACAGTTACACAAGTAGAGAAGAGTCATAAAGTGAAAGTAAAAATGCACTAACTCAAAAACTCACTAAAAATGTCTATATCAAGAAAGTTCGTTAACTTTACCTTCCATAAGATACTGGTCATAGCAGACCAAGTAAGGCTGTTGCAGCAAAACCACTGAATGTATCATACAAATGTGTGTTCTTGTTTCAAAAGTTACATAGTCTGGCTTTAATGTAAGACTGTAGCACAATTCCTCTCTCTTTGCAAAGTGACATCTGTGTCTTAACTGTAATCTTGTTCCATCTCGTCCAAAGTTCTGTTTTTTAAATCTGACCTCTGAGAAAGAGTCAGAAAAGTTAGAGAGAAAACAAGAGGCAGTCAGTGATCGAGAGCGAGTGGTAAGGAGTCAAGAGGGCCAAGCAGTTTAAGAACAGCTCCCTCTAATCCAGAGAGACTCACAGCAGAGAGGCAGCAGAGGGGCGAGGAAAATGTCGAGCGGGAGGAGAGAAAATGGATCATTCATTTATGTATTCATGCTGTGTCTTCTCCCCCAGACGATGGAGCGCTGGTGTGTCCTCGTGCCCCCACTGGGTACACACATCTAATCTGCCCTGCGGGGACAAATGCCCCCCTCTCCCATTGCGAGGCTCCATGCGAACCTAAGGCATGTTGTTGTTGTTTTCCCCCAGTTCTTTTTATTTTTCCTATGCATGACAGATATTAAATCAAAAGCGTCTTGGCAACAGCACCCCGAGGTCCCGCCAGCAAAGCACTTGTGAAGTGAATTTAATTGACGGGAAAAGAGAGAAGAAGGCAGGAAGTGGAGGAAGGGAGGGTAAGTAAATGAGAGACTCAGGTGGTGTCCTTGATCATCAGTACCATCAGCTAATCAACATGTGTTACAGGTGTGGCTGCTATGCTTGAACTGCTGGTCAGGGTAACTTTGTTGCCGCCTGGTTGTTGGGGATGGTTTGTATCATCATACTCGGACAGGCGTGGGTTTATAAATGCATGTGTGTACATGTGTGCAGGAGTGTGTGCACAGTAGTGCACCTACATGTATGAAAGCCATCTATATGATAATGGTAAAAATTCACAGCATTTCTCTACTGAATGTGTGGGAGAGATGACCCACATTTTACTTGAGGCATCTTTGAGGAAAAGTAATGACAATAATCTTTCAGAGTAAAGTTGGATTCATACTTGACACCAGGGTTTAACAGGGTTTTTTTACATTCTTTCATGCAATATGTGATATAAGTGGACTACGACCTACCTATAACTGGAGTTACATCCAGGTAACTTCTACTTCACATTGTGTCATCACTGAATAGGAGACTTCTTCTGTGCAATCATTGTATTTCATCCACTCACTGCGATAAGCTGCTCTTTATCTCTTTATCTTTAGTCACACTGCCACACTGTCACACTGTTACCCGAGCAGCGCTTGTACATCCCGGAACCTCTTGGTTTCCTTTTCGGCACCCATGTTCAGAGGTTAAAGCAGCCACACAGTCCGCGTGAGCAGTGAGGCTCAGATGCCTCATCTGGAGAATGGCGTGACGTGCATGCAGTTCTCAAAAAAAATAGTCAAAACAGTCAAAAGGATTTGTTGATAGTCATATTGACATCATAATAGCAACATTACACCTTTTAATGTCACCAGTTTAAATGTCTATATCTGAAGAATATGTCACAGAAATGAAAAAGTCATATTTCTAGCATTGCCACATGGTATCACCGTATAGCTACATTTTTGAAGGGGTGCTCTTCAGCAATGGCCCAGACTAAGGCATAACCTACAGTGCAGATACACAGTAGGCCCTTAGTGCTACAAATACAGTTTAAAAAGAAATAATCAACAATAAGCTGTGTGGTTAACAAGACTCTAACATTGTACAACTATACTTGCAGTTCTGTGATGCTGTATTTAAGCACATCAGTGCTTTGAGCTACATGCTAACTACAGCATGCTAATGCGCTCACAGTGACAATTCTAACATACTGATATTAACCAGGTGTAATATTTATTATGTTTGTTTAGTGTGTTGACTTGCTAACATCAGCTGAGGATGATGGAAATGTCATTAGTTTTGCAGATATTTGATCTTAATACAAAGTATTGGTCCTGATGATGACGCTAGATGATGTTAAGCCATTACACATCATCCTCTGGGGAACATCTGTACTGTGTGTGTGGTTAAAAACAAAATGTTGACTGCTAGTTACTTTTTTACCTGTGATTTACCTCAGCAGAGTGTAATATTTTTTAACCACACAGAGTGGACTATTCAAGACTGTACCAACTGACCATCAACCAAACAACCTTTTTGGAAGGTCCAAGGAAACAACCTGCTAACATGTGTTGTTGTGGAAGGCATGACGAGTATCCTACAGTACATTTAGGGTGGAAAACTTGTTGTATTATTCTGTTTAAACTTGCCCTCAGATTAAAAGTGATGTTTATTCATAATTTGAGGCATTATACTTTATAATGTCAACCTTTGTATTGTAGTAGCTGTAGCTTAGTAACAGCTGAAACGAGATACCTCGAGATTAGTATTACGTTAGAACAGCTGTTCAATTGCTTGTTAACACAAATAGCTAATCTGAATATTTCAGAAAATGCTTAACTACTGGGATTTTCACCCATCTCTAGGGTTTACAGAGAATGGTCCAAAAAAGAGAAAATATCCAGTGAGCGACAGTTGTGTGGACTTCAATACCTTGTTGATGTCAGAGGTCAGAGGAGAATGGGCAGACTGGTTCAAGATGACAGAAAAGCAACAGTAACTCAAATAACCACCAAGGTATGCAGAATACCATCTCTGAATGAATGTCGAACCTTGAAGCAGATGGGCAGAAGACCACACCGGGTGCCAGGCTACAGTTCACACAGTCTCACCAAAATTGGACAATAGAAGATTGGAAAAATGTTGCCTGGTCTGATGAGTCTCGATTCAGATGGTAGGGTCAGATTTTGGAGTGACAACATGGATCCATGGATCCATCCTGCCTTGGATCAATGGTTCAGGCTGGTGGTGGAGGTGGTGTAATGGTGTGGGGGATATTTTCTTGGCACACTGGGCCCTTTTGTACCAATTGAGCATCGTTTAAAGACGACAGCCTACCTGAGTATTGTTGCTGACCATGTCCTTCCCTTTATGACCACAGTGTACTGCTGATGGCTACTTCCAGCAGGATAGTGCAGCATGTCACAAAGCTCAAATCATGTCTGAGGAATATTTCCAACACCTTGTTGAAAGTATGAACGAAGAATTAGGGCAGTTCTGAAGGCAAAAGGGGATCCAATCCGGTACTAGCAAGGTGTACCTAATAAAGTGGCCGGTGAGTGTATATGCCAGTGTGTGCTTTGTGCGTAATGGAGGCACAGTGGAGATAAATAAAAGCAGAAGGACTGTCGGTAAGAGTGCAGTACAGATCAAGCAGTAGGTCTTAATCACTGGAGGACTGAGTGAAGGCTCATTAGCTGAATGGATTTTAATGGGGCTAGTTAGGGAGATGAAAAGACACTGTCCCTGTGCACTGCATCAACACATTACCACAGGTAATGACCCTGTAGGTAATGGAGGAGGGAGGGACTCCTCCATTCCAAACCTCACTAGAGTAACACTGTAATTTCAGACTAATGGTAAGGAGAAAGTTTGATAATTTTCTGTGTTAAATATAAAAATAAAAGTGGAATAATGGGACATACAAACAGAAAAACTACACACATAAGCTTTCAAACTGCAAACACAAACACCACAGAGACAGGAAATCACATTATAATAGCATGACTGCCTGTATTTTCAGCTCAGGAGGCCCTGCTGGGAATCAAACCTTGACTGCTGAAAGTTGTAGCACCGTGGAATCCACCATTTGGCGAACAGCTTCATCTGAAAATGTTTTCCAGCTACCTTGAGCGTACAACTTTAAAGGCAGTGGACCCAGCAGGAAATGAATCCGCGACTGTGACTGTTTCACTTCTATGGATTACTCGTGAACACACATATATTGTACACTGAAATACAACACTACACTAAATTGCACAGCTCAAATACTCAGGAAAAAATAACACGCACCGGATTCTAAAGAAGTATAATGAATTCTGAGATAATAATCTCGTTAATTCAGAAAAACAGCAAATGCATTACGCTTCGTAGGATTCCCACACTCGCATACACACACACCCTCGAGAGTGACGGATGAATAGAGGGAGCAGACGGAGAGCTGTGGCAAGGGAGGAGTGTTTGAGAGAGACGCTGGTGTTGTCATTATGCTTTCCCCTTCATTGGAGGCCTGCTCATCTGGCTAATGGGATTGGCTGCAGTCATTGCAGTGCGTGGGGACTGCACACACACACGCGCACGCACACACACGCGCGCACACACACACACACTGGAGGGAGAAAGAAAGATGGATGGAGGATGAGGAGATGGAGGTGTGACTGCTCTTGTCAGTAGACTTGTATGATGAGAAAGCCATAAATGTGAGAACATGGGAGGGGTAGAGGGAGAGAACATTAAAGAAAAGGACTTTTTCAATAGATGCTTATGAAGATGGAGAGTGTGTATTCGTTGAGAAATGGATGGAGAGAAATAGATGGAGGGACTGAGTTGTCAATAGCAACCTCAAACCAATGAGAATAAAAGAGAGGAGGTGAAAAGAAATGATCCGTAGAAGGACAAAGATGGATCATAAAAGGAAAGGAGGGGGATGAAGTTTGAAAGATGCATGGATGGCTGGATGGATGAAGAAAAACAGGAACAGGAAGGGAGGTAAAACGGGTGAAAGACAAAGATTTAGGGTGATGAGGAAGATGAGGCTATAGAGGACAGGACAAAAAACTGAAGCAAGTCAAAAGTTGGAAAGCAGGATGGTAGAAGGAATGATGATGATCCATTCTTTTTTAACTGTCCGTCCTGTCATCCTGAAACACGCAACTCTCTAACAGACTGATGAAGAAGCCCGTGTGTGTGTTGTATTTACTTGTCTGTCACCCTTTCACCTCTCAGAGTGAAGAGATGGCAGACAACTTCCCTCCGTTCCTCCAATTTAAAAAGAATCCAAACTTCCCTTCACTGTTTTTCTATATTAATACAAGTGTCTGCCTGTATACCAACCTCTTCAACTGTTATATCTGTGTAATCTCAGACTGTATTTTGGTGTGTGTGTGTGTGTGTGTGTGTGTGTGTGTGTGAAAGAGTTTTTCTGTAGTCCATTAGCGGCCTTGAGAGGAAAAAACATCCTTTCCATATGTCTACTGGAAAATGATACAACGAACCAAAAACCTCTGCCATGACCCCTGACTCCCACTGCATGAAGCCAAACAATGGCAGTCTGTATGTGTGTTTACAGGACTCGTACTTTCTGTGGTTAGATGTGCAGGAGATTTATACTGTATGTAAAGGCTTCATATTTGTATAGCGCCTTCTAGTCTTTTCAACCACTCAAAGTGTTTTTACACTACATCTGCATTCAATCTTGCCCAAGGACACTTAAACATACAGCCTGTAGGAGCCGGGGATTGAACCGCCGGCCTTCTGATTAACGTGCAAACTGCTCCACCACCTGAGCCACATTCGTATAAACATGGGCATGCAGTTCTCTGGTATTCTTAGTTGTTGCATGTCTCATGACAACTTTATGCCTTGCCTCGCTGCATAAGTGAGCCAACCATGTGAGTGGGTAAATCATTATTGTTTTATCAAACGCATACTACTGTGAGAAAAACCCAACTCTCCATATCCCACATCATGAAAAATCTAATAAACTGGACAGAAGTTCAAACTGCTTTCAGAGAAGACAGAGGTGGATTTAAGGAAACTCAAATTTCACATGGTGATTGATCCTGAACACAACTGTCAAATATGAGCACTTGCTTTAGTTGCTATTATGTTATTTTATTTTTAGCCATGCTAGCAGAGTGGTTCTAAGGATGGCAATGTTGGTATGCCAGTCAATCTGTCCACCACTTTGGTCCAGACTGAAATATCTTAACAACTATAAGATGGATCACCACGACATTTTGTAAAGACATTCCTGATCCCCAGATGGTGAATCCTAATAACTTTCTCCTCTCAGATTTTATATTGCACCACCATGAGTTTGATTGAATTATGGTTTTGACTTGAGTAAAAAATTTCAACAAATACTAGATGGGTTACCATGAAAACTAAGAGGATGAACATAGTAAACATTATCCCTGTTAAACATCAGCATATTAGCATTGTCACAGCATTTACCCAAATTTTGAATTTGTTGTTACGTGCATATTATCACTACTAGTAATGAGAACTGAATGATTATGATAATTATAAAATGGAAATAATTTATTTGATTTAAATAAATGTTATATGTATATTAAGACTTTGTTACTGCACATACGCAGTTAGTAAGATAACCCACAGCGCTAGTAGAATGAAAATGACTGAGTATCAGTTTGGAGTGGAACAAACATAATGTATCCAACATAAAAGAATGGGTTGAATGTTTTCAAATATTCCCTTTTTTACCCTGTAGATGAAATTTGAAAACTTGAATTTGGATGTTAATAAACTGTCAAAACCAGATGATCAGATCGCTGCGCTTCTTTGGAGTGACATTACTGAATATTAGAATACAAGTCAAAGGTTTCTCCCGACTGGATTGCCGAAGGGTTTTGGGATAAAAGTTTCATTTTGCCCCTATATCGCTGTAAGTACAGCCACACAGATTTTTCCGTCTCCTTTATAGTGTTATATATCTTTCTTTTGTATTTTTTATTTTTTACACTGCTCTGGACTGCCTGAAAACAGCTTGATTATAGTCCAAGCTTTACTTCTGTAACCTATCTGCATCACTTTGTAGCACCTGCCATACACCTAGTGTGGCACGCATTCAACAACAGCGGTGGAGAAACACACCAGCTGCAGCACACACAGTGAAGATGTCCACCTGCTGGCTCCCCTCAACCCCACCCTCACTACCTAACGTTAGGCAGTCAATGGACATAAAGCTGTTATTGTGATGTACCAGCTGAACCGAAGCCCCGCCCTACTCTGCTTCTGATTGGCTAGTAGTGAGATGCTTTACACCGTAGCTAAAACAGAGATTTTAACTCACATGGTGAAAAGACGTGCTGCAGCAATTAAACCATATAAAGTGAACCATGTAAACCTGTTCTGGTACAACCCCTAAATAAAAAAATGAGCATAATACGACCTATTTAACACTTTCAGAAGTGGATTTTTTTTTTGTCTGACAGGATTTGCACCATCAGGTTCAAATTCCCTGTGTTATCCCAGTGTGAGTGCTAACTTCAGTTTCCTGGTATCTGTATTTATTTGGTGCATCAGTGTTGTTGCTTGCAACAAGCTGTGTGACTGGCGAATAAAAGGCAGCAGTGGAAAGACCCCATGATGTGAGGAACCGGGCATTTTTAACAGAGTCCTCATAAGCTACGCTAATGAGCAACATCCCCCCGGGAAATGGAATAGCCATTCCTCCAATTTAATGTGTATGACTATGTGTGCGCGTGTATGTGAACTAGCAATGCCAACCTTTGTTTAAACCCTAATAATGAACTTCCTGGGAGACAGAACCTGGAGGTGGGAGGGAGATGGAGAATGAGAAAAAGAAAAAAGTCTAAAAAGTGAAAGAATGGCGAGAGGGGAGCGAGAGCAGGAACAGGTGAGGAGGAGGATGACAGGAGGTAGAGAAGTGACAGAGGCAGATAACAATTGAGGAGGCGCAGATGGAGAGAAGTGAGAATGGTGTTGGGGGATCGAGGCAGAATTGGGGGGAAGAGAGGGTTATCATGCAAAGTTGAGAAGGAGAGATTCAGTGAGGCAGGAGAAGAGGCAGACATATGGAGAGAGCTGGGGACTGAAGAGAAAAGAGTCTGGTAAAGGGAGGATGAGAAAGAAGGACAGCCACTGAGTCAGTGAGAAGAAATCACGGTTCAAACTGCTACCTCCCACTGTCCTTGTACGGAAGCCCATTTCTGCCAGAAAAAAGAGACAGACAGATTTAAAAATAATAAAAGTAAAAATATTCATGTCTTTCTCAAATTCCCATTTATAAATCAAAACGATTTCTTAAAAGAGCTCTCTACCAATTTTACGCAGAGAGTTACTTGTCAGGAATACTACTCAGCGTGTGAAAACAGCTGTGTCCTTTCAGGTCATTATGAGGGTTATTTTAGATTGGGCCTGAGACTTCAAATGTTTAACAGAAAGCCTGTGTTACGCTGAAAAGATGTGGGCATTACCCAGGCAGGGAGGGTCCAGCGAAATACCCTAACCCTTTAAAACCTGTCTCTTGTGAATCCTTCAACTTAATGAAAGTGCAGTGCTAAATGCAAAGTCAAAACTATGAAATACAGTAGTGAGTACTAGCTAGTAAACCAAGATTAGGACTTAATATGTCATAATTTTGTTTTTTTAAAATTCAAAACGTCTTAAATGATTCTTTGTCTTTCAAAATTTGACTTTACCATGTTATCTTTTTCAAAACTTCTTTTCAGGCAGAAACGCATACTTTTGAGATCACCAATGTGCAACATTAGCCAGGCTAAATGTTTTTGTTTTGTTGTAACAATATTGTTCAACACCAGCTGTTCATTATTACCAACAGATGGTGAACTAAGGCATTTTTACTAAGATAAATACAGCATCTTTTGTAGTCACATGCCTAAGATGTGACTGACATTTGATTCCACAACTCAGTAGCACTAAATACAACTCAGAAACGAGAAGTCAATTTAAACTTTTAGAGTGACACTGAAGCCCGTATCGGCTGAATGTCATAGCTGACTGAGTGAACATGTGATAAAAGGGGGAGAAGACAGGATGTCAGATAGACACAGGTGCAGGGAACCAAAGACAGGGAGAGAGGATGATTGAAACTAAGTGTAGAATCTATTTCTAAAGCCATCAGTGGGGATGGATGGACAGACAACTCAAAGAGAAGACTGGTAAACAACAAGGGAATAGACAGAGCATCAACCTGGGCTTCTGCAACCTGAGGAGAAGTGAAGCTGGGCAAATGGATTTGACAGTGACAATGGCAACTGTACTTTTACAAAGGGGATTATAAATCTATTCATCTGACTAATCTGATCTGACTAAGCCTAATGTGTATGCATGTTGGAGTGTTGTGATTGAAAAATACATTTCACAAAGAATGAAGAACAATGGTGCACAAAACAGACATTTGATAATGAAGAGAAGTTTACACTGATTGGAGCTGAGCTAAGTCACTGCATTAAGAAACATCTTTTGTTGTGGCTAATAAAAGTAAGCAGTATAAAACAGTAAAGAATAACATTTATTTGTATGTAATATGAACAGAGAAAGAAAAAAAGTGCAAACTGCAGGCACCACATTGAGTAAAAGCATTTGTAGAAAATGTCCTCAAGCCAATCTGCATGTTGCATGTCACAGCGGACATTTAGACCGGGATGTTAGACAATATCTAGGTGATGAAGTCACACCAATGCAGAAAGCATTGCTGGTAAACCCACATCCAAGCACAGCTTTGCTCTAATCCAGTTCTTTTTTGTAGGTAGGACACCAAACCCTCAAACAGCTGTACCCAGCACTGTTTTGTGAAAAGTCTGGTTCTACCTGCTGGATAGGTCTGAATCTCTGATTCTGTCCTTAGCACTGGGGCAAAGTCATGTCGGGGAGATAGTAAGATCTGTAGAAGGGTTTTTTTACTTAGCAGTCAGGGGGCTGTGCATGTCAGGTTATGAACAAACAAAGTTGCCATTAAGTCTGATTATCAGGTTAGGTAACAGTGGGGTTTCTGGGAAAGTTGGTCATCATTTTGAGAAACACTTGTACTGACTCATACCGTGTCTCACTGACATCGGATAGCTCGACACTTGTAGAAATCTGCTGCCATCGATCATCCCCGTCAAGTAATGTATTAATGCATGCATAGATAGTCGGAGAGCTGTCTTGGTAAAATAAAAGCAACCAATCATCTCCACCACAATATTCTCATTTGTTCATAGTAAGTAACTGATTTCACAGACGCACGCTTCACCAAGAACCAGTGATATGACCTTGTATTTAAAGTTCCATTTTTGGCAATTTGGCGTTATCATCCACCTCTGAAATAGTGAATATATTGCATTTTGATTGATTAAGTAATAAGTTATCTTGTGTATGACAGTGTAAAATCCCAGACTTGTGCTAAATCAATCACAGGTTGTAGCATACAACATGGTGAGTTGGTAAATCTTTAAATGGTGAGATGTAATACAGTTACTGAAACACTAAAGGTGCCGTAATATCATGAGCTGACGAGTCATGAAATGATCAATTATGCTGCTATACAGGCAGACAGACAGACGGACAGACATGTATCCAGTCTCAGACATAAATGACAAGCAAGTAATCCACCCGCCAGTCATCCAGCCAGTCAGCCATGCATTAGGGCTCAGTGCTGTTGTGTATTTGTGTAGAGCACAGTGACTATTGGCGAGCTGTCAGTTGCTGTGACACACATACTGACGTGCAGCAGCCCTTTAAGGCCTCCCCTACAGTCTGTCAAGTAGAAGGGGAAAGAAAGTGTGTGTGTGTGTGTGTGTGTGTGTGTGTGTGTGTGTGTGTGTGTGTGTGTGTGTGTGTTGGTCCATGTGCATTTGCCTGAGTCTGCAGGTGGTAGAAAGGCGTGGGTGCAGATCAATAATAATCAGCTGCAGTAGTTCACCCAACAGTGACTCACCTCAAACACACACAAATACATGCGCAGCAGCACTCAAAAACCAATCCATACCCCTCGTGACACTGCGTTGTAGCCCGAACTACAGTGACAGCCCTAAACTAAAGGCAATACAAACACACACACGCACACACACAAAAAAAACTCAAACAAAAGCGCTTACTCACGCTCAAAAAGTACAGACTCAAAAATGCATGCGTCTAATTTAATTGATTTTTCCATACACCTCAGCGGCCTCATCTTTCTCTCCCCACCCCCACCCAGCCCCCCTGTTCTCTCTGTCTTTACCTCTTTGAAGTGGTCTTGATGATGTCGGAGACTTTCTGTATGTAATCGGTGGCGAGCACCACAATCTCTTCGTCTTCTGAGAAGTTGTCGTGGAAGATTCTGTCCAGCAAGCGTTTCCAGTGAAGCTGTGGTGAGAGGAGGAATGATAGGGATTTACTTTTTAAACCGTCATAAATTCCCCCCTTTTTTAAATATTGTATTGACTTATAAGTTGATTCCCAACCTAACTTAAGGATCATAAAGCAAATCTTTTTTAAACAATATTTTTATGACATGGAACAGATGCACAAAAAATGATGAAAAATGTAGATCTGGATTAGTTTTTTCCTTGCCAGGATTACCTTTTTATTGTAAAATGCAGGATAGTTTTGCCTGTGTGTGACATACTCTTTGATACCATGAAGGGTCCCATTCTATGGACAGCGCTTAATAGGCCTGGTTTAGAAGGTTTAATTAGGGCTAATGTTAATGTATTCATTATCATTTCTATGTGATATTTAGCTTATCTCTAGTATAATATTAATTCCAGTTACAGCAGTTCCATTTTATGTGTTGTATTCCCTCATTAAATCCATGTGCAAGAAAAATGCTCTACAAGGTGCTTAGTCTCTAATTTGCTAACGATAACTAACAACTTGTCAATATTCATAACCATTCATGCATAACATTGAAGTCAACATTTTGAAAGTTTGCAGTAGCACGTGAAACTTTTTTTAATGTCCCGCCCCATCTGCTTAGCATGCTGGCAATAACGGGAACAGGTGAGCGTCACATGGTGCCCTTTGGGTAATGCACTTTATTTAGGGCCATATGAACTGCCCAGAGAATCTGATGTGAGAAGTGCCGGTGCATGGTCCCAGTACACCAAAGAGTAAAATGTTGAAGTTCTGGTTCTGCATACCGGTGAGTATAGGCCCACATAAATGTACTGCCTACATACTATAAAAGAAACAAACATTAAATTACTGAAAATCTGCAGAAATCCAGTTAACCTGTACCCCCAAGGTTCTGTAGCAGAACTGACCTGCCACAATAAGGCCTTTCTCTAAGTCAGTTCTAGACTTGACCCATTCAGGTAAGACCTGTGACCCGATGTTTAATCAATCTGGCTTGCTACGGACAGTATCTTATAGGGGCACACAACAGCTCTGGGATTAAATGATGAATAAGATGTAAACACACTGATATGTGCAGAATAAAGCAATGATAGCTGAATGAAAGCAATAAAGCGTGATCCACATTGTCAATAGGTAACTTTAGTTAACACTTAAACCTCTAATTGTGTGCTTACATGTTTATTAGGTCTTGAAGACATACATGTGGCTTTTCAGAAGAGGAGCAGGAGCAATGATGCTATACAAAGCACAAAGTTTGTACAGAGGTTTTGGGGAGGGTGGTATCCATGCAGATTCTTTAAGCTGCCTGCTCACTGTCACTTGCACAATCTTGTAAGTTAACTTTACAGTATGGATATGTAGAAAATAATTGGCTTAATTTTGAGACCCCACCCATGAATTTGATTTTGGTTGTCAGAGGGTCCTAAGCAGTGCTTAATTTCTGCCAGAGCTAGCTGGAGAGCCGCTTCGGCTAGCTCTGAGTTTTAAGCCTTTTGCACTCTGGCACTTCGCCGTTTAAAACACCATGCGTTTTAAATAGCCTAACTAATTATTTGATCATAAATTATTAATGCACTGTGGACCTGTCCAGGGTGTACCCCGCTTTTCACCCGATGTCAGCTGGGATTGGCTCCAGCCCCCTGCGACCCTGTTCTCAGGATAAGTGATTGACGATGGATGGATGGATGAAATTATTAATGCACCTAATAATTTAAAAATTAAGCACTGGTCCTAATGCGTCATTCAGACCAACCACGAATTTTCTCCTCGCCACGCTTTCCTCGCTTGAGTACATTCGCTGCAAGTGTTCACACACAACGCGAGAAGGCAATTTTAACGCGATAACGTGAATAAACACAACTCCCCATTACTACAACTGTATGGACCCAAAGTAAACATTTTGCTGTGATTAAATAGCAATAAACAGATTAAACTGATGCCGAAAAACTGCAACATGATGCAGATTTGTTAAACATATGAATTCATGCTTTGTCAGGTCTGTCAGCAAGACAGCAGGACAACAACATCTAAAATGTTTGTTTTCTGAATGGAGTTCAGATCGATCAGGGCTATGCTAACTTGGTCACAGTAAAGTACAATGATGGCTGGAATAAAGTTACATACACATTTTTCCTTAACTCACCAGGTAGTTCAACCTCCTTGCTTTCTTTTCTCCAAGTAATGTCTAGTTTTGTCAGGTTTTTATATACGTTGAAAGAGTAAAAAGCTAATTTAATAAAAGCAGTTTACTCCGAGCTCCTCCCGCGAGTAAACAGCGTAGTTGTCAGAGCATAATCCGACCAACTACCGGTGTTTATTTGTCCAAAGGTTGCAGCGCTGCTCCCTGCTCCTCTCCCTCAAGTTTAGCAGCTCTCAGCAGATTTTCAATCCCCTGCTCTGCCCGGCCCTCTCATACATTGCTCTGAAGCCGTCGGTAATGTACGGACAATCTCCACACTGATAGGTTATCGCGACTCAGCGTCATGCGACTTTCGTCGCTTCACGACGCCCGACAGGAAATCGCGGCTCTATGCGTCCTTGCATTGACTGATAAACTCACCGCCCCGAACGCTCGCTTCGCTTTTGGTCTGAAAGCACCTTTAGTCTTAATTCAGGGATCTGAGAGCCCCAAGATTTCACACACTAGTTTCATCACTGCTTACTTACATTACTTAGAAATTAGGCTACTTGCTTTAAAGGGTTGGGGCCAACTGCCTTAGATCATCAGCAGTGATTTCAATTTAATCATTTTTCTTTTTGTATTTACTTTGCTACTTGGAAGAAATGTTTTTTTGGTGGTTACACCCCTTTGATTCCCATGTTTTTCTTCTCATGTTCACGCGGTCTGTTTTTCACTTGTGCAAATTTTTTGGCTGAAAAGCTAAAAATCTAACTCTTTAACCTCCTCTCGGAACAAGACCAGTTTCTATCTCTCCTTCTTTCCTTCATTCCTCATCCCCCCTCCAATGAAACATCTTGAAGATTCTTTGTCAGTGTTCCTGCTGCTTCAGATGAGAGCCTCCTCCTTCTTCTCTCCCTCCCTTCCTGTGTCTCCAGTGGCTTTTCCTCTCCTCTCCCCTCCCTCCATCTTTTCCAACACCCCCCAGTGTCTCCTCATTTTCTCCTTTTCTTCCTACCTACCTCTTTCGTCCCTCAATCTCTCCGTCTACCCCTGCAGGCCGGACAGCTTTTGTGAGTCACTTAGGCCTCTATGTGTGTGTGTGAGTGTGCTTGGGGGTATTGAAGCGCTACACCACACACACACACCCTCCTCCTGTGCACTTGCCACACTACTTAAAATGCTCAGTTGGAGTTCTAATCTTAATCCATCACGTCTGCTTCTACCCAAAATGCATGCACACACACACCTACTTGTAAATGATGGGTATTTGTATGTGCTGTGTGTGTGTGTGTGTGTGTGTGTGTGTGTGTGTGTGTGTGTGTGTGTGCGTGTGTGCAGTACTCACACTGGGAGCGATGCGCTGTAGCTGCCTGAGGGTGATGCGGTTATACATGGTGCTGATGTCCTTTCTTTGGTCATCATATTCTGACACAGTGATCTGGAAAGAGAGGAGATTTTACTCACACTGCACACATGCATGCATGCATGCACATGAACACACACATGCACGTGCAATCAGCTCACATTGGCCAGACGGGTCTCCAGCTGTATAATCTCCTTGGACTTCTGCGTGGCGTTGTGGGCTCCCAGCATGCTCAGTAAGCGCTCCATCAGGGCCTTGTATGCCGCCAGGATCTGAGAAGCACAATGTCATCAGCACTAATAGACAGGAGGAGCTGCGACATCATCTGTAATGGCTGGTGACATGGGTGACATGTGGCAAAGTGGACAGGATAACAAAAGCACAGCGGGGCGACAGTGGAAAACAGGTGGATTGATGAAGAAGAGAGAGAGAGATGAGTCAATAGGACAGATGGAAGAGGGGAGGGGTGAAGGAGAGAAAAGAAGGATTAAGGTAAGGATGGAGGAAAGGAGGGCAGTAGGAGGGGAGGTTAGGAAGGAGAGAAGGAGCCTAATTGAAGTCAAGTATGAGATAAAGGAAGGAAAAGATGAAGGTGGAGGGAAGAGCAGAGGAAGAGCATGGATGGAGGTAAACAGGAAATCCAGAGAGAAAATTGTTGTGAAACGAGGTGATGGACGGAGGGAGGGACAGGGAATTGAAAAATAGGTGGCCTAAAAGGGAAAAGAAAAGCGTTGATGCAAGGGAGGAAGAAAAGGGGATGATAGCAGAGAGGGGGAGATGATCGGGCAGCATTAAAGAGGGAGTTAAGGAAGCGTGTTTACCTTCACACTGTCCTCATCCTGTCCCAGGTACAGGCTTCTCTCAGGCAGTGTAAGCCCCTCCTGATCAATCTGCACATACATACAAAGTCAAAGGTCATGCAATAATTACACATTTTCTGGCGTACACATACGTGACTGTGTTGCTAAGCCCTCAACAGATGCATATTCAAGGCAGTGGTTATTTTAATAATGTGTAATAATGCTAACATTTACAAGCCATTCAGCACACTGTATGTAAAACATTTGAATTATTTATAACATTGAATAAGTAAAGCCCACTCGTAGAGTCATTCTGTGTGTCGGGCTGATATTCAATCTATTAAATCTCAGATACTGGCAAACTAATGTTATTCAACTTTAATACTGTCGCTGTCCAGTGCAAACCATGCATCTCCAAATTTGGTGATTCACATTTTCAAATAAAGAAAATTCTTCTACTTTTTAATTTGATTATCTGAAAATGCATCGTCACAAAGTTGTAAATAGGACTGTTTTTCCTGGTTCATAAAAAGCTGACATCTTGGATATATAGTTGGATACATAGTTTTCAAAAGCCAGCGACAATATTGGATGTTTTCCCTGGTAAGAGTTAACTTATTTAGGTGTCATCACATGACCTAATACAATTTCGGCCATGTTAAAATTGGTTGTTGTAGATTGGGGTGGGGGACAACTGAGCAAGATCCATTTGTTGAAGGTTTTCTGAGATGCACTCGAATGCTCAGGGGTGAAAAAAGCTAGCAAGAGAACCTTGAGTTTAGAATATTTTACCACACATGGTCACAAGTTCCTCCATACTCATGTTCAGTCACTCTAATTTAAGGAGCTGATAATGCACCAAGAAAGAACGTCATGGTGCGTCCTGTTACTGTGCTGTCTCTGAGGATTTTCCAACAGACAAGATAACATTTCTAGAATAACACACACACACACACACACACACACACACGCACACATGCTTTCTACAAATGTACACTCAGTTCTGTAACAACATTTTTCTCACCCTGATTGCATTCCTGGAGGAGTTTTTATCGTCCACATTGACGGTGAGGGAGAAGAAGACCGCAGTGCTGTACACACCCTGGGTCCTGTACAGCAGCTCATTGAAGTCCGGCCTCTGTGGGGCGCCCTCTCTCTCCCACCCAGCAGCACCGGGAGGAGCCCCCACCAGGTCCCACCCCCCACAGCTGTCTATCACCTCAGTCATGGGGTCAGAGCCCAGCTTGTCGATCTCCTGGATATTGACGCAGGATCGATAGAACTCCTTGACCTTGCGCTCTGCTGAGCCGGGCCCACGCCTCCGGATCGGCTCCAGCAGGAGACTCTGTAGCTTCTCCTCATTGTGCTCTCCTATGGCGGTGATGATGCCGTAGCTGAGCTTGTCCTCAGGGATGCCGTGGCGCCTCAGCCAGCCACCACAGGCGAAGGAGTAGAAGTCCTGGCACGGCTGGATGGTTGGGTCAATATTGGCCTGAACGAAGCGTGCCGCCCGCAGCAGGGAGCGTTTGCGTTGGCAGTCCTGCCGGCACTGTGGGTCCTGCTGGGCGTCCAGGGAAATGTACTTCAGTGCAAGCATGCTGCCCAAGATGACGCACATGCCTGCTGCAAACACCAGTGCAGAGAGGAGGCAGATCTCCCTCCGGCTCCATCGAGGAAGCCCTCCGCTGCTGCTGGTGCTGCTTAGATCTCTGTTTCGACCATTTGACAAGGTCCCGCCCCGGCCACGTCCCATATGACGGTCCAGGCTGCCCCCCAGGTGAAGGGTCATGCCGTTGCTGAGGATGTCACTGCTGTAGCGACCACCATATTTCACTTCCTGGAACTCATCATAGTGGGCAGTTAGTGAGTATGTCTTCTCCATGGCAATGGACTGTCACAAGGTAAGAAGAAGAAGGGCGTAGAGAAATGTTGAAAAGAAGTTATTTCTATGTTTAGAGTAGAGTCATTACTACTTCTACTGAGACAAAAGGGAGGACTCCCACTACAGAGCAGTAGGGATGTCAAAAGCCCTCTTTAGGCAAAGTCCACTTTATTCTTTTCAAATCAGAAGCCGGCAGAGCGAGGGGCTCTCATTGAGAACGAGGAATCTCATGGGTCCTGCTCTCTCTCACTCTCATCCTCTTTCTCTCTGCTCCCTTTCCATTTGTTCTCCTCTCCTCTCCTCCCTCTCTCCAACCAGTTACAGGTCACCTGTCGATAAAAATAAAAATGAGATAGGGGAGGGCTGTAAGTCGAGAGAGATAGGAAATTGAATCCTCGATTACAATAGCAGAGAATGACAAAAACAGCGCAAAATGGCACATTTCCCCACTTTGTCTCGTTCTGTTGTTCGTCGGCTCAAGCTGTTCGATTGATTGGTGATAGTCATCCCTCAGCGATGTCCCTGGGTGACTCACTCGCTTTGGATGGATCAATGGAGGAGTAGAGAGCTGAGCATCAGCTGGGCATGGAAAGGTGTGGCAATAACCATAACTTAGAATGTGTCAGTCCAAATTGATGTAGAACTTTATATTATTACAGAAGGACATGGAGAATTTATGTCACACGTCTCACCAAACTGAATAAACACACCTATAGCACAAAGGGCATCAGCTGATGCTACAGAGATTTCAAAGGAATAACAAGCTATCACATTACAAGCAGCTGCAAAAATAGTGTGCTCATTTATACTGGTGATAACTCAAACTTAACACAAAGACCTATGAAACACTGGCTTCACAGCTCCTACATGCATTCATTTCATGCAGCAAAAACACCCAGACGAACACAGACACACACAAAATATTTCTTTAGCTGTTTGCATTCTCCTTTGCTTCTGCTGATGAATTCTACATGTAGCCTGTAGGCAATATCACACGCCTTTAGACAGACTGACTGTTTTTTGGATGCTTCCCCAATATGTGTGCGTGTGTGTGCAGTGGCTAGTCGCAGTGAACTTGCTGAGAGCTGTGAAGGCGATCTGTGAAAATTGATCCCTGTTATCTCCTCTGGGAATAGCAAACTTCAGCACTGATGTCTTTAACAAGCTTTCCCTCGCCTTATGGGAGTGCTTTATGTAGATAAGAAGGAAAGAAGAATTAAACAAATAAGAAGTTTAGTGTTTACAGGTAAAATGAAAGATGAGTAGCTGGTCAGATGGTGACAAAGCATGAGGGAATGGCAGATGGGTGGTGAGTGGGTTAAACTGTTGTTTCACTATGATATGTTTTAGAGGGAAAATGGAAGACTGAATATGGGGAAATGGGGCCATGAGTGATTCTTGTCTACCACTGCAAAGATCTTAACGGAGATAGCGTGGGTGCATGGGGGCGGCCGACCCAGGACCTCGTAAATGCATTGTCATTTGCTTGTAGACACGACCATACAAGAGAATTGCGTTCATCAGCCAGTTTTTTCAAACAAATAGGAGACTTATTAGCTAATTTTAACAAAACTCCCTTAACCGCCATGCATCATAGGACGGACAGGCAGCTGTGCACCACAGTTTAGTTCCGTCCTCAACTTCCACTGGAAGCCTAGTGTTTCAGCAGCGGAGCGTGCAGCCTGCCCATGTTAATGACTTGTTTTTAATATGTCCTTTTTGTACTCCTGTGACCCGCTTTCGTTCTGATCATAGACTGTATATAAGATCTGCAGAGTCCACAGGGAGCTTTTCAGAATAAGAGCGTTTTGCCTGCCTGATTCTGCTGACATGTTTAAATGTTGTTGATTTAGTGATAAGTGCTTGCTTTTCTTCTACTAAGATTAAGTAGGCTACGTAGTTAAATAGTTTGTCTTTTCTGTCTCTATAAACTGTGTTTATTGTTAATATACGATCAGCGGTCTACACAGGATATTTTATTTTGAAAATGGCTCCGTATTCTCTCCAGAGAAGAGCGGAGGGACACTTCCGGGTGAGTTCAATCTCAAAACATTTTGCTACGTTTTGTTGCCGCTGAACTTGCCCTTGGTGTGAGCACAAGCATTGACTAGAGTGGCTGTGATGAGCTTCGGCAGCCGCGACGAAGTCAGCCTCAGTGGACTTTCTAACTTGGTATAAATGACTTTGTAGCAGGTGGGCCCCATGATGAAGCTCCGCCCCCACTGTGCTGAGAGTCTAGCTCCAACCTCGGTTACTCCTTATAAGCAAGGGCGTCACTTTGTGTTGAAAAGTGGTGGGGACATAGGGGCTCAGATTAGATGTGTGAAGAGACACTTAGCTCATCATGATACGCAAACTCATTCGTTTCATCTCGTTCACGAGAACGAGACGTAAAGATCCTTAAACAGTATTCAGGTAGCATATTACATTTCAAAATATATAAATATAATAGAAGATAAGTCAGTGCAGCTCTCAGGCATTCTATGTTACTTTGAGATCTGTTTCTCCTGTAGATCAACTTTTCTCATGTTATATCATCCCTGAGGCAGCACATATGTAGGCCTGATTCAGTCTTCCCTCCTCTTTTGTCATGTTCAAAGTGAGAGAACGGAAATTTGTCAAGAAGTTGTTAAAGTTCACATGTTTGCTTCATTTTATAATCAGCAGCTTGTTTTAGCTTAAGTTCCTTTTTTGGACAATGCACATTTGTTTCTTCTATATCTTAATTGCATTTCATGTTTTCTTAATGTGCAAATAAACTTTCCTAAATGCATTTTCACTTGTTATTTAACTGCGAGCTACATTTCAGAATGTTTGTTTTTAACAAATTATGCTTTAAAAATCGATGGGGACAAAATCAGCCATTTCAAAAAGTGGAGGGGACATGTCCCCAGCGTCCCCAGTGTAAATGACACCTATGCTTATTACAGCCCTGGGAATCATTTTGGGTATGATTTACATTCAGTGCCAATACAGAGAAAAGTGAACCCTTCACATAGCATTTAAATTTCCATGGAGCCATGACATAGATTTCATCATCTGGTCATGTCTGCAAGGGGCCCAAAATGTATGATAGCACTGATGTAGAGAATACTGTTGCTGTGCATGCAGGGTGCAAAATTAAGTTTGTCCACCAGCCAATGGCTAGTGAATACTCAAAGTGTACCAGCCACTCAATAGATTACCATTGTTTTTTGGCTGGTGAGTGAAATAAATCTAGCAGCCATTTGCATATTTTACCAGCATTTGGCTGGTGGCTGGTGCTAGTTTTGGACCCTGTGTTCATGTCTGCATCCGTTTTACATCATAAGCTTTAAGGACCATACCACTGGTTTTGCATGTTTAAGCCCATTTACTTCAAATTGCATACTTAAAACTACAGCTAGCCATTTTACAAACCACATTGCAGTGTTTTATCTACCACTCCTGACACCCATTGGCTTTTTCAAACACTATTAAAATCTATTAGTGGACTCTTGAAGTCTTGAAGGTGTTTGTGATTGATTGACAGCAGCTGGCAGACTGAGCCAAGGCAGAGGAATGAGAGACACCCCCCTTACGCTGTAGCCTACATGTCATGGGCAGACGGTGTGTTATAAATGACCCAAGTTACATTTGCAGAGAAGTGTACATGCTGTTTAATGTGCTGCATTTGAGCGGCTAACTAGATATTTAGCCTGCAATCTGACATTACCAGAGGACTTTTCCCCAGTGAATGTTTGTTTGGTCGCTCATTTAACAAGCTAAGGTGCAAGACAAGACCGGTGTTATGTTATGTCCATGTTGAGTCAGGTAAGAAGGAGAGGAACAGGAAAGCTAATGTGGGTTGTTGTTCAAAATCTGTGGCTCATGGCTACATGTGTTGTGTAGCAGGCTGCTGTCTGGCTGTTAGTGGGAGTGTCTGCCTACTGTATGATGCAGTGCTGACGTTATTGCTTTATACAAATATAGGTAAAAATGAAGAGAGTTTTTTGGTTGCATGGATATAAATTCTCGATCTCTGTAGACAGAGAACTAACAGAATTCCAACAAATGAATGCAAATATAAAGGGAGCCATCATGAAACTAAAACATAAAATATACATTTATCCCTTTTACTTTCTGAGAGCCTGTTAGTTGATTTCCATACTTTATGGAAATTAATGGAAGCCAGAGGCTGACTGCAATGGTAGGAAAAATGGTTAGGTGGATGGGCGCCGTGTAGTGCATCTGACTAGTGAGCAAAATTGCTACCCATAACGCCAATATTTAACCTATATGTGTTTTAATTACATAACCATCATGTAGTGTCCTGGAAGTTGTAAAAACATGGCATTCAATGTTCACATAAATTACATTGTCATTGTATTTAATTCTCGGTTTTACAGAATCATCCAATTATCAACGTTCTGTCTGTTGATAGAGTTGCCTTGTCACGGCTCTACAGACCCCTATTTTTTGGTCTGGGTGCCGGGTGAACAGTGGACGGGGGAACGGGAGGGGACAGATTGAACCGTGCGTTACATCCTTGTACTGGTGAAGCTCGTCGCTGGCAGGTGAAAAGAAGCAGCTGGAGACAACATGTAGACACATGTCTGCCTACACTCTCCCCATGCCAACAGCAGCAGTGATGACGAGTCCAGTGCAGAGGGGACTGAGGGGGCATCCCAAAGTGGGAGAAAATAGGGGTGGGTGGGTCTCTGTGAGGTGTCATCATCAATACAACTTATCATCCATCAATCCTCTGCCTTGTTACACACACACAATTCTAAACATGCTGTATCTATCTTGCACTTCATGCATGAGCACATACTCAGTGCTCCCGTAAGTGATCATAAATATTATTGAATTGCTGCTCAAAACTCATGCATTCGCTCTTCACAACTTTTCTCCCTCTCTTTCAAATGCACGTGCACTTTCTCATGTCACAACTCCCTAACCATTATAATATATTATGATTCAGGGATGTACACACACACACACACACACACACACCCACTCTGAGTGGACATCCAGCTTATGGCTAATGGATTGGATCTTGTGGGTACCATCACAGGGAAAGGCATGCGTGATGAATGGCTATTTACTGAACATGACAAGGCTTAATATCTGAGAGCTCTACTAATACTGCTGCAAACACACACACACACACACACACACACACACACACACACACACACACACACACGGTACATGCATGGACACTTAAAATGCATCAAAAACACACCACTGATGATTCATAGCGACTTGTCTGTTGTCAAGCGTTTCCCATACATCTTTCCAGCAACAGACAATCACTTATTCAATTATAGCAGGGGTTCTCAAAGTGTGGTCCTGGGACCTTCAGGAGTCCTGGAGCAGACTGCACACTTTGAGGACTGGATGGACCTTTTTCTTGCTTCTCTAACCACTACTTGTAAATCCTCAGAGAAGATCAATGGTAATAAATAAGTGGGGGTCTCTGACGGGGCAGGTTCACATCGTGGGTATGAAGATTCTGCAGATGGATTACAGTTCTCCTAGCATAAATGTGGGAGATGGTTCAATACACTGTATTTGTGGTGTGAGATTGATGATGTTATGTTTCAAGTGAAAGTGAATGTTTTACTGGTGTAGATTTGCCCCCCCCCCAAAAAAAATCCAATTACTTGAAAGTTCCTGAAATGAGCAAATGAAATGCTCATTGCAAAGGAAAGCTATGTGTGTCAACATGAGCTGTACTGAATTATTGCCACAGACTTTCAGTGCTTGAGGAGTTAACATGTGTTGCATGTGACACGTAAAGTCACCTGGGGTCAATATTGTCTTTAAAAATGTTGCCAACAATTGCTAGAGGACACATTAAATATACTACAAAAGACAGCTGTTAATAACAACTCTGTTTACTGGCAAATCAATAGTAACAAAAAACTGTTTAACCTTTGGGTCTGTAACCAAAGACGTAACCTGCTAACTCTCACCAAGCATCTCCTGCAGTTTAACTACACAGCAAGCATAAGCATTTGCCTTTAGCACCTGATCTGTTAGGCGTCCTCCTCAAAATGTATCACAACTATGTATATTACACTCAGCCTAACCTAACTCTTAACCATTACCATAAATACACTGAGAGCATACTTTTTTTTCTCCACTGCAGTTTGTGATGATATTTGGTGGTAGCCAGAAATAAGGGCTTAACGTGAAACTCTCTGCTTTTATCTCCTCTCAGGCAAGTTACGTCACCTGAAAGCCCTCTATAAATGGGTTTATTATCCCCTAATCAAAGTGGTCACAGAGCCTGCCCCAAAAGCTTCACGGCACTCAGAGGGTTCAGCGTGGGAGTCAGCCCCCTCGAGTCTTATCACTGGTCGCCAGAGGCTGCAGTAGAGTGCTACGGTGCGTTTGTATGGGCTACAGATTTGGACACACAGCTCAAGGGTCCTCAGTAGTACCAGGAGATACTTCTTAGGCTTGTACCAGAGTAGAACCCCCTTTGTGGCGCTATTGAAAACTATTTAAGTGTGCGTGTATGTATAACACATTGGCAATATTAAAAGATCTTGGGAAAATTGGGCTCTTTATTTTAATTACATTATTAAAACAAAAGAGTTTGAGTCAACATTTAGACTTGAAGAAGTCTCCCTTCCTCACTTCCTCTTCTCTCTATTATACTCACATGCACACACGCTAACAGATGTGACTAATAGTGCTCTCATACATGTCTCTATTATCATTAATGACTTTCCAAACAGCTTTTCTGGATAGAGCAGTATGCCAAACTACAATTCAAAAATTTGTAATGTTGTATATATTGAACTGTATTTATACTGTATATATTGAACATCTTGGTCCTCCTGATATTAGAGTCTCTACCCAGCCTATAGCCTAAGTACTTTACCTGGTTTCCTGTTGGGCTAGTTCTGTGGAGGGAGACTTGGCAAAGAAATTCTAAATGGTTTTTTTTAAAAAAATTTTTATTATTCAAATCAAAGCTGCTTGTATAGGTTGTGGGATATGCCTAATGAAACATTTTTGTATACATAAGGTCTTGAGTGATGTTCTATGAGGTGTATCAGTTTCCCAGTAAGTGAATAAGTGTTCAGTTGCACTGGGTTTGAACGGGATTCTGTATTAGTGGAAAAAGTCGCCTCACCAGCGGCTACAAGTTAAAACTAATGAGGTGCCAAGGACAACACAGCTAAAGAGCATACAATGATTTCAAACTTTTGGATGCAAGAACTCGTGGTGCGTTAAGACGCGGACCAGGCTGCTGGTGGCGCGCAGAAAAGAAAAGGAAATCCGAATTGTGAGCACAAGTGGCGGTTAGTGGTACTTTTACGCACACTTAAGCTCATTATAGTCAGTTTTTGCTTAGGATGAATTCACAGGGCGGTAGATACGTTTAATGTGGTGAATCATCAACAAGGACGCAAACAAGCTACATGAAAACGGCAACAACTAGGAGAAACGAAATAGACCTATCTAATGATAAAACACACAAACGCATAAGTTACAGATAGCCTGCTCCAATTTCTGACACATTATCCTTCTGTAAAAAGTGCAACCAGTCTGTCAACTGCAGTCATTTCCAGCCCGAGCTGCTCAGCATCCACACATGGTAAAAAACAAAACCATATCTACATTTTTGTCTGTTTGTTTTGACAACTTGCCGACCGAAGCATCTCATAACTTACCACCAAAACTTATAGACCCGTTCATGGACACCGTGAAGAAAATAACTGAGGGACCATGTGCGTAATACATAAGTAGATACCTCTTATCAACGTGTCGGCTGCTAAGACGTGACTTCCAAGTTAATCTGTGGCAGTTTTCCTTCATCCTCGCTCTCCATAATAAAAAATAACCTTTAGAGAGCCCTTGGTCTGCCGTGCCATACCCTTACAGTATAGCCTACACAAGCTGGTGGGAGACCCACTACCCACACCTAGCCCCAGAGCGATGAAAACTTGTGTAAGAAGACCTTACCTGTAGTGAGTAAATCAAAATCCCCTGTGCGCAATGTAAAAGTGCCTTCGCTCCGAGTGTGTAGATAGAGGAGATCCACTCCACTGAAGGTCCGACTGGATTATCCGGTCCCCCTCCGGAGATCGGCAAACACCGGGGTCCGCACCGCTTTCTGCCGCCGCTGCAGCTCACAGCCTCCGATGTATGGGGGAGAGCGAGAGGGCGGGGACGGGGGGGGAAGGGGGGTCCTTCATTAACAAGGTAAGGCACAGACACGCACACCCACCCACAGTCACACAAGTTGAACAGATGTTAAACTGACTATGATTTTTATTTTTCTCTCATTGTTTTTTGTTGTTTTTTTTTAAATAGGTAGCATTTGTGTGATTATCAAGCCAAATGTGCATTTTATATTATATTTTTGGAGCAAATACTTTTAAAGGTATTAGTTATATTCTGTTTTTGGCTTGAAATTCAGACTTTTGATGCTCAATTCTGCATCAAAACATACCTTCATAAACAAAATCTGGCCTATTAGCAACTCTTCCACGTTCACACATATTCCATCCACAGTAAAATAAAATGTATCCCATTGTAAAAAGGAACAGATGAATAGCCAGTATCACTTGTATTAGGTATTAGTCTTCTGTTAATGTATCAGAGAAGCAGATTTGAATGTAGGCTGTACAAGCCCACCAGCTCAGAGAGAGAGCATCAACTCATTCTCAGATGAATGAGTCTATTTCACAGATTAATACAACATGGCTGCAACATTTTACGCTACTACCAAATCACAAAGTCTATTTTAATAAATCTTCAAACAACCACTAAACATTAACTATGGGAACATTCATCTCCATGTTGCCTGAAAATAAACTAATCAAACCAAAAGGCTGACTAATATGCAAATGAGCTGAGTAACTAACTGGCCATTTCATTACTCAGATTGTTTAGTGAGAGGAAAGAGCATATGAGGGGAAGATTGTTTATTGACTCTGGAGAATGTAACCACAAATATATGTATATATATGTATCCTGGGTTCAAATCCAACCTGTGGTCCTTTGATTTACAAGTTACAGTTTCCCACCTTTGAAGGCAGTCACTGTTTTCAGTATATTCTCTACCATGCACATTTATAATCCAAGTGAAGTTAGTTGTTTGAACTTTCACACATCACCGATTGCTTCATGACTTCATGACTGCCCATCTTTTCATTTACCTCGACTGCAAATGACTGTGTACTGGGTGTTTCATTCTTTCCTCTTATGGATCCGATTTCCTCAGCTAATTTGCCTTTGGCCTTGGGGGCATTTTATCCCACTCTCCCCAGCAGTTCCTGGGCTCATTTTGCTAACAGGTAACAACAGTGAAGGAAACGAGGCAAACCAGGCACACTGGCCTATAATCCGGCTCAGTGAAGCAGTGGATTTGGGTTCAGCTGTCAGCCCGCACAGAAGCAGGACACTTAGCAAAATTATGCCACAACACACGCGGCCTACAGACCCAGAATTATAACGAGCGCCCCAGCAGAGCAGAGAGGAGGTGGAGAGCCTCATGCAGCCGGGGGACGTTTATGATGAGCAGATGAGCTGGGATCAATGTCGGGGTTTGACGAAGAGAAGGGGAGGGAGTGTATGGATGAGTGGCGTTCCGGTCCCTCAGCACTTTGATTCATCCTCATTTTTATTTGGGTGTTATTTACACACCTGCTGCCACGGGGACAGGCACGGAAACGCGTTCGCTCTATCTCTGTCTGGCTCCCATGCACACACACATATGCAAACAACAACACTGCAAGCAAACACACACATCTGCGCTAACCTCCCCAAACACTTCCTCTTGACAATAATCGAAGAGTCTATATGAGCTGCAGACTACAAGTCTATTTTTGAGCATCTAAAATTATCCTTTTTGTCCTGGTTCACTTGATTCATCAAGGTCCCCGATGAAGCAGACGTCTCACAAAGGAAGTTAAGTCAGAGACAGAGAGGATAATACTTCAATTATATACAGTGGAAAGTGTGCTGATTTCACAAGAACATTATTATGCTGCCGGCATGACCAGTGATATATACTCCACCTTCCTTGGGGATGGGTGTGATAGAATTACAGAGGTTCTGTGGCCTGCAGGTAGCTTTCAGGTGTAGCCAAACTGAAGATGAATGGAGTTGGCTTGCCTAAAAGGTGCAACAACTTAGATAAGAGGAGAAGGGAGGAGGACGAGGGGATGTTTTTTTCTCCTGTCTGCTCAGCACCTGAGCCTGACCCCACCCCACGTGGCCACCCCCCTCCATCTTCCACTCAGACAGACTAATGGGGAACTGGGAGCCCCATTTATATTCCTTGCCCACCCACCGGCACCCTACCTCAGCTGTCTGAGATGCCGGTTCTACCCCCCGGAGAGGTTAAATAGGTGTGTGCTTGTGTGTATGTTCTTGTACTTTTGTTCTTATGGGAAACAAGTTTTGTGTGAGGTCTTAGTTTAGGGTAAACACTTTAATATGTAACATTTTTTAATAACAATGCATCATTATAACATTCATTTAATTTAATTACCATATATTACACTGGTAGCGTCTGTCTCATGCCAGTGGTATTGGCACTGGTGTTGATACATTTATATGAATATTTATTCTGCATGGTTTATGTTGGTCTGTTCTGGTCTGTTTTTGTTGGTCTGTTCGTTCTGTCTGTTGGTTCGTCCAACACTTTGGTCTAATGTATGCTATACAGTCCAAGTGTACATGAAATGCGATCTTAAGATCCATGGCCCCTAGAGGATGATTTCTAAAGACTTTCGAGACAGTATAACCTGTCATCTAGGGCCACCAAGAACACAGAACACAGAATTTTGGATCCAGATGCAGACACTTAAGACGGAGGTTTAGTGAGTGACGTTTAAACAAACAAATAGGTTTAAACTGACAGGTGAGGATGAGGTTGACAATCCAAAAAACAAAGCACGATAACATTAACAGATGAGTAATCTATTAATCCAACACAACAGTATAAATCCAAAAGACAAAAAACAAGTTGTATAATCCAGAAACACTAGACGAATGACAAAACACTGGTAGGGAGAGCCATGAACATGAGTAGAGACGATGGGGAACACAGTAGTGAAACAATGAACTGCCCACTAGACGCTAGTGAGACAGAAACTCAAATACCTGAGGGGACGGAGGTAATGAGACAAGGGTGAAACACATTAGGGCAGGTGCAAACAATCAACCTATAAACACAAGGAAAGGAAGTTAAGCAAGACAATGACACTAGGGGCAGATTAACCACAACCACTTCGGTAAAGCAGGTGGCAGTATGTAGAACATTAGCTCCAACAGTGATGGGAAGTCAACAGCACCCGCCAATAAAAGAAGAAGAAGAAGAAGAAGAGCAGCGGCGGTTCAGAATGGATGATGAGAATTTCCCTCGCAAATTGCCCTGAAAACAGAGACGTGCAAACAGGAAAAACTATTTCTTCTGCATGAATAGTTACTGACAAGTTAGTATTTAGTATTAATAAATTAGAGTCCAAGACTATACTTCTTGCCCAGGAATTTAATGAATAAAAACAACCTAGGGGTTGCCTAATTTAGCCTTCTTATTTCCCTTATTTTCACATCCCAATGTTGACAGGCATGCCCAGAACTGAGACACCACCATCAGAAATTACTCTCTACCAATCCTTTGGTCCATGGCAAGGTATCTTATGGAAAACATAATTTTCATGATGACTGCTGTCAATCTTTCCCCAGGGGATGAATGTTTACAGTATTTCTCGATTGCTTAAACACATTTCTTGAAATGATGCCTCTTTTTCTCGAAACTCTAAACACAAATCCACAACTTCTCACCCAATTCTCCAAACGTCCCAAAATGAAGCTCTCCACTCAAAACCATTCAATCTTGCTGAAAAACCAAAGTTTGCCCTCAGACATGAAACACAAGCCCTCAAAAACACACACACTACAACAGTCTTACACACCGGTGAGAGAAACTCAAAACAATACCACAAAAACTGGTTATTAGTAATGTTGCTTGTGGTTCTCCCCCCTCAGAAACAGTTTCACATGATGAACACAAAAGAAAAAACAACCAAACAACTAATTATTCTGCCCCAGCATCCTGTCTTTGGTCTGGGACAGGCCAGAGATTCTTGTTCTCCACCTCCTTCACCACCTCCTCCTCCTCCCTACTCCTGCTCCGCCTCCTCATCTCCCACCTATCCCATCTCCTCCCCATCTCCTCCTGTTCCTCTTCATTCACCTCTTCCTCCTACTCCTTCTTTAAGGTGTCCTCTACCTCTTCTTTCAGATTTCTCTGGAGCCATTGTTCCAAAATTGAATGAACTGACTCTGGTCGTTTTATCTATCTATTGAAGCTTCTGATTGGTGTGTTGACTCTTTGTGTTTCCACCTGGGTAGCTGTGAGCTCAACCTGTTCTGATTGAGTGAACAATATCGAATGTGTTTTCTCAATGGTCAAATGGTGTTAGCAACGAGAAACGAAGGGATTTCTGTGTAGAGTTTAGGGAAATGGGTGTGCTTTTTCAATAGCCTGCTTATAGTGTTTAAGCAATGGAGAAAAACTGTAACACTTGGACTTTTCCTCTGGTACCACTATGAGACAAGAAATCTATGGGGCCAGACTGCCATGAAATCTATGCTCCACAGAAGATTAACCCTTAATGTTTTGGATACTCCGTGAGCTTTCTGCCACCTCTGCAAGACCAAAATGTCAATTTTTCACACAACATATCACTTAATCTAATAAGCATATTACAATAGCTCTGCTGAGTGCATCCATGCACCCAAGGGGTTTTAGAGTTTTTTCCATTGCTTAAACACTATAAGCAGGCTTTTGAACTACAATTTAAAAACTATAACTCCAAGCTAAGCACACCATTTCCCTGAACTCTACACACAAATCCCTTCATTTCTCATTGTCTTCACCATGTGGTCACTGAGAAAACACTAACATTCAATATTGTTCACTCGATCAGCACAGGGTGAGCTAAATTAGCACACAGCTACCCAGGTGGAAACACAAGGAGTCAAAATTGATAACACACCAATCAGAAGCTTCAATAGAAAGATAAAAGGACCAGAGTCAGTTCATTCAGTTTTGGAACAATGGATCCAGAGAAATCTAAAGGAAGACATGTAGGACACCGGTGAGGAGGAAGAGGAAGAAGAGGAGTAGAAGGAAACGCAGTATGGAGAGGAGTAAGGGCTGAAGGAAGAGGAACAGTAGGAGGTGGAGGAGTAGGAGGAGGCAGAGCAGGACTAGGGTGGAGGAGGAGGTGGTGAAGAAGGAGGTGGAGGAGGAATAGGGAGGAGGAGGAGGTGGAGAACTAGAATCTCTGGCCTGTCCCAGACCAAAGACAGGATGCTGGGGCAGAATAATTAGTTGTTTGGTGTGTTGTACCGTACAGCACAATAAGAAATGTGCAAATGTTTACATTTGTTTTTTCTTTTGTGTTCATCATGTGAAACGGTTTCTGAAGGGGGAGAACCACAAGCAACATTACTAATAGCCAGTTTTTGTGGTATTGTTTTGAATTTCTCTCACCAGTGTGTAAGACTGTATTGTAGTGTGTGTGTGTGTTTTTGAGGGCTTGTGTGTTATGTCTAAGGGTAAACTTTGGTTTTTCAGCGAGGTTTAATGGTTTTGAGTGGAGAGCTTCATTTTGACCTGAAAATAGGACGTTTGGAGAATTGGGTGAGAAGTTGTGGATTTGTGTTTAGAGTTTCGAGAAAAAGAGGCATAATCCCAAGAAATGTGTTAAGGCAATTGAGAAAAACTGCAATAAGATCTAACTTGCCCATGTGTCGGCATATTCATACTCAACAGAACTGAAATGTAATGTGACTGTAAATATCTGTATGTGTTGGTATGACCAGCTGGGTCTCCGTTAGCTCACTGAATTTAACAAGTACAAAAGAAAGTCATTTTCTAATACTGGCAGATAATACATTTTTAGTTGTATAATTATAGATTACAATAAGACTTCTTTTGTGGTGAAAGTTTTACACATTTTTAAATTCCTGAGTGAAATTCACTTTCTGATTTAATTAAATTGAAACTGACTTGAGCCTCATCTAAATATCCATGTGCATGTCCATGTTTGTGTGTGTGCCAGTATATCGAGCCAGACGTCTGAAATGTCTCTGGTACTGATAGAAAATGAAATGAACCATAATGAAGATGGACAAGAACTTGGCTCTCATTCCATCCACCTCTTCCTCCTCCTCCTTCTCCTCCTCAGCTTTCTTCTTCCTATCGTCTTTTTTCTTGTGTGAATCCTTTCCTTTCTCTTCCTTTCCATTTTCTCCTACTCTCATTTGAGTCCAGGCCCCAGCTTGTGTAGCTGGTGACAACGTAGGTCAATTCTATTTTCCTGTCAAACACAGGAAACCGGATTTCTGGGGGACGTCAGTGTCTTTGATCAATTTTTGTCAAGCAGAGGTGTCTCATACCTCTTCCTGCAAAGGACATCAACTAAGTCATTAACCAAGGGATCGACGTCTGTGAGTTTTTCCCTCAGAGAACCCCCAAAACTAACTTTTACTAAAATAACTCAAATTAGAAAACTTGTTTGTAAAAATCCCAGTTGATCCCCTCAAGGATCTCTGGAAATCCTTGAACTGCAGTTTAAGAACTGCTGCCATAAACAACCTGCAAAACAAGAACCTCAAATAACACGCCCGCACGTCTCCCACAGCTGCAATGTTCAATAATTGCTTAATTAAGAAATTTTCTGAGAGACTCTTCTGAACACTTCTGAACGTTGCGGACTGCTATGCAAATGTGTAAAAAAACAAAAACAGAGCTTCACACACAGCTGTGCATTCTTTTCCCGCACACACATATACACATGCGCGCGCACAAACATGCAATTAAACTTTCACAATAACGAAGGACTGATGAAAAGCGCAACAAAGTGCTGCAAAAGAATGTCTCTCTGTGGAGCCCCGGAGTACTTTCTGTTATGCTCACCAAGGCCTTTATACAAAACTAATAATAATGTCCCTTCGTTTGCCCCCTCCCCAGTCCCTCTTCTCCGTCTTTTTTAGTTCTTTAGTCTCAAGTGTCAGAAACCCCATTACAGTAATTAAGTCCTCGGACCCTCAAAGAGCTCTCCTTCAACCAGCCGAGGAGGGAGGAAGGCATGGAGGGGTAGAGATATGGTTGGAAGGAAAGAGATGGATGGAAAGAGGCTTCAGAGAGAGATGATGGAGAGAAGGAGAGATGAGGTGGTGAATGAGAGTGTGGAGGAAGAGGCAGCACAACACAGGAAAAAGAGGATACAAAACACAGGAAGCAACTTTAAGGTGTACATGTAGCTTTTTTACTTTACATTAACTTTGGGATGTTGTTGTAATTACTATAAACAAATGAGACCATTTTCCAGATGATTGGCAGCCTCCACCAGCCTCTAGACTCTTACAGTTAACACCACTGATTGCTCGATGGCTTTTTAGCACAAAACAAGAAGGCACCATTCCTCATTCTTCTGTGGTGTTGCTCCTAATTTCTAAAGTAATAAAAGCTACCCATCATTGTCGACTTTTGTTTACGAGTAATCATACAAAGGTGTTATAAGTAATTTGATAATTCTATTTTAATGTTGTAAAAAGCGCCACATCTTCATGTCAAGTGAAAAGTGTAAAAAGAAATAATGACGGAGGACAGCAAAGGGAGTTCATGAAAGAAAGAGAGCACACACAGCTCAAAGAGCAACAAACAGAATGTGGATAAGCATGAAGGAACAAACCAAAAGGAATAATGTTTCATTTAATGATTTTAGAGGCAACTGTACTTTGTTTGACAAACAAACACAAAACTGTACGTGGACCTTAAGCGAATATTATTTTGTCAAACTACTATTTCCACAGTCAAGCATGATCTTTCACACCTTTTCACAGCAGTACTAGATTTTTTTCCTGTCTTCTTTCTGGAAGGAGCTGCTGGTCAATGAGCCCTTAACCAAGACGGGTACCAAAACAACCCTCCTGCACTGTGACTGTTGATGTGTAGTAATGTCTAACAAAGACATTACTCATTTTCCAAGAATAAGAAAGTGTGGCAATTTACTTTTTTCAGTAAAAAATATTGCAGTTCTGAACACAAAAAAAGCTGTTCCTTCAGTTTTGTAGCCTTTTAAATATAACACTAAGGCTCCTATTTTCGTGTTTTCGTGTTCGACCAGTTTTTGATATTTTCTTGAATTTCCTTGAAATTCTCTTTGCTCGTCTGTGTGGTATGTTGGTAAGAGTGCAAGGTGCACAGGTGGGAAAAGAGACACGAACCAGTGGGAGGTTCATTCAAATGGCAGAGCAGTGTGATTTGTTGGTATTTTGGTGTAAATAAGGTCCTAAACTTTGTGCTGAAAAGAGATGTCTCAAAACAACGTATGTTTCTGGCACAACCGTGCTTTGCTACCAGTCTGGGGATTTTATCAACAAGAGCAAGTGGCATAAACAGTTTCACCAAACCATTTCTTTCTATTGTCATTGTACATTACAAAACAACATGTGTGGTGCTGTGTGCTCACATCGTGCCACTGCACCATTGAGACAACAGCAAGACTTCCCACAGAAGCATATGCTTCATTTGTTGAGTTGTCACTGTGATTGCCTCAGCTATTTCAGAGCAATTTGGTTGTGACTGGCTGAGAATGTATTTACTAATAACCACACGCTCTAATCTAGAGTATACTTTTCCCAGTCTTTTTGCACTTTGCATTGCTGCACATACATGAACCAAAATAGCAGGTGCACTTGGAGACATCCACTTTGCATGTCCAAAGAACTACCATTTTGCACTTGTCGCGCTTTGAACAATTTATATAGGGCCCTAAAACTACATCAGTAGATGATCAGTAAGACCATTTGGTCAGTAGGGAGAAAAACTGCCAATAGTCGCAACTCACATAAAACATGTAATTAAGACATCTGCTCTGCTAGTTGTGGAGTGTGGACAATCAATCAAAAATGTTTGTGAAAATTATGTTAAGTAAGCATTTTGTTCCGTTTTTCTCCATTATTCTATGATACCAGGTATATTTACGTGATACCACACCTACAAACCTATTTGCAACCTCACTCCAACGTCTCTGGCAAATCTGCAATAACTTACCTCTCATGAGATTTCAGAGCAAGAACTCTCTTGTTAAAACAAAGGGTGTCACCGGGAGTCACTCAGAGGGATCCATTCCATGAAGTTGTCAGACACCTCATGTAACAGTCTGAGCCTGTCGGTGACAAAAAGAAGCAGTTTTTGTGGACATAATTTTGACACAAATGACCCGAAGGAATACGTTGCAACCACTGCAGCAGTTTTGGGGCTGCCAGCTAAAGCCATCCACTTTTCCAAAATAGGGCCCAGATTAAAAATACCCAAAATCTTCTTTTAAGCTTCATTACTCCAACATTGGCCATGAACAAGACAAAGGTAAATCACTCTGAGAGAATGAGAGCTAAGACCATTTCAGTGAAAAAAAAAACAGGTTAGTAGTATTCTAGTAGCATGGCTAAACACTTTAATCTAGTGTTTATCAGTGTCTGCTCACGCTGGGAGAGATAGGAAGGGTCACACTATAAAATGTTTTTAAAAAGTTTATCCCCATTGAAGCTTTCCCACTTTGATTTTATTGGCAAAAAAATGACAAGAACATTGGGCATACATTCAATTTGGCTTTTATAATATTCTTAGGTGAGGTCACAGGGTGTGGAAGTGAGGAATAAGTCAAAGTTATGTTTGAAATAACTAATGAACTACTTTTTGTGTCAAAAGTCCAACACTGTTGACTTGGTGTGACTAGAACCGCCTATGTCAGTGTCCTCTCTTTCTGAGAAAAGGTAATAAAAAGAAAACAAGGACTGGAGCTGAAGGCAAAGTGGCACTGCTGTGAAGCAACAGCCAGCAACCTGAATTCTGAGAGAAAGACGCGTGAACATGAGGTAGGGGCGGGAAAAGGACAGGTGTCAGGGCCCCATGATAAAAGGCTGGCAACAGAGGAGTTATAGACATGAAGGGGTGGGAGGGTGTAGGGAGGTGTAGGGAGGAGAGGGGAGGAGCTTCAGTGCCAGGAATGCTTAGAGCTGTCCTCCTACATTGATATTCTGAGCTCATAGTTTGCTAAAAAAAAAAACCTCCTCCTCCTCTTTTTTCTTCCGAGGGTGATGTCATCCCTATATGGATCTTTTGGTCAGATGCCACTGCTGCTTACATCTCTGTCACTGTCACCATCTGCACACACACATTCACTTAGCCCCCGCAGTGACCTACATCTTAATGCACATTTGGTGCAAAGGACACAAATATATCTGTATCATTAGATGGGTGGAGTCAGCAGAGGACAGGCCAGAGTGGAGTGGTCACCCAGCTGCAGATAGTCCATGGTCTGAGATCTACTGAAGCTAGAAGAGCTTTATGGCTTGTTTAGGTTGGCTAACCACGCCACTTAAGGCCATGGTGGAGGGGTGTGCTCCATTTTAATATATCAGAGTGGTTCCACTGTTGTCTGTCCACATAAGGGAGGATGGAGCCATAAATCATTTTAAATCATTATGAATTCATGGTTGGGAGTAGAGGCTGCTGTGTGTGTGTGTGTGTGTGTGTGTGTGTGTTTGCTTGTCTGTGTTTTGAATCAAAAAGGGAAGGTGCCATCGAGATTTCATTTTAATTACAGAGCAGGCCACCAAAAGAGGTGCCAATAAGCAAATACTGAAAAGATTTTTTAATAATACTAGGTTCAAGCTGTGAGGCACCGTCAACCAACAACGAGACGGGGGTAGGAGCTTACCTGGGGAAATCTGTGACAGTTATTCACATCAGCAGGAGAAAAAAAAATCAACCAGAATCTATGCAGGCCTCATATTGCATTGCCAATATTCAGATGTGTGTGTGAGTGTGTGCGTCAGAAGGAGTGTGTGTTGGGGGATATTAGTGGACAAAGGGTGGGGAAGACTGAGTGAGAGGGAGGAAACAGCCGCAGCGCTCTACTTCACTACTGGCTGTCGATTGATTAAGGAGGTCATCTGAAAGTCAATCTCTCTCTTTCTCTCTCTCTCTCTCTCTCTCTCTCTGCCACCCAAGTATGACCCACCCCCAGCCCTCCCCGCCATCCCCTCTCCTCTGTCCGGAATTACAACACAAGGCAATTAAAGCCAACCTGCCAGTGACTCGGTGTTCCGGGATCGTAATTTTTAACTCGCCGTAATTAAAAGTGTTACAGCAGTGGGAGGGAGGTGAGGATGGGTAGGTGTTGGATGAAGAAGGTGTAGGATGATTGATTGACGGAAAGGGCGAAGGTGGGGTGGGGTGAGGTTGGGGGTGGAGAGTGCGTGTGACGAAAGCAGGGGAAGGGCAGAAGTCAGAGCCTTGAGTTTGATTGGAAAGAGGAATGAAGAGGAGGATAAAAATGGGCCAACAGCAGGGCAAAGGAAGGAAATTGTGTGTGTGTGCGCGTGTGTGAACAAGTGGGTGTCTAACATGTCAACAGGGTCCCCAGGGCATTACTAATAAGATGACCAGGGTGAACTAATTGTGTCTGTTGTGTTCTCTTGTACGATCAATCAATTACCACAGAAGTGTACTGTAGGGCAACAGGAGCATGTGTGTGTGTCTGTGACGGCTATATCTCACAATGCTGGCCACACAGGATTATTGGGCCAGTTTTTGGAGCAATTTGCCTCTCCCGACAATCGCGGGTGCGTTCCCGGTCCGAGGCTTGTTGGAATAGATAATATGATCCTGTAGTATGAGGGGGGTTCCAAACATAATCTCAAGGTCTCCGACTGGATCAGAGGGTCCAAAATTTTGAATTGTAAATATCAAGATGCCAACAGCCAATGAGGTAAAGCTGACCAGGAAGCATCACCAACATGTTGTGTATTCGCTCGTGCTATAACATGTAAACTATCATCATGAGATCATCATCATCAGATATCATGGGACACCAATCCATAACAATGCATGACGATGGAAGTACAGTATGTGTTATACAGTGGGTGTGTTTCTGTATATATTCATTCTTATGTATCACTGACCACCTGGGGTATTTGGCCAGAGAGTATGTGCGGAACTACAAATGCAGACTGGACCAGACTAGCATAAACACTGTCTGAACTGATCAATAACAGAAACCTACCAACTGCACTGACTGTTCAATTGTGTGAAAAATTATTGTACACTTTTAATTGATCAGCAGTGTTAAATTTAGTTTAAATCAATGCAAATGAACACATTTTAAAATGTGACAGGTGGTGTAGGAGTACTTCATCTTATAGGGCTGTGGGGGTATTTCAGACAGAGGTTGCAGAGTATATACTGTATATGAATGATAACATTCAATGCAGGCCACATAAAACTACAACTATACATTATTTTTATTATAGGCGTGTAGGACTGTATGGCCTTAATATCTCATTTTAATGTCCTTACTGGCATTATGGCTATTTTTCACATGCACACACACACAAACACACACGTTTGTTCCACTATCCCTGTGGGGACGTCATTGACATGATGCATTCCCTAGCCCCTTACACTAACCTTAACCATCACAATGCCTAACCTTAACCTAACGGTAACCTCTACCCTAAAACCAACTCGTAACCTTCAAAAACAGTCTAATGGTGGGGACCTCAAATTTTGTCCCCACAGGGTTTGTGTGCAGTTCCCACTGAGATATAAGAACATGAAAAACACACACACACACACACACAGATAGAGACACACATATAGAGACACACATTTAGTAGAAAATTCTGAGGGAGGAGTTAACAGTTACTGCTTTTTCTGTATTCTCCTCCCTTCGGCCTCCTCCATCGGGTCCTCTGTCCTTTTCATTCCCTCTCCCTCTTGAGTTGCAATCCCAAATTTTTTTTTTACTATCAGGCCCAATAAAAGAGCGTGAAATGAAAACATAATTGAGTTTTAATTTGTCGGCAGAGCTCCCGCCACCCGCTGACAAAAGCCCAACCAGATCGCTGCTCACAGCCTCATTAAGGGACGAAGACAATGAAGAGGTAGAAGGTCTGCCAGGAATTTCTCTCTATAAGAAAATCCCTGTAAGCATATGTGTATATAAGAATCAGTCACATGTGTATTTATTTACACCTCTATGTTTCCTCCCATGTTGGTTTTGTTTGCACTGAAGAGTACACAGTGAGCCCAGCTGCAGGACTAGGTGTGCTTACAGCCTATAAACAAGTGTTCGAGTGGGAAAGCTCAAGTACCCTTAAGTAGCTCCTTATCACCACCTTGACTGTGTGTGTACATGTGCGCATTTGTGCGAGTGTATGTGTGAGTTTTCCTCTCTGGCTCGTGGCTGTGTAAGCCTTGAGCTTCTTAAAGAGTCCGGTGGGACAAGTAGAGGAACTGGAGCGAGGGCTTAGCCTGCTCTGCTCCCCCCGACTCCACCTCCACTCTGCGCCACAGTCACACATCTGTAGCTTAGTAGGAAGAAAGTGGCCGTAAGTGGCATAACAGTGTGTTTATTATGAGTTCATATACACCACAGACTCAGTACACCTGTGTAAAAACCTTATCTATCTATCACAACGCTTCAGAGGAAAACTTTAAAGCTGCACTAACTGATTTTTTGGCCACTTTGGGGCAGCGCTAGCGTGGGTCCAGTCATCCACATCTTTGATTTGTTCAGTGATTATATTAGATCTGCTGTTGTGCTCAGTGACGACTGTTTCCCTTGGTTAGAGAGAAAATTCACCAAGCTTTGTATAAAGGATAAACAATGAGGATGTCAACTTCTTCAAAAACCTGCTAGCTGCCTAGCTACGTCCCTGAAAAACAGCAACAAAAAAAATGCCTGTGCTCCTAGCAACCTTCCTTGTTGGCTGAACATTACAATTTAGGATGGATAATTTAGTCATTGCTGCTTAGCAGCAACAACCCCCAATGAGAAAATGGATAATATGAACAGAACGTCTGTTAGTATTAAAGTGCAACAAAATGGCAATTTATTGTAGTTATCAAGCTGGAGCAGCAGTACAGGCAGTTGGAGTCATGGTTTGGGCCACCTGACAAATGTTCAATATTCATTCTACTTTTAGCTCCTCAGAAAAATATCTGGCTCTTTGGCTGCTAAATGTTCCACCATGTTCACCAGCTAGTTTCTAACTTTTTTTTTTTGGTGCTGAGCAGGTAGTATACAGTGGGTTTATCAGAGCTTTGTTACAGCTGCCTGCTGCTGCTGGAAATGAGGTTGACGAGAGCTGGGTTTACGGGCCTAAAAATAAAACAAAGAGCAATAAAAGCCATAGAGCTTTTTGGCTGACTGAAAAAACTCAACCACTGCGCCCAAGCAGAATTTGGAGTCAATGAAGTTTACCTAACCTAACCAACAGGTTTGTTACTTCAAGCGAGACCCTTCACATTACATAGTAATTTGATCGATCTGGACACCAGTGGAACCCATTTAATGTCCTTTATATCTAAATGGTGCACGATTTGTAAGCTAATTTCCAAAAAGTTGACAAAGGCTATTGCTAAATCAGTGTGTGTGTGTGTGTATGTGTGTGTCTCTTTTACCTACTCTTCTGTGAATATTCTCAGAGTTAAAAGAGTGTAATGGCATTTTATTGCTGCTTCCCATCTAATATGGCATTTATGCTAATTAAAAAAATTAAATAATAATAAACGTTCCATCAGTCTTGTCTGACCTTTCTCACTGCAGACAGTTTGACTTGTTAAACACAGGTGTAACTAATAACATTAAAAAAAGAGTGTATTCCATCTGTGTGTTCAAGTGGCCTTTTCTTTTGCACAACCCTGGTTTTCCTCCCGACACAAAAAAATGTGTTCAGTAAGATTGATTTACCGTATCTTCGCTTTATGACCTCAGCAACAAAAAAGGAAAAAGAAAAGAATTAATAGTTCCCTTTTTTCCTACCTTTTTGTGATATTCCATTATATTCTCTTTGCTTTTATGTAATAAATACAGCATGGAAGCCTACTTATATTCTCCTTTGTTACAGTAATGACTTTAACTGAAGATAACTCATCCACTGAGTTTTTACTGCAGGTAAAAATTTGAAGCCTGATTCAACCTAACAAAACAACACATTGCAGTCGTGTCAGTTGTTGTTTCAATTAAAACCTCAGTAAAAAATCTATCTTGTAGGCACACAAAAGCATCTCGTGTCCTCAGTGTTATAAATCACAGCTTCGACATGTAATTTTTGTTTCTCGTGACTGTAGCAGAGGGAGGGGTGGGGGAGGGGGAGTGAAGCTGGTCAAACAACAAACATTGAAAATGAGATAATGCGTTTGTAAAACCCTAAAGACTCTTTATCGCAAAAAACAGATTTAGCACCAGCCCCGCTTCCAAAAAAGTGTCTGGAAAATTACTTTTATTATTTTAGCACAAGCGCAACTAAGTGTGGATGCTGCAGTGTCCATGGCAACCTACCTGGCTTTTGCTGCCACGTTTTGCTGAATGGGTTTCCTCCTGCCAGTGGCGTGTTAGGCAGCCAGTCGATAGCAGTACATGGTGTAATGAACAGACTGTATGAAACAAGACCAGGGGCGACGCCACTCCAAAGATAAAGGCATGAAAGGAGAAAATGCTGACTGTGTTGAACAAAGATACAACTATTTAAAGCGGAAATAGCCCTGGAGCCCAGCTGCTGAGAAGGAAGCAATGAGAAAGAGAAGCAAATTAACCCAACTGGCTCCGTTCAGCATTACTTTGATTTATTTAAGGGAAAATACTGATGGTGAAAAGGGAAAGGGAGAATGTGGATGCCACTGGGAGGAAGATCGGCTATTGCCAGCACAGCAGAACCTGTTTTAAAGGATTGTGTCTGATTTTTTAAAGTCTGTCTTAATACAATACCCACGTGTCTTGTGTAAAGTGAACGGGTTATTGGAAATCATTGATCCTCTCCATACCTGAACCATGTCTTCTTGAAGTTAAAATTATATTTAACTAATTTGATTTGCCAAATGCATTTTTTGAGAGGAAATGGAATAGCCATCTGGATTACGTTCATCTGATGTAGTCATAAGGAGGCAGTCAGAATAAATTTTCACCACGCAAAAAGCAAGACTTTGACAGGCTACCTATACACTTTGGCAACGTGTGATGTCCGTACGCCGTCTTACGTCTCTTCTGGTTGTCCGCCAACTTGTTCGTAAGCTGCCACTGCCGCCGTCGTGGTTCTCAGAACATTTTTTACAAATACTTTCAAAAAGTGATCATCTATTTCAAAAAGTGGTGGGGACATGTACCAAGCAACCCCAGTGTAAATGACACCTATCATCTTAAGCCGTTTGGAACAGCACTTGATGCCTTAATGTCCTGTTAGACACCTTTTGAGACAGCAGTTTAACCTGTTGTGAACACAGCCCGTGTCTCATGGAACAAATTTAACTGAGCCCACAATCTTTCCCTAACTTTAGATTTGTACCATTTTTGGGCAGCGGAAACAAGATTTTGAATAAGTCACCTTTTAATTTGATATGGCAAGCCTGTTAGCATACATTTGCCTCTACACATTCAGCAGCTACGGAGACATTATCATTAATTTGTAGTCATGTTTGTGTCCACCTGGGAATGCAAGGCCAGTAATCACTCTCTTTTAGCTCTGTTTTTTGATCTTCACCAACTCCTGAGTGAACACCACTGCCCGCTATGACTGGAAACGATGTGAGAGTGAACCAAAAGAGCTAAATTGTGGGCCAAAAGTGTGCTCCCCAGTTGAATGATTATCTCTTGTGGCAAGGGACAGGAGAATGGATTAAAATAAAAAAATACTGAGTAGATTTAAAACCAGATAAACTAACTGACTGTGCCACCATGTTTAAGCAGTTAGTCTAGAATCTCCAGGATTTTTCTTAAACACAGATTATGTCACAGTCTATCTCTCTGTTTCTCCTCTTCAGCCACTTTCCTGGTTTCCAAGGCCCTTTCATTACCATCTTCCATCTGTAGTTCCCTCTGACTTCCCTCCTATCTACATCACTTGACTTCCCCACCCATTTACACACCTATTCCCACGTCTCTTATCAGCCCTGCAGTTACCTGACCTTCCCTGCTCACCTGTCTCCACTTTACCTGTTCAGCCCTGCAGTACTTAAAGTAACATTATGTAGTATTTTTTTCTTAAAATAACAACTTCAAAAATATTTTTTTATGGAACACTGACTTGTAATAGAATCAATGGTTTCTTATCTTTCATTGCCATTCCGGGTAGTGATGTGCGATACCACTTAATCCAATACCAAGTAATACCCAGGCTGGTATTGCCGATACCAATACCAATACTTTTTACATATTTTATTTATAGTTTAATGTGACCTTTCTGTATTTATGAGAGAAATAAGGAGTAGGATGTAGCCTTTCCAATTCAAAATAATAGCTGCATAATGACAAGACATCAAACTACTAAAATATGACAAAATGTTTTAACAATTATATTCTTTAATTATAATGAAAATATCCTGCTCAGAACTGCCACTTCATAACATCATCATATTATTTTGACTTAGTCTCAGATGTTTAGCGAAGTTTGCACTCACATCACACACAGCCTCATTACCTTCACAGCTAAAATACAGCCAGACGTAACTGCTTTTACAGTCAGTCTTAGTCAGTATTCAATCGCGGGAAATGTAAAGGGCTACAGTGGCTCACTTCAAAGAAGCTCACAGAGCCATAGCACAAGCATGACTTTGACAGGCGGAAGGAAAAGTAGTTTCTATCAACCAAGCAGCCTATAATTAGACCATCCTGGTGACAGTAAGATACTTATGATAAAACACACGCTCACTCCAAATTACTGGGGTAAGATATCAATCCTTTTATATGAGTATCGATCCTAGAGCAGGAAACGTTGGTATCAGAAATATCGATATCGAGGAAGAGAATAAGAGTGACTGAGCAAGATGGGTAGCAAGCTAGCCAACGAAGCTAAACAGGAACTTTGCAAGAGCATGTGACTTAACAAATATCCAAGTGTGTTATCCAGTAAGTTTGCTAACATCAACTCAAGATTTATAGCAAGTGGCGAGTGACTGGACCACATTATGTAACTTTTCTACCAAAATATAACAGCTTGTGGAGAGCGGGAAACATAACCAGGACAGAACGTTAGCTAATGGCAGAGGTGAAGAGAGAAAAAAAGAGTGATCATGGACGTTTGCGAGGGCTTTTTGAAATAGACGAGCTGGCCTTCTTTCTGTTGCACTATAAGTAATATTGCTATGTCTTGTGTTGTCGCACTTGCTTGATGTTCAGCTGTGTTCGTAAAGTTGTTGACTTGCTAGTTTTTGATCACAAGTAATGTAGTTATAACAAATGCACGTGTTCAGCTTTCCTTATTTACAACAGTGATGAGTTTCACTCTAATCACACCAAATCTTCCATAATGTTGCTTTACCTAGCCCTTTTCCACTCACTCTTTTTCATCTTGTTGTAAGCCTATGTTATGATGCCTGTTTGGACTCCATTCTCTGGTTTTGACCCTTACCTGCTTCACCATTCAGGCTTTTAACTCCACAGAGAATTACGAGGCGGCCACCTCCATCAACTGTCTTTCTGCCTCCAGCTCTCGACAATGCCTGGGGTTGTTTACGAGTGTCTTCATGGTAAATACTATTTTCTACCAAGCATTGCAATCTGTAGATTTCTGTCATTTGTAACTGCAGTTGCGGCATGATGTGGTGATGATGTATCCTAATTAGCACAGTGCACCAGGAAAGACGCTACCAAAACTTCCAGAGGGGAAGAAAGAAAAGAGCCGTCTGTTTGGCTGGCCTGCAGGGTGGGGGCCGCTGCTCTTTCAAACTGAACAGGCGACAGTGTTTCCGCTGGTAACATCTTTGCCACAAAGAAAAAATAATCACTAAAGAAAACAAAACTGCTTTTCCCTGCCGTTCGATGTTTATATAGTTTTGTATGGCCAGCAGGCATTTAAAAAATCTGTTGCATATTTTTAATAAACTTTTTTCCCACTTTATCAAATACAAACAGACATCTGTAGAACATATTAGTTCATTACAATACCCCCATCTGAGAGCATGACTGTCACATATACTAATAAAAACAAATCATTTACATTAGGTAAAAAGTTATTAAAAATTATAAGGTGTCTTCTAAAAGTGTGAGGGGATTACTTAAAATACAAATACTTAAAAAACATGAGGAGATCCACATCTGTGTAAATAATATTTTGCGAGCAGAATATTCAGTATGTATTACTGGGACCACAACAGAAGATTGCAGATGAACACTTAATATCCAGGAATTTACATCAACTTCACTGAAAGAGCTATAAATGAAAACAATAGCTATGAATGTTTTATTTCATTTGATTTTAAACTTTTGAACTGTTTTGTTAAATGTGTAAATGAACACATTTGCCTTTATGTTGTATTTGATTAAATGTTGAACAGGACAAAAAATGCTTTAACATCCATCCATCGTCAACCACTTATCCTGCGTACAGGGTCGCGGGGAGCTGGAACAAATCCCAGCTGACATCAGGCGAATGGTAGGGTCCTCCCAGGACAGGTCGCCAGTCTATTGCAGGGCCACAACCACGACGGTGGGAGAAAGCCGGAGCACCCAGAGAGAACCCTCCATGCAGACACGGGGAGAACATGCAAACTCCACACAGAAAGGCCGGGGCAACCAGGGTTTGAACCCATTACCTTCTTGAAGTGAGGCAACAGTGATAACCACTGTACCGCCCATTGTAATTGTCTTCAATCATATAATTATTAAAACAAATGCACTGCTTGTAAAACATGTTTGCTTGAGCCAGTTGAGGCCACAGTACTCATGCACGTGTGTGCAAATACTGAAAATATCCACAACTCAAGCTTTGGTGTGGGCTGGCTGGTTGCCTCATTGGCCTGCTGCTTCCCTGGCTCTGCAGGGATTGGTCCTTTCAAGTTTAATCACAAGTGCACAGGTGTGGTTAATCTGAACTTGAACATGCAGGAAAAATGCAAAGCAGACTAACATGCAAAGCAAATCATAAGTGCGAAAGATAACTCAAAATGCATGCAAATACTACAAAACGACAAAATCAAAACACACAAACATTCAGCTTAGCAAATGTCTTTTCACTCCACCTTGGAGTGCGGCTGTTTGGCAAAGGTATATCACTTATCACTTTTGCCTTCAGATGTGGTTGGACGATACGTTCGTTTCAAGTCCAGTGACATCTAAGACATATCTCTCCATGGACAGGGGTACTTATTACAGTGACCAACAACTCTTTAAAAGTACATTTGGCATGTGAGTATTACATTAAGTTAGACATCAAAGCATCCACAGCTATCCTTTAATGCAACAAAGAACCCTTAGATTGTTTTACACTGTAATAATTACCATTTAATGCAGTACCATGTGGTCCAAATCAGCAGTAATAAAATAACTTACTAACTACACTAATTTCATCATGCTTTGCCAGCTTATTTTATTGGAACAAATTAAAGATCTCTTGGAATCATCCCATCTGTGCACTGGCCAGCCACCTAAACCCAAGAACCCTTCATCAACCCCCTGATGCATAGTTTTACACAAGCATGAACTTACACACATGTAAAGACACAGCTGGACCATCATGACAGTATACACTGCCTGTATTAATTATCATTATTATGTGTTTGCAGCACAAAGTCCCATTCACTCTCCTCCTATTGACATAGTATTACATTCCTTTACACATTACAATTCCCTGCGGGCGGGATTTCCTGCATGTAATAGCCTTGCTCCATATCACACTACACTACGATGCTACACTGCACTCATGGCCGCACACACCACACACAAACACCTCACACTCTCTCTCACTCTCGACAAGTAAAACCAACATGAAACGAAAAGAAAACACAATCCTTTGCTCTCAGATATGTTTAATCTATACCTCCCCCAATCTCCCTTTTCCATCTTCTCCCCCTCTCCTCCCATCCATTCGCCAACTCTTCATCCAACCTCCACTTTCTGATCCAATCTCCCCATCTCTACTGCCTCCTCGGGCCTGATAGGTTGAGTGGAGCCAGTTCAGGGCTGTAACCTCCTCACAGCCTCCTCTCTCCCGCCACTCAATCCATCTTTTCAGAAAAACATAAATACCAGTTTCCTATTACATCAGTCTGATGAAGCTAGCAGCTGAGGCAAGATTACATTACTGCTGAGAACAATACTTTTGTGTGTGTGTGTGTTGTGTGTATGTGTCAGTCAATCAATCCAACAAATTTTATTTGCTTTTGCTCCCTTGGGAAGTGTGTGTGTGTGTGTGTGTGTGTGTGTATCTTCAGTCTGCTTTTATTATATGAAATCAGAGGAAAACATTCTGCTGTCTTTTTGTGTGCACAGACTCCAAAGAGAGAAAAGGCAAAGTGAGAAAGCCTAATCATATGTTAAAAAAAAGAGACTTGGTTGCATGTGTGTGTTTGTGTGTGTGTAAATCAGATTGATTGCAGCTATAATTAAATTGTATGTGCTCCTAGAGACCATGTCTCCCTCTCTCCACCCCTCATTCTACCTCTCTCTCTCTCTTTACGTTAATTAGGAGATGGCCATATTGCCTTTAAGAGTGCAGATTTCTTCTCTTTGCCCCCACAGACTCATTTTGACTCTACTGTAGCCTCTAAGTTGTGCTACATGTTGTCGTTTACAAACAGAATAATTAGGGATCATTTCAGTTTTAATTTAAAAAAGAGAATTCAATAAAAAAACAAAATCACAAATCTAGTTGAACATTGAATTATAGCAATACCATTTGCACAAACAAGCTTTCACTCTCTTACCATTTAACAATTTATTGATTTTCTAAACACTTTCTCTTACTAGATGCTTATTTAAAGCTGTGCTCACTGCAAGAAGACCTTGTTGTGGACCAGAATCTTAAATCTGTTCTATTTTCTTATTTTGAACAAATCACATGAAAAAACCATAACTAATAATGTGTCAGTCCATTTCTCACTACTTTCCAACTACCCCACTCTGTCTGTGCCACTCAGCCTTAAGCCCATTTGTTCCTGCTGAAGATGTAAAACTTTAAAAACAGGTTGCAAACATGTACCTTACATACTTTAAAAAAAAAAACTCAGTAATTTCCTAAAACAGCTGGACACTGTAGTGTTTACCAAACATTGCCAACACAGGAGTAAATACAGCATTTGTTGAGGACTATTTTCAGCTGCAGATGAATACACATTTGGTGCTCTGAGTATTTACAGGACCAGGAAAATAAACGTGTGTGTATATTCTTCACAGTGGAGGAACATGTCAATTTTATAGTATATATTAAATAGTTTTGGGTAATTAAAATTGGCAAAAATGATCAGCTTTAAGTGTATTTGTGTGCTGTATGATTGAGCACACACAGAAACTCAGGTTTAAGATAGACACATAAACAGTGCGATGATACATCCAAAAGTCACACATGCTGCCACATCTTTTTGTAAGGTCTTTTACAGCTGACATTGTCTCACAAAGAGATGCATACATTGTTGACATTTCCAAGTTTCCCACCTGTATTCATATTTTGGTGGATGCTTTTAATTACCATCAGGATACCAACTTAATGCCTCCTCATCCTCTCATCTAACCTAATCTTCGCACAGTGACTGAGGACTGGGTGATAAGAAATGAAGCAGATGGGCCTCCACCCAAAGCTCCGTTGTAATTTCTCCGTTAAAGAGGAAAGGATTAGCTGCGTGATCACAGTTGGCGCCTGAAGTTGGCATTTGTGAGAGTGACACTGTGATGTGAATTTTATTATTCTCCATAATGAGCTGACAGTTATTACATTGTTGTGCCTTAATTATGTTGGATTGGAATTGCCTTTTCGATAATGAGGAGCCGCCTTCAAGACTCATATTCAATTTTCTCGCTTCTCTAATTCCCCATCACCTGCAATAACACCTCCCCCTGCCAGCATGACATGAGTGTGGCAAGGGACTCCGACATCGTGTATTTCTTATAAAGCATGTATGAAAATGAATGAAAGGATGCATGAAAATGAATGAACATGTGCATAAGTAATCTTAAATGATTACCATGGTCAGGGCTGGACTGGGACAAAAAACTGTCCCTGGCATTTTTGGCCCAGGCAGCCCACCAAAATCGGTCGGACACCCCTCACCAATACACCATCATTCCATTTAAGGGCTCAGTTTAGGGGTGTGATGAAACACGAGACGTAACGTTGCACAAGATGAACATTAAACACTTAATTTCTTGCATTCTGGAGACATTTTCTGCACCAGGGAAGCACAAAATTCACGTGGCAGGTGACAATTCAGAATATAAATATATAATCGAATATTATGCAGTAATCAGTAGCTTATTATTGTTTTTAGCCTAAGTTACTTTTTTGTTGTCTTTTATATTTACATTGCATTGCAGGCTTATTGAGCAAATAAACCTTTTTCATAGCATTTTTATTTGTTAATTAACATTTCTTGGTGCAAGCTATTTTTCAGAACATTTGTAACAAATGCTTTCAAAAAGTGGTAGGTAGCCTACATGTCCCCAGCGTCCCACTGTAAATGACCCTCCCTCCCTGCTCCTTCCCTACAGGTTGAGCTACTCATGCTTCCCTTTTCACCTACACTCTCCTCCTGCTCTCTCCCTCGGCCCTGTCACTTTGTCACTCGCTTAACACACGCCTCCTCCTCTGCCTGGAAGGGGCCACGGCTCTCCTTTACTCCTTCAAGTGCCTGTGCCTGCTCTGTGTCGGTTACTACAGCTGATGTTGAAGCTACTGCAGCCCAGTTTGGCGGCAGCCGTCTGAAGATTTTTTTGGGGAGGGGTGTAACGCAAGAAACAGAGCAGAGGGGGTGGGGGTTAGTAAGGCTACGTTCAGACTGCAGGCTAATGTGACTCAGTTCCGATTTTTTGGCTCATATGTGACTCAGATCTGATCTTTTTATGACAGTGTGAACATGCCAAGTCACACGGAATCTGATCTTTTCCAGTTCGGAATTGGGCTATTTCCATATGTGGTCGAAATCCGATACAGATATTTTTAAATACGACCTCAGTCTGGACACTCAGGTCGGAAATTGGTGCGACTTGGACGTCACTCTTGAGCAGCTGTTGTCACAGTCCTGCTGTAGACGGAGCAGCTGTGAACGAAAAAGCTCCACAAAAGCCAGTATTATACTTGCATACATTATTATACATGTATTATACATGTTCCTCCTCTACCTTGCTATCATCTGTTTACAAATTCCCTTTCTGACACCTAAAATCCACTGGACCGCGAGCTCTCTTCTGAGATATGTGCATGCTATATGTCGAGCGGACACCGTGGGGAGAAAGAGAGAGACGGAGGGAGTGAGTTGTGGGGCAGATGCGTTGTACAGCGCCACAAACCGTAAAGAAAAGAACAGAAAGTTGTGAACACTTGACCCGTGGACAATAAAAAACGGGAGTCTCCCGTGAGCTAACCGGAGCTAACCTCTGTTGCTCCTTGTTTACTTCTGTAGCCTGCAACAGCGCGCTGCGTGTGACATTGTGTTATTCTTCTGCGCATGCGGGTCACTTTCAGGTCACGGACAGTTCACACTGGAGTCTGAACAAAAAAAAATCTGGGGGATCTGGGAAAAAGATCGGGAGTGAGCATTGAGGCCTGCAGTCGAAACGTAGCCTTAGAGATGTGATTGGGCTGGCCCAGTGTCAGTATGGCAAATTACCCACTGGGCTGCTGCCCATGTTTTATGGGCCGATTGTTGAAGTGGCAGTTTTCTTTTTTAAAATCTCAAATTCCAGAGTTTTAAAATTCTCATGGCAACTACAGTATGACTAAGGAAAGATCGTGGTTATGGAAAATAAACTGTGGCCTCTTGAGCCCAAGTGCCCCTGGTGCCGGGGACAGCGGGCATTTTTTGCACACAAACACCATGTAGGGGCATGCTATCGTGTTTAGTAGGAGTGCAACTTCTTCATGCTGCACACCTACAAAAGAGAACAAAGCTCAGCTAAAGCTCATTCTAACTATTTTACCTAAACAAAACATCTTGGAATAATTTCCACTGGCTTTTTAAATTTGCATTACATCAGGAAGGGACTACAGTAGGCATTACCCCAATGTTCTAGTTACATGGTATTTGTCGTCATTTTGTTGCTGACTCGTAGTACTGACACCAATGACTCTTGGGGGGCCTTTTATTCTGCATTTATCTGCCTGTATAGCATGGATTTCTTCTGTCACAGGAATACTGATCAACATTCATTGTTTTTATTATTTAAATGTTTGGGGGAGATTTATGTTATTTGTAACATGGCTAAATGGAAATGTATTTATGTTTTGAGGCAAAACTCCGGTCAACATGTAAATAGTAAACATGGTCAAAACTGGAGACCATCTGAGTGTTTTTTTTGTGCCTTTTCATCAACTTTACAGTTGTAGTCAGGAAGTAGGAGAGCACATCCAGTTGCATTATTATCCACAGGATCCGGGTTATAAAGGTGATATTGCCTTTGAAATTTAGATTTTATACTAGGTGAGGATGAAAATATATATCTTCCTTAACTTCTGGCCTATCAAACAAGACCAGAAATATGCATCTAGGGCTAATGTTTGAGGAGTTATACCTGATTCATTTTGGGTATGTTATTTTAGGCATTTTGTCCTGGGGATAGGGCCAAGGTTAAAGAGGTTTTAAGGATGGTTAGGCAAATTTGGTTGAGGTTGACTTAAACTGTGAGTTCTGAAATTGACCAATAGGGACCCAATTCATAGGGACACTCAGCTGGATATTATACAGTACATTTCTCATAGAGAATATTTGTGAGTAACGTCTCACCTCTACTGGTAAAGATATTTTTCCAATCTGAATACAAGTGGTGAAGGTTTAGATGAATAAATATATTACATTTATTTTTCCATCAAGCCTACTTAAAGGGGAACACGTCAAAGTCTGTTTACAGGTGTTGGGGAGTAATACTGCATATGCCTGATAGTCTGAAAAAAAGTGACCATGCTTTTCAGATTGTCGGTCTCGGACAGTTCCAAAAATTGTCAGATCTCTCCCAATTTGGTAGTCAGAAAGATGTCCAGTCGCTGACGAGCAGTTTGTTTGAAGAATACTGAATATGCACATCAGACAGAGCTATTTATTGCAGGCACACAGATGATTCTGTAGCCAGTCCTCATGTCAGATGTTGTTAGAAGGCCAAACCCATAAAAGGCTCCAATAGAGCACAAAGTGGATTGGAGTTGTTTCCTAAACTTAACCAAAGCCAATTGTACTATGCCCATGCAATCCTTTGAAGGTGTACAAACACAATCCATACACAATTTATCTTCAACAACATATAATCTAAGTATAAGAGTTGGTACCAATTTCATAAAAATAAATCCCCATCTCATTAAAATTCGCCTCAATCAGACAGTGTTTTCCCTGTGTTGTCAGCTCCTCTGTGTCTGTCATTTATATCAGCTCAGTTCAGTGCGATCAAATGAAAAGAGGCGATCAAAGCCGTGGGGAGCTGCCGTCTTTCCTCCATGGCTTCATGTTGGGCATCAGTAGGCGGGAATGCACAGCACCCAAACTCTCAGAGCTGATGAAAATCTCCCTCACAGACTTTAATTAATCCCAAAATACCAATAATTAATAACTTTGCTCCCCTATTGTGTTTTAATTGTCTGATCATCCTCTTGTCAATAATTCAGATCAGGTATTGTTTGAATGTTCTTGATGACTAATTAGGTGTTTAATCAAAATGAAAAGTAAAAGTTGAAAAAGACATGTTATAAAGAGTGTTTCGATGTTGAAGCGCTCCTGTTATTTGGAAAGGGGGATGGGGAATTACCTGAATTGCGGGGCTCTGGTGCTGCACGCAGACGGATCCAGATACAGCGCTCGGTGGGCCAGCACAGCCAGGGAGAAACGCCACAGGCAACACACACACAGTCAGGCAACTTCACACACAAACATCTGCACAGCCACACATGTACAACACACGTACATGAATTCATCCATAAACTCAGCTGTCTTGCCACGCAAACACACAGGTACAAACCCCACAGGCAAAAAACCCAAACAAGATTAGGCCCCCTGTTGACGACACCTGTCAATACAACTTTTGCCTGAAGGATGCAGTTGATGTTGCATGGCCATTCATTACACACCCACACACGCACATCTACACTCTTGCCCACACATCCATACGCACACATACACACGGTTACTCAGTGGTTTCATTTATTGCTCTAAATTATTCCATACTCTCTATATACTTTTTTTCTTTCCTCTTCCTTCTCCTTTATTTAAACTCATTTAACTTTATGCCTTTAAAAAAAAAAATCTCATCCACATTTCCCTGCTTTGAAGGAGATCCTTATTTCCATAGTCTGGTTACTGTTTCTTTCAGGCTGTATTAATCTCTGATACTCGCTGGATAAACTCTTATTTTTGGATTTGATTACACTGGTTTATGATACTAAAAACATTTCTTCAGTCTGAACTTTTGATACAGAGACTTGTGACTGTAAAACATTGTCACCACTTCCATTTTCAGTCTCAGGCTTGAAAAGCTTATATAAGTTGTTTAAGTATTCAAGAGTCAACGTGAACAAACCCAAGTCTGGGAAATTAGAATTTCCCAGGCAAATTTGTGTAAAATTTAACAAGAGTAGTAGCTCACTTTTGTCTGAAGGTATCTAGTTGCCCTGATGTTATGTTAACGTATATAGTATAATAATAATAATATTGTGGCCAATTGGTATTTCACCTTCTACTTCCTATCCGGCAAGCTATCAAGGTTGGGTAACAAACAGACTAACACAAACCAGGTAGGAGATGAAAAACATGTCAAGTGCTTTGTATGCCCAACAATCCACCCTGATCTCCTCTCTAAGACTCTATTTGGCAGTATGACAACATCACACGACTTCAGACTTTGAATGGATGACAAGTGCTGTAACGTCTGGTGAGGACAGCCTCTTTAAGCCCATCCAGGCTGGATCGATTTCATAACACTTTTTTGACAGTTAAACAAAAATTGTCATTCATTTAGTCAAAACCCCAAAACCCTATTGAAACAGGAGGAATTTAAACTATGCCAGCATTGTGGTCAACATTAGTAACATTTCTGTTCATTAATTTAACCATTCATCACAATGCATATGATGTAGGCCTAATCAGTGCTTCGTTGACTTCGTTCACTCATCCATACTGAGTACCAGCATGTGAGATTCCTGTCGATCTGAGTCCTCAGTACTGCTTCTTTCTAAAAATTGTAGGTAGGCCTACTCATGGTGTTGTTAATTGAAGTGTTTGGCAAATTGGCCTATTTCCTGTTCAATCAAGCAGTGAGAAGGAAAAATGTGCTTCTGTGTGTTAGGTGCAATAGGTGGTTTAGTCAACAAGTACTCCTGTTTAAAAGACAGAATATGTTATATAGAACTGCCCTTTAGAACAACACATATAAGTGTTTTCTTATTTGACATTGCAATCAGCAAGATTACTGCGAACAAGTGCTTCGATTTTTTTCCAGAGCCTCCAAAATGCTATTTCCAGACAGGGTCTGTATAGAACCTGGCAGTCCCCTCAGTTTAATGATTTAATTATTCATTTGTGTGATTTGTGTCAGCAGACTGATGGTTTAGTACTACACCTAATATTCTGCAAGTGATGATGTCTGTAAAGTTCATGGTAAAAGTGTTATTATACTTCAGACTTCAAAAATACCTAAAGAACAAGGCAACACCTTACAGTAACATTATTAAAATCACTATACGCCAGGTGTTTTCACTTTGCCTCAGCTCTTCTCAGGACTCTGTGGACCTGTACGCATTGCTCTCTTGACAACTCCGTCACTCTCCAGTTAGTTAGGTGGCACCTGTTAGGGTGGGACTGATATGGTTTTGTTATGTAGTATTTCTGGTTTTATTTTGAATATTCCACGATCCTGTTTGTCACTCTCTGTTTAATTTTGTTTATTCCGTCCTTGTGCTTTACATCCTGTCTCTTGCATTTTGCCTATTTTTGTTTATTAATGTCCGTGTTGTTGCTGATTGTTTTTTACCTGTGTCTCATTTTGTCACCTCCCTCTTGTGTTCTTAAATCTCTAGGCCTTTTTCATTTCTCTGTTTTGTGCCTCCTCGACTCTCCTCAACTCCCCTGCTTGCATCTCGGGTGGCAGGGAAGATGTGATGCGGGGAGGCGTCCCCTTCCCATGCTCCTTGAATTGTCTATTTATTCATTGTTAGTTCATCGATCATTGGATTGTTTGTTCCTTGGACTGCCTGCTTCATATCCATTCAAGTTTCATCACTGGCCAAATAAATATCATTAACTGTACCTTTATTTAAAAAACGTTATAATCTTATATACCTTTTATATAACTTAATTGTTTGCTGGTGCTTTTGTATTGTGCACAGTTCCATTGTTTTATTGTGTGTGCACTCTTATTGTGTTTTGTGTATCTTTTACTTAGTCTATTGCTTGTACTGACCTCATGAAGAATGAATTGCTCTAATACAATATTAATCCCAGATGTATGAATGAAGTCTCATACTGTATCATATTTCCTGTTTTCTTCCAGCAACGTCTTCAATTTCCTCTTGTTCCTCCATCTTGCTATTGAATGTTCCCTCTGGGAATATCAAGCTGTTGTCTCTCCTCATCTCCTCTGTCCTCACCCCTCTTCCCCCCTCCCTGATGAGAATTGACAGTCATGTTCCAGTCGCTGCAGACTGTGAGGGGTGGGTGGACTGAGGGGTTGGCTAAAAGGGTGGCAGTGAATATGTGTGTGTGTGTGTGTGTGTATGTGTGGAGGGCTACTGGCAGCAGCAGCCATGCTGGGATTGCCCTCTGCTGCAGCCGCTAAACATTCAGCTGCCTTCCCATCAGCCCCACTGTTATTACCACGGACCAGCAAACCCACTGACTGACTGAACAGCTGCCCAGAGTATGTGTGTGTGTGTGTGCGCGCGTGTTTTTTATGGTGAAGCACTGCCAGTGGTATGTGAGTGCTTACATTTTGATAGTGAAATGAAGTGTTTTTGTCTATATGTGAGTCAATTGCTGACAAGTCTGTGTGTTTTTTCATTTAAAGGGAATTTGAATGATGAATATTGTGTGGAGGTTTTGTTGTGTCTATACATTTGTGTGTGGGTGAGCTGAGGTGAAATGATGGGGCAAGGAATGGTGCAGGATAGGCGTTTTGCTTGTTCTGTGTACGTTTGGGTCATTTAACACTCCTAGATGTTTCAAATATTCTGTCTACTTTAAAGAGTAGGAATTTATGTTACTGAAAAAAGCACAGTAAATCCAGGAATTGTATTTCTTCTTTGCTGATTCACCTTTTGGAAGAATCAGAATTGATCTCATGATGCAGCAGATGCAGCGTGAAGTGAGATCTGTAATTCAAAGTAAATGTGGCACATAAGATTCAGCTCAGTTTGAAACACAAATATGCAGTGTTGGAAGAACTCAGATAGTTTACACTCTTATAACAAGTAACAGGCCTATATTCAAAATCCTATTTAAAAGTTATAATCCTAACGATTTTTGATTTATGTCCTGGCTGATTTGGTGACACCTGTGGTTACTGGGTATAACAGTAAGTGTGGTTTAATACTACAGGGCCCAGATTTCTTTGGGCATAAAACACTCCTTAGGTGCATCTAAAGTCTCTTATTTGTAGTAGCGATGTCTGATACCACTTACTTCCTTTACGATCCACACCAAGTAATACCGTATACCAATACTTTTTACATATTTTATTTCTAGTTTAATGTGACCCCCTCCCCCTTCTGTATTTATGAGGGAAATAAAGAGGAGGCTGTAGGCTTACCAATTCCAAAAAATAGATGCATAATGATAAGACATCCAACTACTGTCACGTTCTTTAATTATAATAAAAATCTCCTGCCCAGCACTGCCACTTTGTAATTATTATATGATTGTATTACTGTGACTTAATCTCAGATGTTTAGCGAGGTTTGTGGTGTTGCCACAGTATTTCACTGTCTTCACACACAGCATTATTATTACCTTCACAGCTAAAATACAGCCAGACGTGACGTGAGTCACAGGGTATCCCCAGGATTCTCAAAGTTAAATTTAAGTCTTTTTACGACCTTTTTTAATACCACCTACGATGAAATTTAATACCAACTTCACTGCCGTATAATGAAAAATCTGTATGAATTTTAAGCCCTAGAAAATGATTTACAAAGTTACATGAATTTAATAAAATATTCTATTATAATACATTAATATTTAACACACTATAGCTTTTTGGGGTGTGTTTGTACTTTGATATGAATCAAGGATGTCACTTTCTGTTGAAAAGTGGTGGGGACATAGGGGTTCAAATTAGGGGTGTGACGATACACTTAGCTCACCTGCACGATATACAATATTGGGTTCACGAGAACAAGACAAGAAGATATTTTAACACTATTTTGATGAAATATTAAATGCTGAAATATATAAATGGCTCATAGAAAATTTTGAGCACTAAACACTTAATTTCTTGCATTCTGGAGACATTTTCTGCACCAATTTATGGTAGAATTGTCTTATTTATATAAAGTGATTCAGATGACAATTCAAACAGCTTTTTTTTTAGCTTAAGAAACTTTTTTTGGACAATGCACATACAGTGGGTACGGAAAGTATTCAGACCCCTTTAAATTTTTCACTCTTTGTTTCATTGCAGTCATTTTCCAAAAATCAAAAAAGTTCATTTTATTTCTCAGTAATGTACACTCAGCACCCCATCTTGACAGAAAAAAACAGAAATGTAGAAATTTTTGCAAATTTATTAAAAAAGAAAAACTGAAATATCACATGGTCATAAGTATTCAGACCCTTTGCCGTGACACTCATATTTAACTAAGGTGCTGTCTATTTCTTCTGATCATCCTTGAGATGGTTCTACACCTTCATTTGAGTCCAGCTGTGTTTGATTATACTGATTGGACTTGATTAGGAAAGCCACACACCTGTCTATATAAGACCTTACAGCTCACAGTGCATGTCAGAGCAAATGAGAATC
>NC_060166.1:8471826-8488537 GCF_021292245.1 Micropterus dolomieu
GGCTTCACAACAACTCCGTGGCTGTTCTTGAATGGCCCAGCCAGAGCCCTGACTTAAACCCAATTGAGCATCTCTGGAGAGACCTGAAAATGGCTGTCCACCAACGTTTACCATCCAACCTGACAGAACTGGAGAGGATCTGCAAGGAGGAATGGCAGAGGATACCCAAATCCAGATGTGAAAAACTTGTTGCATCTTTCCCAAAACGACTCATGGCTGTATTAGATCAAAAGGGTGCTTCTACTAAATACTGAGCAAAGGGTCTGAATACTTATGACCATGTGATATTTCAGTTTTTCTTTTTTAATAAATTTGCAAAAATTTCTGTTTTTTTCTGTCAAGATGGGGTGCTGAGTGTACATTACTGAGAAATAAAATGAACATTTTTGATTTTTGGAAAATGGCTGCAATGAAACAAAGAGTGAAAAATTTAAAGGGGTCTGAATACTTTCCGTACCCACTGTATGTTTCTTCTATATTTAAATGGCATTGCATATTTTCTTACTGTGCAAATAAACCTTTCTCAAGTATTTCCATTTGTTTGTTTTTAAACATTTCTTGTTGCAAGCCATTTTTCAGAAAATATTTAACAAATGCTTCAAAAAAGTAATGGAGACATGTCCCCAGTATCCCCATTACATAAATTACACCAATGAAATGAATACAATATTTGTGCACTAAGAACTCTTAAGGGGTGAAATCAAAAATACTAACAAATTGTGCAGTATGAGTTGTTACAATTAGTTACACCTTGGCTAGATAAGGTAATATAATTTAATTTAGGCTGTTTGAATATAGTTGTTATATAGTATTGGCTTGAAAGCAGCAGGGATAAGGAGTTGGGCTCCGAATAGTTTTTCCCTCGTCCCGGTGATCAGGGCATCTGGGTGATCTAAGTTTAATGTGCGTTAGCATTTCGGATGTTTCTATTCACATAACGTTACACAACGCCGACACACAGACACAGTCCTCATACTGTCTCTCCATTGCTGTTGTAAGCTCCGCTGTTTCATTAGTGCTCACCATAGTGTGAGCGTCACTGTCCTCGGCCTCAACCGCCACTTGTCCGTGTCTCTGGCTTTCTGAATTTCAGACACTTTCCCATTCTCAGGCGACAAGCTAGCGTTAGCTTGTTAGTAGCCGGTCAGAGACGTTTTGTTTTCTTTCCTAACTGACTGATTCGCCCAGAGCTTGGATGCCGGAGCTCGGGCACTGCGAACACTCCACATTCCAGAGCGTAAAGCTAAATACTTACGTAAACAGTAACGTACTGTTACTTACCTGTACTGCCGTATAACATCAGAGTCACACCAAACGGAGTAAATTATAAAGTCACACACATAAAAACAGGGGTTACGTACTGTAACCCGGATTCTCAGTGCCGCGGCTGAGTATACAATGGTGAGACCCAGCCTTCGGCTCCTAAATGCTAAATTTTCTTCAGCACTGAGAACCAAGGTCCAGTGAGGCCTACAACTTAGAGGGCTGCGCCTATACATAGAATCCGGATTACAGTACGTAACCCCCGTTCTATTTCGTATAGGCTTCGCCCTCTAAGGCTATCGGTATTAGGTTAGAGGCGAAGCAGGATGAGTCAACGCCTCACTGGCCCATACGGTACCACCAAGCACAACTCACCTGCCCAGAGCAATAACGAGCCACCCAGTCACCTGCTGACTGCGGCATTGGTGTCGGCGTGCGCGTGAGCACCGATGGCACGGATGGGAGGCAGAGGGCTGAACCATGCGTAAGATGGAAAACCGAGTGGGGGGCCCCGCAGCTGTACAGACGCACGCGGGGTCACGACAGCAACCACATCAGTTGCGCAGAAGACAGGGCCACCTAAGCAGCGGCTGCCCCGTCCCCCACCGTCCTGTGGGAGAGGGTGCACTGCACACTCACAAGGAGGATCACTCAGCCAAAACACTCAGTACTGAGTGAGTCAGAGAGAGACAGGAGACATCCTGCAGGTAGAAATGAACGAAAGAGCATGGTGGGGCAACAGGTTGCGTCACCGGCCTGGGCCTTCTCACCCCTCTAAGGAAGCACTTCACCAGGGGGTGGGAGAACACAGTCCTGTCGCCCTCGTGACAGGACGAAATGGCGGCAGCGTAGGTTTTAACCGTACAGAACGCCAGCCCAGGTGCGAACCACCTCACGGGAGAGACCTAAGCCCTCCAGGCATCGCCTCTCAGCGGCCAGACCCAGAGAGGCCGAGGAGCGGGTAACTCCTGATCGCACCCCCCGCCTGAGAGAGAGCGTCCCCCCTCCAGGGAAGTTTCCACAGCTGCCCCGCCAGCAGCCGCCAGAGACAGGGAAACCAGGACGCGCTGGTGCGCTCCGGGGCCACCAGAATCACCACCAAGGATGAAAACTGCAGTCCGATCCAGGAGGTGCCGCACCGGCGGGAAGGCATACAGCAGCCGGGGAGGCCAAAGGGGGTGCGCAAAGGCATCCACTCCCTGCCACAGACCGCACACCACCTGAGAGAGGCAGGTCCCGCCCCAGCCCATCAGGAAGGCGTCTGTGAAAACCGAGATGTGGGACAACATGGCAGAGCAGCTCTATCAGAGCATCCACCCTCTCCTGAGAGAGCTGCGCTCTCCGGAGAGAGGAGTCCAGTACCACGCCATGTAGGTGAGTCTCTGGGAGGGGAGAGGAGCACTCTTCTTCCAGTTCACCGTGAAGTGACAAATTGAAGACCTTGGTAAACTAAATTTAATACTTTGGTAATGAAAAAAGGCCTTATTTTTGGAAAATGAAATTTAAGAATTTTTTTAAACTTTTAAGACCCTGCGGGTACCCTGAGTCAAGCCATAGCGGAAAATGAATAGGGCTGCAGCGGCTCACTTTAAAGCTCTCTCACAGAGAGGTAGCGCAAGCATGACTTTGACAGGCAGAAGGAGAAGTAGTTCCTATCAACGGGTATAATTAGATCATCCTGACAGTAAGATACTTATGATAAAACACACGCTCACTCCAAATTACTGAGTTTAGATATCGATCTTTTTATAGGAGTCGATCGTTCCTAGAGCAGGAAACGTTGGAATCTGAAATATCGATACTGTATCGATCCACACTAATTTTCGATCCTCACTTGAACCAGAAGTTGTTCTGGTCCGGCATCTTGCAGACTGTCCCAAAGCTCTTATAGAGAGCCTAAGTTACTTGGGCCGACACTTCCGTTGCAGGCCCATGGGACCTTATTTAGTAAAAAATATGTACGGTAGTCGGTGGCGCGAGACAACTTATTTTTTAATCTTGTTTGAACTGAATGATTTTGTCAATCTAAAAGACAATTTTGTTCGTCAAGAAAGTTGTAGTTTGTCGTAAAACAGTAAAGTTACATTTAGTTTTCTGTGAAAACCATTCAATGAAGCACATGCTAATGCGGTAATGCTAGCTAACAGTCATTGCCTGGTTGTTGCTAGCTAGATAACTCAGCTATGTTCCACGCAGAAGTACATCTCACCTGAAGTGTTTAACCCAACGACTCCTGGCCCTTTTCTCACATCATCTGCATATGAAAGATCTTTGACATTAGCTTGAGTAACATTAGCTTCGATCATTGAGAGAAAAAGTTACAACGTCACATAGGCTACGTGAAATTTGGGTTTGTGGTCTTTGTAATTATGTATTTTCACATTCTTGTAACGCAACAGTTTTACATCAAACTGATTTTCTTGACTTTTAATGCACTTTTAGTCTATTACTGATGACACACCCCCTTATTGGATATCCGTTATTGATTGGACGCTGCAGCTGAAGACTGTCAGGATTTGTTGTGTGTGCTGGCAGGAACAGGTTTTAGGACCCAAACGCAGCAAACAGAGGCAGAACAGGTACAGTTTCTGGGTATTTATTTAAGCCCACAGAATTTACGGCAGAGTCTAGAGTTCAACAAAGGGTAATCCAAAAACAAGGCAGAAACAGGCAGGCAAGCAAGCAAGCAAGACACGGCAGTGGACAAACATACAACGAACCAGCAACAGCTGAACAGAAGTCACACACATTTAAGCACTGGCTAACGAGGAGGGAGGGAGCACAAACAGGTGATACTAATAAAGACAGCAGACAGGCAGAGAAACAGCAGGGGAAAACAGACAGATACTAACAAGTTTCAAAACACAAGGTAAAAATCTAATTGGAACTCAAAACACATACCAAATAGCAGATACTGAACAGACCAATAAACAAAACTCACAGAGACCCAAACCAAACCGGGAAGATCAGACAGGCAGTGGGACAAAGACAGATAAAACATTAAACTCAAGTCACTGCCAAGTTTTTATATTTGATTTATTTTGTGATTCACCATGTAGTTAAAAGTCAGTGACTGCAAGTCTGAACAACAAAAGCACCAAAACCAACTTTTTCAATTTATCAGAAAGATTATTCTTTTCTGTTATTTCTTCCATTAACTTTTATTATCAAGAGAAATTCAAAGAGAGTTATAGAGTGTGTCAGTCATCAAGAAAAACGTTTTACATCATTTATTGTCATTTCTATTCAGTCACATGTGAGACTGCTCATTGAGTGTTTACTGTAAATAGATGACAAGAAAATGTAGTAAATGAGTCGGACTACACAAGTCACTAAATTGCACTAAGACCCTGAACATGGCCTGCACATCCAGTCGATCTCATCGACTGCATCTGATGAAAGCAGCCAGCCACTGCGTGATTAAAATCAGCTGATGAAATGTATGAATGAAGTTGCAACTGCTCTACAAAAGAATTGGATTGATATGATGCAACACAGTGATCGAACTGTGACGAGTGATGTGACTTGCAAACAAAATGGAGTAGTGTTAAGGGTATCAGAAAATGAAATAAATGGAAAGACCAAAACTAAGCGGTGCTTTAATATCAGTTACATCATTTCAATTTCCCTGAAACATTTAGCATCATGATTCAAAAGATGGTGATGCAGATAATGAATAAATATTATAAACACATTCTGCCATTAGAAATGATCCTGTGTGTCTGAGCAAAATACAAGTTGTCCTAGGTACAGGGCCGTGCAGAGACCACTGTAAGGGCAGGTGCTTAAAGTATAAAAGGGGCACATGGAACAAGGATTTAAATAGGCCTGTTCTCAAAATATCGATACATAAATATATCGTTGTGTATTCCTTGCTGATGCGCGTATACAGATGCTTCTGTATCAATACATCAGCAAATGCTGTGACGCAAAAACAAACAGGGAATACCCAGCTCTAGCTGACATAATTTACAGGGAACAGTTCCTGTTAAGGGGGTTGCTAGGGATGCAGCTGCTGCTACTGTCGTTGCTGCTGATACTACTGGAGGTGATCTGTGACTAGAGATATTAAAACAAACATAGGATATATATTAGCTGATTAAACAATTATGGGACCATGAAAAGATGTAAAGATTGCAGACAGTATTTGACTGTACCTGCTGTAGTTCTGCAGCCGCTGCCAAGGATGACTGCTAGGGAGATGCTCACAGGGACTTCTGCCACCAAGAGCTGCAGGTAGAAGAAATAAGATACCAGAATCAAAAAAAGTGTGGGAAATAATCTGAGAAGGAAATATTAAAGGGGGAAAGGGTGAGGGTGGCAGGGGTAAGAGTGAGACAGGGAGTGAGACAAACAAATCTATAGACAGAGGTGTGTGTGTGTCTTTGTGTTGTTTGCTTGTGTGTCTAAGGTATGCAATGTTGTGATAATGATTTTGTATATTGCATTGTGAATCTGAGATATATTTGGATTTTTATTGACTATATGTCTTATCATAAATCTAAATAAACTAGCATTAATCTTTAACATTTCATACGTTTTCCTGAAATCTAATAGGGCCCTTTCTTCTTCACTCTTTACTTTGATGTCAGGAATATTATTTATTTTACATTGGCACTGGCATTTTTATCTGTATTTCCAGTTATTGTGTTTTTATTGTAGTTGTGCTGTTGTAAACACTACTGTTACTGTTAATGTAAATCTATTCCAATACTGTTCGGAATTTAAAGATAATTTTTAAAAAGGGCTGATAAGTAGGCTATAAGTTAGAGGAGTTAAGTATCAGTATAAGACTGTTTTACCAATGTTATAATTATTTTAATGTACAAGGCTTTTATTAATTTGCTGTAATAATCCTAGTTCAAGTGAAAAGTTTTTAGTCAAAATACATAAAGACCACACCTCTTGACGCCCGTGAAACTTTTCTCCCTCAAACAGGAAGAGCGAAGTGAACAGACCACCTTTATTTATCTGTGTAGAAGTAACGTTAACTGTCGGCATAGTTAGCCGGGAGCTAACGTTACTTCTACAGACCACATACAGCAATATAGGCCTACACAACAACTGTGCATGCTCTCTTTGCGTCTTTCTTGTAAAATACATCCAACAACCCAACAAGCACATTGTGGCAAACCCCTCATACCGGCGGAATTGAAGGTGTCCTGTAGGCAGGGCTGCTGAATCACTAACAGGAGGGCTCGTCATGGATGAGGTCATTAGATGAAAGGTCATCATGTGGGTCATTTTATTTACTGCGAAATTATTATTCATTAATTTTACTAATAGTTTGATTGGGCAGGCCTTTACAAAAGGGCCTTTACAAATTTAAAAATAAATAAATAAAGGAAATTTTGCGTTGAAAAATGCACTTTGGGCATCAAAGGGCAAAAGGGCAGGTGCTCAAGTACCCAGCACACCCCCCTCTGTACGTGTCAGGTAAAAGCTACAGAGAGACATCATGCTGCTCTGGCAGAGATGACTGTGAGCCTTTATTAGTATCAGCACAGCGCACATGTGTGCAAACACAACCTCCATCAAAAGTCTCCAGCAGTTAAAGCCGAATGACAGCTTTGATCAGCTGATCCAGCTGTGATCAGCTATTGCTGTCATTAGAAAAAGGACATTGCTTCACGCTTTGGAGGAAAGGACATCTCATTTCTCTAAAAACACATTTCCTCATTCCTTCTTTCCTCGCATGTTTTCTTGCATCTCTCCATCCATCTTAGATGCAAGGAAAAATGTTAGTGAGGGAAATATATATGCAATTAAGAGACTTAGGATTCACCCCTTGAAGAGTTTCTCTGTCAAAAATACAACAGAATGCCCCATTTCCTGTGTGTCCCCCATGCAAGTCCTGAATGAAGCACTGGGTCCATACTGGGGCAAAATAGGTGGGTTACCTGTGCAAAACATTTACCACGACTGCAGAGGTGGGTAGTAACGAGGTACATTTACTCCGTTACTTGTACTGAAGTAACGTTTTTGAGTAAATTGAGGTAATTGTGAAAATGTAAGTATGTTGAAAGGCTATTGCTTATAACAACAATTTATAAATAGTATAGTACATTAGTACATTAGTACCGCAAAATGTACTTAAAGGGTAACTTGTGTATTTTTCAACTTGGAACCTATTTCCCCATGTTTTTATGTCTAAGTGACTAATAAGGACAACATTTATTGAAATTGGTCCAGTTTTAAGCGAGCTTAATGCCGTTGGCAGCAGTGAAACAGGGCCACAACTTAATCCTTGCAGGAAATTGGGCTTCATCAAAGTGCCACTAAAGTGCTTGTTTTTGCAACTGACATGTTCAGATTATTTTAAGTATCTGACAACATTATGGAAAGGATCCCTACAGAGATAGAACTGTCTTTAAAGAGTAAGACCCTTGTTTAACCAAAAACAGTGGCTATATTGCTCTGAGTTTTTAACCCTTATAAACACCAAAGTCATACAATAACACAAACAAATCAATCAAGGCAGTGGTAGACCAGCAACTCTGGTGTTCAGCATGGTAAAATTACTGTTTTTGTCAAGGGAGTTTGGTGGCTTCTGGGGGTCATGAGATGATTTAATGGGAGAGGAAAGCAGAGAAAAAGTTCTGCATCACAAATGTAAATTTCTCCGTTGGGCTTTTCTCTGTTTGCTTGCTTATTGTAAAATATTGGATAATTTTACCTAATCAAAGAATTATTAAAATGAAACCATCTGAGAAGTTTAGAGGGAAAATAACTCAGAACTACTAACACATCTCTTGACATTTGAAACATGACAAGGACCCCCAACTAAATACTTTTTCAACAAGGCAAAAAATATTGTGTTTTATATACTGTTGGAGATTAGGGTTAAGTGGCACCAATATTTATATTAAAGGGGCTATATGTAGTTTTTCAATTAAATCACTAATTAATAAATCAAATTTTCACTTCCTTATGATTCAATGGGCTGTAGCCTCACTTAGAAATCAGCTTTGAACAGCCACTATTGCTTTTAATGTGAAGGTACTGAGTCGGGATGTAGCCCAATGCGCGCTCCAGAACCTCTCTTCAACTAGTGACAACACTGCAGCTAACGTAATGCAGTCCACTAACACCACAAAACAAGCGGCTCCCAGCACAACACCGACTCCAACGTAAACTCCACGTAAGGATACAAAACAACAATAAAGGTTTATGAGATGAGGCCTGTCAGGACAAACAAGAACCAGATGTCGTCTTCTGAAAACAGTGAATATCAGAAAGGCTCACGAGAGAGTTGTGTTAGCTCGCTGGCTAATGCCAAGCAGTTGCTAACGTTATCTGGTGCAATATATAATATGTAACATAATGTCTTCCCACATTACTTCACCAGCTAATGCGATCCACATTACTATCCTGTGTACCACCAGTATTATGTCAAAGTGTTGATTTAGCCTGCAAGAAATGATGTAATGCTACAAAGCAAATGTGGAGGGTTTTGTTTCTAGCCTTGAGGCAAGGCAGGAGGAGCCAGCTAACATACTTTAGAACGGATCTGCTGCTCTTTGCTTCGTATCGTTCAAATATTGTTTTACTGATACTCAGGCAGACAGCTTCTCTTTTACTCAGTCACTGTAACTTACGTGATCCACATAACATACAATACTTCAACATAACGGTGCCGGACAAAAACACAGAGGAAGATCCATCCACTATAGTAATGTTATTTACTGCGGTCTAACCATTATGAAGTGTGGCAACAATCTCATTAATAATTTTCAGTCTAGCTCATTAATCATCATCATCATCATCATCCAATACATTTAGCTGTGCTCACATTGCTGAGCTTATGGTGAAAGACACACAAATAGTAATGTTAGTTGCTGAAAAGCAAAGAAAACTCCCGCACACTGTCTAGCTTGCAAAAAATATATATGTATTGACACAACGTTTCAGTGCTACACCTTCATCACGCAAATGGTGTTACGTAGTGAGAAGCCATCTTTTGTAGGAGGTGACTTGATTGTCTACACCAATCACCTACTTCATAAAATAAGGCAACCATTACAAACTTTCATTCATATTTCCATGTGGTTAATGGATATGGATTCCTGTGTAGTGAATGTGCATCAAAACAATATAATAAAGTGCATTCATGACCAGACATGCTCTCAAATCTTGCTGATACCTTATACATCAATGGACTTTAAAAAGAGGAAATAGCATAATAAACAAAACATATGACCCAACAGTAGTTCCAAAAAGACAACAATACCATACTTCAACAATATAGATGTTAAATTACAATGATTGGATTCAAAATCACTCCTGATGGGTGCACCAATACATAATGTCCAAAAGGTTCTGGGCAACATGAGGGTCAGTCAATGGCATTATTGCCTTAGTCATCCAGGAACTGCCAACACACCTGAGCACACTGCATAACGTTCGCCACAGCATCTCCAGACTCTTTTACATCTGTCACATGTTTTCAGTGTTAACCTGCTCTCATCTGTGAAGAGAACGGGGCGCCAATAGTGGACCTGCTAATTTTGGTGTTGTCTGGCGAATGCCAATCAAGCTGCACGGTGCTGGGCTGTGAGCACAGATCCAACCAGACGTCAGACCCTCATGCCACCCTTATGGAGTCTATTTCTGAGTTTGGTCAGAAACATGCACACCAGTATAGCCCACTGGAGGTCAGTTTGTTCAAGGCTCTGGCAGTGCTCCTCCTGTTTCTCCTCACACAAAAAAGCAGACAACGGTCCTGCTGCTGCGTTGATGCCCCTGTCCACCTCTCCTTATGCAACAGCCCATCTCCTGTCATCTCCTCCATGCTCTTCATACTGTGCTAGGAGACACAGCAAACCTTCTTGTGATGGCATGTATGGATGTGCCATTTTGGAGGAGCTGGACTACCTGTGCAACCTGAATGGGCTGCAGGAACCGCCTCATGCTACCACTAGTGACAATGGAAATTGTCTGTAGCCACCACCTGCCAAACCATTCCCTTTTTGGGGGTTGTCTTGCTGTTGCCTCTCCAGTGCACCGGTTAACTTTCATTTGCACCAAAACAAGTGACATTGAATTACAGTCGCTTAGACATGAAGTTACATAAAGTTAACATGAAGTTATACTGTGATGATTTAGTGTTCCCTTTTTTGTTTGAGCAGTGTACTTTTGCGGTTTTCACCACTGCAAACATGCTGCTGTCAAACTGAACCTATCCTTTTAAATCACCATAAAAACCTTTTGGTTTTGGCGCCTTTGAAAAAACATTAATACAATCTTTTTCACGATTTTGTGGTGCATACAATGGATGCCTGCAACACGATACTTTGTTAGCTGAGCTGCTGCTTTTGTTCTTTGACGTGACGTCTGTAAATGGTTTGGCACTTATGAAATCACCACTGCAGATCCAGACAAAATTAGGGCTATTTTTTAAGAGTACATGGAAGCATAGTGTCTTTGCAAATATGTGTTATGAGTTGTTGCCTAGGTGCCCTAATAACAAAGCAACAAAACAGGCTTTCAATGTTTAAGGCTTTATTGTCCCTGAGGACAAACTGACCTGCAGAAAGGAACACAAAACATACGCTATGTAATATTATACAGTATACGTATCTGCTTTCTAGGCAGATCTAGATAATATGAAATAAGATCTATATGCTTTTAGTTAATACCTTACATTGATTCTTTAGCTGGTTTCTACAGTCAAACTTGGATCCAGTATATCATGACATTTATTTGGACTTGATGTGGATCCAAACCTGCTGAATCCACTCTTTCTTTTCTGTGATCTGAAAATTAATGTTGGTGTCACTGTGCTGAAAATTCTCCAAATGGTGGAGGAGGGAAAAGAAACTTCTTGAAGTCTCCTCTGGCAAAGGATGCGCAGATATGTCCTTCCCAGACATCTTTACAGTTTTGGCAGAGTTACCTTGCTGGGGCCACGGCCAGAATATTACATCATTTTCAAAACCTGAGCAAACATGGCAGTCAGGTTATATCTTTTCTTCAGGTATAATGCATTATCAGTTGGAGGATGAGGTCGCTTTACCTTTAGTCTCTTAAAACAGCACTGTTGCATGTTTGAGCTGAGAACTCATCAGTCTTGTGCCATTTAACCACTGCGGGACAAGAGGGAGAGCAACATTAAAAGAGCGACAGCCAAACCTCATATGATGGAAAACCATGTGGGAAATGTGATGGAAATATGACCTTTATTATATTTACTCAATTTATCAATGTGAGAAATGTTACAGTCTCAGTTTCAACTCAGGTATTTTTAAAAGCAAATTGAAAATACTTTCTCTGGCTGACATTATGAATATTTTCGGCTGACTGTAAAACAAAAACCCTGTAAAATAAGTTTTAAATAAGCACTTGAAGGCCCATTGTGCCTAATGAAAGGCTAAAACTGCATGTCACCGGCAAAAATCAGCATCCTCACAACTTGATGATACATGTAGAAGAAATTCAGAAACAGCAGTGCTCTTATATTGTGATGTAGAACTAGTTAGTGTTAAGTCTATGTGTAATAGGAAAAATAAAAAAGTAAGATTAGACTGTTTCATTCTAGCATAACCATGTTTAGCTTTGAATAAGCAAGACAGAGGTTCAATTTATGTTATGTTTGCAGCTGCCATCAGAGCAGACAAACTGATCAATCTATCCCTCACACTTTTGTTCTTGTGGTTTTGGTTTGGGAAAAGCTTAAAACCCCAAACTCTGCTTAAGTTATTGTAACTCGGTAGATAATTGTGTTTGTAACACTTAGCTTAACATTAGTAATATTGTTAATCAGTCAGCTGCAGTTTGATGTGCAGCATCCAAACTACTTGTGGTAAATAAATACTGTGCTGACATTAAAGTAAATTAGAATGAAATGATTCATCTCCACAGCACACTTATGTATGCTGTAGCCTACAGGGGTACATAATGTCACGTTGCATTTTGAGTATTTGTAATAGTAACAATAGTAATTGTTGACAGCTGCTGTTTGTTTACATGTGGGGCAATTTTGGTCATACTGCTTATTTTTCACTCAAATGTACAGGTAAATGATCAAAAGAGAATGGAAGAAGTTGTAACAAACTAATAAATGGTTAAAAATACATTAACTATGTATTAGAAATAAAAGGTTAGACATAAAACAAATAATCCAAGAGATTAAGAGACTAATATGCTCAAATATACCCCAAACATGCTTTCACCATATTGAGTGGAGTCACTGAGTCATTTATTAATAGACCCTCAACCTAAAACGAAGCTTTGTTATTATTAATATACAACAAGACATGTATGTAAACTGCAGGATATGGATATCTGTCATGTAACCCAAGCCAAAGAAAAACATTGGATTGTCTTCAGCCAGTATCATTCCTGAGTTACAATGACCTTTATATGTTCCCTCCTGCAAAAGGGCTGAAGCAGAACCTGCCTGTTACCTACAAAACTTGTGCCCTGAACATTAACCTAAAAAAACCTGAAATATTAATATTCCAAAGGTCCAGATGTCATAGAAAGAAGTTGTTTCACCCACGGAACAACTCAAACAGTGCACCAGGGCAGATCTCTTCCAACTGAATATTTTATTTAGCTGTTAATGAAGGGAGTAAAGCACAAAGTGCCTTCAGTGTCATCAAAAAGTCAATACATATTGACATCCAGATTATGGTGTGACTCAAAATATCTCGGGTTATTGAATCTATTGCCACTACATAGCAACCAGAAGCCTAAAGGGGAACTCAAACAGTGCATTCAAGGTAAAACTAGAAAATAACTAGGAAGACATTAATGGTGCCCAGAGGATAAATCTACTGTTGTTTCATCTAGTCTCACCAAGAGGTCAAAGTTTTCACTTATCCAGTGAAATACCTCAACATCTACAAGATGGATTGGCAACAGTTTGTCCAAACATTCATGGTTCAAAAGTAAATTAAGCATGCTGAAACATTATATCTCTTAAACAAGTGTGAGTGTTGGCATGCTGTGCCTATCTACAGGATCAATGAGGCTCCAGTGTGGCTGGAGAGTCTTAAGGTGAGTGCAGACAACACAAGGCGAATTTTAGAGACGTTGCAGTCAAGTGTAAATTCAACTGGTGCAAACCAAGACGTGTTCATTCGAGTTCATCTCAGGGCTTTTAGTCTTGTTTCCTTACAACTAAATTACATGTCAATAATACTACAAAATCTCAAGTAAAAAAAACAGATTTTTTTGACCTAGGATAATAAATCTGGAAAAATACATTGTAGCAGAATATTGGACAATGGTGTCTAACACTAAACACAACCAAAGGCAGATTTTACGCTCACATAATTAGCAACTCTTGACAAATCAGCTGATCCATAGGTTTCATCATTATCAGTCGTTGTATGTAAAATGCTTAATGTAATATTAGTGTGCAAGCTGAATTAATATGAGAATACCTGTCTTAAAGCAACCTTACAATAGATTTTTAGGGAGACAGAAAGACAGCCTGTGAGGATGTGTGGATGTGAGTGAAAATGAATGAGGCCCCTCTGGCCAGTGCTGAGGTTCTCAGACACATATTGATTGTGGGGCTGAACAACTGCCCTGGGAAAGGCTGCATACCTGTCATACTGTGTGTGTGTGTGTGTGTGTCTATGTGTGTGTGAATGTGGACTTGTTTTACTATAATCATGGGGTCAAAAAATTGGGATTCTACTATACTTGTGGGGTCTGACAGGTTTGTGGGGACCAAAATGCTGGACCCCACAAGACTTAAAGGGCTTGGCTTTAGGGTTCAGGTTAGAAGTAGGTCGAGGTTAGGATAAGGTGCTAGGCATTGCATTATTTAAATGATGGGTCACCATGAAGATAGTGCAGAGAGAGAGAGAGATTTTGTGTGTGCTTCAACATTTATGTCCTAACAAAGACCACATGACCTTCAAAGATAGGAAGATGAGGAGAAGCTGAAAGCTTATCCATGTCTTCGCTTCAGCGGATACAATTAGACTTTTGGTAAGAGATCAGGTTAGCCCTGTAGTGACGGAAGTTCAATGAACATTCAGAAATGAACCCACTAAACACACGAGACAGTTAAATGTCAGCTTTGTCAGAATCAAATAGGCTTCCAGTTTGACAGCAGCAGCATTATCAGCAATGCAAATGGTTACTAACACACAGCTGTGTCGGCAGAAGTTGGCGGTAACTAGCTAATTAAAAGGTAAATGACCTGGTTGTGTGTAATCTACATAATGTTAGTTCAAATAAGTAAACTTTCAGTATTGAGATACACAGCTCATACACAGCTCCTGGACAGTAATCAGGGGACACAGTGGGCTCAATATCACCTAAAACCCTGCCATGGAAATGTAATTTTACTCACCCTTAGTAACCCTTTGTTTTGATAGAAACAAACAAACAAACAAAACATGAAATAGCAAAACAATTCAATGAAATTAAAATTAAAATAAATCTCATAGTGGGATTGTTCAGTGTGTGTGTTGTAAGTATTGGTCTGTAACATAAAAAATGTTTCAGGAGCACCTATGTTGAATTAATATATCATTAAAACCCTGTATAATAATAATGTATGGTTTGAGATAATATGTTGTAATGTTTAGTAACATATTTTATCACATTTTACCACCACTTACTGTAATAAAATAATCCAACAAGTCAAATCCATAGTAAACAATAAAATACATTGTTAGTCCATGCCCTTTCAACAGACATATAGAATGGTTTTACCATCTGATGCCCCTAGACCATCACAAATCACTGTTAGAAAATAAATCTGTTTTAGGATGTCGCACTGCCATGTAGGGTTGGGTATGGTTTAAAATTTTACAATACCAGTACCAAAACCAGTACCCTTAAAATAATACCTTGCATAAAACCTGTTGAAGGCATAGTAGTTGATTGGTAGCCTTTTATTATTTTTATTGTTGTTGTGGACAAGCAAGGTTGTCTATTTATTTTTTTCTTGTTTCAAATAAATGTTACATGAAAGTATAGTGAAACTGTATCACATCGCTCCTCATCCTAATTAGTTCATCCTCACAGGTAGTATTATAAGGGGAAAGACTTCAGCAACTTTATATTTGAATGAGAGAGGAGGAGTGAAATAGTTAGTGACCAAATGAGTTGTGGGAAATGAATTTAAGGTAATTTTGATGCATGTGTTGAAAGTACACATCCATCCATCCATCCATCGCGAACCGCTTATCCTGCGTACAGATTCGCGGGGGGCTGGAGCCAATCCCAGCTGACATTGGGCGAAAGGCGGGGTACACTCTGGACAGGTCGCCGGTCCATTGCAGTAGAAAGTAGAAAGTAAACAATGGACAATTATTTTGTTAACTTTCGATCAATAAACTGAATTGAAAGATCTCTGCGAGTGCTTTTTCCTTTAGAGGTGAGTCGCAAACCTCCAAGAACAACAGTCACAGCTATAAAACGAGTAAGGAGCCAGAGGAAAAGAGAGTCTGCACATCCAGCCGATCAAACTAACTACACCTGAAGCAGCCGCAGCTGCAGCCGGAGGCTCCGTCACTAAAATCAGCTGATCGCTGCTGATGTGATGGAACGGAGCTAGCATGGGCTCGGCACGTGCAGGCCTTTTCTCATACAGTATGGTGCAGGCATGTAAGAAAACAAGGCGTGCGCTTCTATACAAATAGTCATTTTTGCCGCAATCTGGTTACAAAAAGGATCAATTGAAGTACTGATTTGACTGGAACAGTTTGCCCGCTTGAAACACATTCCTGAGGACCTCTCTCCATTTTTCTAAGATCAATGGCCTGAAGGTTCATGTGACTGGTTTTGTTTTTTTGTTTACTCATACATCTTGTTTATTACAGCCATGTGTAACGTCAACTACTGACGTCACTACGCTTACCGTAGCCTGGTTTATTCGCTCCAAATCAGCTGATGGAAATGCACATATTTTGCATTTACTTTTTTCCCCTTTTTGCGACATTTAAAAAGTCTGCTTAAAATTTGCATAACAATTAGATGGAAACTTAGATGTCTTATTTGTTTTAGTATTGTCACGATCTGGCTCATGGACCGTGACAAAATATGGAGACACACCACAGGCCTACTAAAAGTTTAACAAAAGTAATTTATTTTTAACAAAGAGTAAACAATAAATTTTACTATAACATAAACCAAAATATGTCATGTGAAAATCAGTCCAGTCAGTAGTATTAGGTGTGGGTGAGTGAACGTATAGTGTAGGTGAAGGTGTTGAAATGTTGAAATAAAACAAGAACTCAAAATGACCGACGGCACATCCTTGACGGGGGACGCCTCTGCCGACGAAGAAAAGAGAAGAGTGAGGGGGAAGAGCGCGCACCGAAACTGCACTAGTGCCGGCTTAAATAATCTGCACACCCTGGGGCCCTCAGGTGTTCACGATTACCTAATAAGAAGCACAGAGAGAGTTATACAAGACAGCCCTACAGGGGTCGTCACACCCCCCCCCCCCTTAAGACGGGGGCCCCCAAAAGGAAAAACC